>NW_027187419.1:56315752-56343581 GCF_028583685.1 Petaurus breviceps papuanus | reverse complement strand
AGGGAGAGGGAGAGGGAGAGGGAGAGTTTGAGTTTTAGTAAAAAAAAATAATGTTAACAGTAAAAATTAAATATAAAAAAGTCTTCCATATCAAAAGAATTGCTTGAAGCACATAAGATTGATGACAGAATTACGAAGTGTAAAACAAGGTTTGTTTGACAGAAGAATCATTTGTGTCCTCTACAGTTATTGATATTATTGTTTTTTAATGTTGGTCATATGTACAAAGCAGCTTCAAATGATTCTGCATACAGATAATATGGGAGGTGGCGAGAATGAAAAGTGTCTATTTGTCTGATGACCATTGCCTTTAGTTAATTGATAAACAAAAATATTATTTTAATTGGACATAAATGAAGTAACTTATGTCTAAGATATTCGTTTTTTGGTATGCTTTTGTTTTCTAGACAGAATCTTGAATTTCTTGATTTTAGAGAGTCTACAGAGAGAAACTTATTCTACCTATGCGTGCAGGCACCTTCTCTGCAGCTTAGAATTTAGAGAGTTGCTGGGTTTGGGAGGTACTGCGAAGCTGGGACTTGTCCAGTACCCCACACCCAATATGTCTTAGAAGTAGGACCTGAACACAGATCGTCACAACTCGGAAGACATACCATATGCCATACTATCTCACTTTTCATTATATATCGAACGATATGATCCTGAAATAGATCTTGGGGATCTTTTGCTATTTCCACATCAAAAGAAAATTTCAATATGATTGGTGCATACATTTTAATGAAAATTATATAATGTGGAGGAATAGTATTTGAATGTGTGCTGATAGAGCTCAGTTGAAGTTAGTAAGAAAAATAGCCC
The DNA here is from genome assembly GCF_028583685.1 of Petaurus breviceps papuanus. Lineage (NCBI taxonomy): Eukaryota > Metazoa > Chordata > Mammalia > Diprotodontia > Petauridae > Petaurus > Petaurus breviceps. The sequence continues at coordinate 56,342,762 of NW_027187419.1, read as the reverse complement.
TCCACTATAAGCTCTAGGAAATGACATAACTCTTTTACAGTTTGGATTCTTTATATGATTCAGAGGAAAAAATGCTTGCATTGTGAAATATGCACAAAGAACAATATGTTGTTTTCTAAGATTTTTCAACAGTAATCAATTTTAATTTTTGAGTCTATTGAAAATAATGTTTTTTTTTTTGCAAATTTGTATTACACATAATTTTGAAACATGGTTGTTTTCTATAGTCAAAGTACTTTAAGGCATGTTTTAACTAAAAGCATTGATTGACACTTTTTCTTACAGATGATATATGAAGTAAATTCATTTTTAAATAAAAATCTCTTTCTTAATTTTTTGTATTTGGTGAAAATTTTTGAAGCCCTGACTACTCTATATAAATTAAAACAAATTCCTCAAATTCATCCTCTGACCCAGAGATATAAAATGACTACATTTATTCATTGTAGAAGTTAGAGCCATTGTCCCAACATTTTATAAAAAAAAAATAATATTTAGATGATTTCCCATGTTAAATATTTTTTCCATAAATGAAATAGAATAAAGTAACAATGTAATTATTAATAACTTCACTGATCAACAAGAATGATCTCATTTTATGTTAAAGATTTAGATATTTATAAATATGGATAAGGAACATAACTTACCAAGGACAAAAGTGACACATTTGTTCTTGTGAGAGTACCAAGTATTGAGGCTAGCATGCTTTTGTATTTTGTATATGGATGATAAATATTTCTCTGACTTAGAAGACAAAGAGATACTGATTTTGCTATTATTTGTGACATCTTATGTGTGAAATGGGGATTTTGATGTAATTGTTATAAAGTCGGTATACTGATCTTGATTAGTGGTGAAAAAGAATTACAGTAATATCATCAATTGCATCACAGTTGGAGAAACTGTATATGAAACAAAAGGACATTCATCACTTTTATGTGATTATTATGGTAATAATTTTATTTAATAGTATAAAAATTATAAAGGATTACATTGAATGCTTGATTTATGCTTTATAAAACTATGATAAATTCTTAATTTTATTTGGATAATATATATACCCACAAGAAAATTTAATATTGTAGATAAATTAATGAAGAGTTAGAAAATGTGAACATATTTTTTTCTAAGAAAACCATCCTTACATTCAATTTAAAAATCCCTTTCCTAAGGGATGAGCAAGGTAGTGAGTTCTCAGTTGCCTTGATCTGTCCACCATTAAACTCCTTGAAAAGTCTGTGGATTGTAGACTGATACATGAATATGATAAAGTTTTAAAAGTATCCTTCACACCTTCATATCTTCACTGTCAATCTCCCTTCCTCTTACTTATTATGGCCTCCTTCACAAGACCTTGAGCCCTGTTCTGTATGGCATTCTAATTAATCTGTGCTACAGTATTTGCCATTTAAGACTTTGGAGTGCCTTCTCCTAGAGGTCATGACATTTTAACAGATCTCAATAAGGGAAGAAATCTACATAATAAAGAAGTTTTTGTAGACCCTGGTATAGTCTACATGTTTAAAAGAAATACATAAATGTGGCCAGTTAGTTTTATGTGCAGCAACTAGCATTATTATTATAAAACAAATTTAAATCCTCAAAATAAATATAGCTGTTTGCACCATCAATCACATATCCCTTTAAAGTTTATGAGTTCTAGAAATGGTCAAAAGGGGTTGTGAGCCTTCCCTGGATCTCAGCCCTGACAATAGTTCCTGGCTCTGCTCCACGATTCCTACCACAGCTCCTGATACTGTCTGAATTCCCTATACTCTATTTCTTTTTTCCAGCTCAGTGACTTCTAGTTCAATGTTGTTTCTCTTCAGACTCCAAAACTCAAGCTGTCAGGCCAAATCTTGACACCTGCCTTGTGTGTGTGCAAAGGGCAATGGGAATTACTGTGTCCTGTCCTGCTTTGTCTTGACACTAATTTCCTCCCTCCTGGAAGAAGCAGGCTGCAGAAAACACAAACTGTGTTTGGGTTTGCGTGTTCTTCTATTGTAATGGGGTCTTCCCCCCCACTAAATATGTGCCTAGATTCAACATACATTCAAAAATCCTGTTCTTTAGCAAGAGATCACAAACTTAATGAAAATTTGTTGTTTTTAAAGAGGATTATTGTTAACTTTTAAAATCTTTAATAAGACAGTGCTAATCCTCATGTCAAAAATCAAGGCAAAAATAGAAAGTATAATAACTTCTCTAAACCCAGAGGGCAAAAAAACTAATGATGTTTTGATAACAAAGCCCACTATAGTAGATTTTAATTTACCTGGGGAAAAAAATTTAGGTTTAGCAAAATGCTGATTTTCTTTCCAACTAGTGCATCAAAATATGTGGATAGAGAGATTTCTGAAAAATAAAGTTGTAGAAGTAGTAAAGGAAGTTAACTTCAACATGGATTATGAGGAAACATTTAAAGAGGGGCTTTTAATTAAATGAAAGCAGTTTTCTGTTTTTCTGACTTTCATATATGCTCTACCTTTGATTATTACTACTGGTGTGACCTTAGGCAAGTAATTTCACCTCCTGGGATTTGGTTTACTCACCTTTAAAATGTTACATTAGATGCCTTCTGAGGTCTGATCCAACTCTAAACCTATGCTCCTATTTTCCCATGGAGTGACCTTGAAATGAGCTGCTATATTTATGCATTCCAGCTACCACATAGGCCCACTACTAATTGAAGATATAGTTTCAGAATAACAACTTGGATTTCTAATTGAACACTATTTCTTTTTTAACTTAATGAAATTTTAAATGAGCTCTGTAAATTAATTCAATTCTTCATTTTTCTTTACACTTAAATTTGTTACCCTCTTCTTCAATTGCAAATCATACCTTGGCAAATCTGGCCTTAAATTACTCCCACCAGCCACCACCTTTGGTACTATAGGCAGTTGGTAAATGAAATTGGAGAAAATTGCAAAATTGTAGATCTATGCCCACTACATATGTTACAGAATCTCACCTGGGTGCTCCATGTATCAAAGCAACACTTCTAAATTCACTGCTTATACATATATACACAGAGAGAGAGAGAGAGAGAGAGAGAGAGAGAGAGAGAGAGAGAGAGACCTTACTGCCACACCACCACATTGGAGAAGTCCCTTATCCTGGACTATTGTAAAAAGCCATCTGGATTTTCTACATGCCTCAAGTCTCTCCCCACTACAATCCATTTTCTATTTAGCTTCCATAGTGACTTTCTTAAAATTAAGTTGGACCATGTCAGCTCTGTTCTGAATAAACTCACTGTTACTTCAAGGAACAACTACAAAATCATATCTGGCATTTTTAGCCCTTCAGAACCTGACTCTTTCCTACCTTTTTCAGCCTTGTAATACTTTACTCTCCTTCACATTTTTTACTATTGACACTAGCCTTTTATCTATTCCTAAAACATAACATCCCATCTCCTAAATCTATGCTTTTTCACTGGTTTTCTCCCATGCTTAGAATATTCTTATACTCACCACTACCTCCTGGCTAGCATAGCTTCCTCTAAAAGTCACCCTAAATACCATTTTCTGTGTCCCTCTCCCTTTATCCACAATGTTGGGGCCTTCTCTCTGAAATTATCTTTCATTTCTGTGTTCATAGTTTGCATATACAGTTATTTACTAAGTTTTCCTCATTAGAATGTGGGCCCTTTGAGGATTAAGACCAAGTTTTATTTTTGTTTTTTGGTATTTTTATTTCCCTTCCTTAAATCCCTGGTGCTTAGCATAGTGTCTGGCTAATAATATGTGTTTAATAAATGCCGATTGGTGGAGTATATTATGAACTCTTGAATTTTAGAATTCTTTCAGTTTCCTTCATCTTATGTAACTTGGTATCTGAGGCAGAGTGAAATCCACACAGGTAAAAAGCTCTACTAGGTGGAACAAAACTTTTTTTGTCTATCAAGATCCATAAATAGAAGAAGTGTTATGTCTTAAATGGACAATGTCTCTTTTTACCCTGCCTTGAAAGAGAGAGAGGCTCTCAAACTATAGTATATGTGCTTGAGACATAGATATGAGAAAGATAAAAGTAGATAATTTGAGCAAGGGGAGAGAGAAACACACATGTACTCATTTTCACTCTCTGGGAGCTAAAAAATATAGACACCATTTCAAATCAGGTTGAAAGAGACTGGGACTACTTGAGTTTGCTTGAAAGGAGAATGGTGATGCTTCACTTTCTTCCTCTTCTAATTTTATTTACCTTTCCTGACAGAAATAGTGAAGTATTGGGTGGCTAGGTGGTACAGTGAATAGAGCAGTGGGCCTGGAGTCAGGGAGGACCTGAGTTCAAATCCGACATCAGACACTTAAAAACTATTTCTGTGACCTTGGGCAAGTCACTCAACCCCAATTGCCCTCCAAAAACAAACAAAAATTAAAAAAAAGAAATAGTGAATTACTATCCCAAAGCTTATTTATATTCTTTAAGATTTCATTTATAGTTTTGTTTACTATGAATTCTGGATAAATAAAGCTGTATTGAGCAAAACTCTTCTTATTGATGTGTTTATCATTTGTGAATAAGGAAATATAAAAAAAAGACAAGGGCAGCAAAGAAGAAAGTATACAGATTAAAGTAAGAAGGACAGAGATTTATACTCTTTTAAAATAATTGGGATTCTATCTTTACTGTGTGTAGATATATGAGATAATAGTATCAATAATTATACTTGATAAACATCTCAAAAGTAAAGAAAAATCAGGGCAATATGCATCTATTACCCTTTTCCCTGGATTAAAACCATAGGCTTAAAAAGCACCGTTATGGGGGCAGCTAGGTGGTGCAGTGAGTAAAGCACCTGGCCCCAGAGTCAGAAGGACCTGAATTCAGTTTCAGCCTCAGACACTTAACACCCACACACACACAAACACACACACACAAAAACCTAGCTGTGTAACCTTGGGCAAGTTACTTAACCCTAATTCCCCTCCAAAAAAAAAAAAGCACAGTTATGTGGCCTGGGAGGATGTTGTTAAGGTTATGAGACCCTCTTTCTCATTGTTCCCTCCATATGTTCACAGAGGAACCCAACTGTAGCAGTGGAACTGGGGGCGGGGGGAGGTAATTATGGTATAGATCATGTCCAGTAGGAGGAAAAAGGTAATACCAGAACAAGACAGGTAATTTCCAAATTCTAAGGGATGAACCCAGAGGAAAGTTAATAAGTAAGTATTCTCTCTTTACTGAAGCAGCTCAAAAATCATTATTTTCCATTGTCGAATAAATCTCAACATTCCCCTAAACATTTCTATAAGTTAAACGAAAGGATGGGAGTAAGGATCTCTGAAGCACCTTCCAAATTTAAAATCTTATGATTCTAATTTTAGAAAACAGTTCTCCTAGTCTTCTTCAAAATGCTATTTTCTAGAATTATCCAGAATTACTCAAATAGACAAAAAGTCACATATATCCTAGTTGTTTTAACACCTTTTAACAATGTTTATAATAGTTATTTTATTTAATGGGTTGCTACAGCCAAAAATTTCATTGTCCAGTGACCCTACACACTTGTATGGCAATGAAACTCTTTATGCTTATATTCTTTTCAAACAACAGATTTACCTTCAGCAACAACAGTACTATTTTCTGTAAAATTTTAACTGGTGTAAAGCAGTTGCCACAAGAAGGAGGCTTAACAAGTTCAGAAACAACCATAGACGATAGACTCTTGATCTCCTTGCCAAGCAGAAACACATAGCCAAGCACAACACCAATTGAAAGAATAAAACCACTTGTAGAATATTACAGAGGATGCTGACAGAAGATTATGATCAGCAGCACCTCATAAAGCAGTAAAAAGCAATAGAGACCAAAATAAGTCTACTGAAAGCTTGGTGTGAATGAGACTCATATAAATCACACTATCCCAAGAGCATTTATAGGCAAAACTGGCAGTAGAACAAGAAACAGAAAATAGAACAGTTTGTCAGTGTTTCTACAGTGATCTATTTTCATCATCAAGGAAGGTGGTAAGCATCACATTTGGACTCTAATGCACAGGACTTGATATGCTTTATGAGAATGAATGAAATAGCACTTAAGGAGATGAGGTCAGGAAGAGTGTCTGGCCCATACCAAGTACAGACAGGAAATTTGAATTGATGCTATACTATTTTGAAAGCAAATAGTGAAAGATTATTTTATAAGACATCTCTAGGAGGGAAGATACCAAAGGAATGGTGGGGTGGGGGATCAAAGAAAATATTACTACCATAATAAAAGACATAAGGAGAACATTAAAAAACCTATTTGCTTATTTTCTTGTCTTTATAAGATCATTATGAGAATAATGTACCCCTGTATTGAGGAATACATGAAAAGAGAACAGATGGTCAAATGGCTTTCAATAGCAGAAACATTTTTTGTACTCAGACAATTGACTAATAATTTTAGATAATGCATGATCCTACTGTTTATTGTTTGTTTATTGCAAAAAACCTTATTATTTGTTTCATTCTCAAACACATTTCTCTGGTGGATTCATAAGTTTAAATCATAAAAGAATGATTTATTTATTTATTGAAATCATAAAAGATTCTTAGAAAAATTTGGTTACAGAGATACCTCTGTTCTGAAACTATCTGACTGTTAATGATAAATAGGCTCATCAAAGATTTTCATTATGGTCATAGAGGATATCCCATGAAGAATATACCACTTACTTGCATGAGACATTGCAAATTGTTTCAAGTCCCCTGTCTACCTCCTGGAATCCTTTTATTTCTTCAAAGTCAGTTCAAGTACCACTTTCTATAGAAAGCTTTTCCTGATCCTCTCCCTTCCTTGACCTCTAGTGCCCTCCTTCCCTAAGTATCTTGTTCTTGAATATCTTGCATTTTTTGTTCTTTTTTGGTACACACTTGTTCTGTGCATACTTATATATGTATCTTTTGTCTTCCTGATATAACATACATTCTTTTAGAGTAGAGATTGTTCTATTTTAAAACATTTGTATCCTTAGTGGTTCACATATTATATCACTTCACAGATGATTACTTGAGTCTGTAGAACTTTACAGGCTCTTCTGCTAACTCAAATCAGACCAATCTAACAACCCATACAAGAAAATTCAAACAGATGAAAAATGGCCATAGCCTACATAATGATGTACAATTGAAGAATCCATTGAGTAGGTGCACAGATACATCTATCTGAAAAAGACAATGCAGATAGAAAATGAGCAAGGCAAAGATTTGAATAGGATGGAAAATACAGGAAGTGTTGTTTTTGCAAAATTTCAGGCTGCCTTTAATAATTCCAAGCTGTTCTGGAGTATAAAAATCTGTTTTTTCAGCATATTTTCTCTAAGTATGTATTTTTGCATATATTGGAAAACCACAATCTTGTAAAGACTATGTCAGTGGTCAAAATAACAATGAAAAGACAAACATGGCAAGAACAAGTGGATAGTTTATTTTCAACCAGATTTACTTAAAAGAAGTGATATTAAAATATCATTGGTTAATTAGAAAAGGATATTGGGCCAAATATGTAATGAGAACAAGAAGTAGCAAATAGATAGTCCCAAATGTTGATCTTGTATCCACAAAAAAATATAAAAATATTAATAGGCAGGCCTCCAGGTTGGTTAGATACTCTGTGGAAGATCTCTGGGAGAAGATAGATAAAAATCCAATGGGCTGAGAAGGTAGAGAAGGGTTATAATCACCAATGGAGGAATCAATAAAATCATGGAATCAGTAAAATATTAATATACATAATAAATTCTGGATTCTCTCACTTTTGACACTAGTCTTACAAGTCCTTCCTATTTTTGTGCATTAATTTGATGTGACTTGCCTCTGCTTCCATATATATATATATATATATATATATATATATATATATATATATATCTTTAAAAATATGAGTTCATTATAACCATATTACTCTCTCTAGTTAGTGCTCCAGTCTCTTCCCATGAAAATTAATTTTTTGTGTCTTCAGAATTTTATTCTTGAGAGTTTTCTGTTCTTATAGGTTCTTGGATCCTGTTCTTTCTTTCTCTGAGTGCTGTGATAACTAGTTTTCCAAGAATCTAGAATTCACCTCAGAATATGCTTGGATTTCTTTTCTATCCTTTCTATACCACCTGGGAATAATTTTACTCCTCTCTTGATGACTGACTGACCCATTTAGCTAATTGATAGGTAGGTCTTCTTGACTCAAATTCCACAATATCTCTTAAACCTGCTTCATTCTTAATATTCTTATTGTCACCATCATAGTTGAGACCCTTCTTACTTCTCAGCTGAATATTCTCTTTGCTTTCAGTAGTTGTCTTCTCTAATGCATGTTTAACAAAGCAAACCACAACCACTGTATATTAAATTTGTACCCTTTAAGTTGTCCGAACTATTAACCTAATTTAACATTATATCTTGTGATTCTGTCTTTGCAGACAGATAGCTCTGGTGTTTATAGTATACTCCAACAACAATATAAGTTTTATTTCTTTAATATTTAACTTCTTAAGAGACCTTTCATTATGATTGGTTTATGGATTTCCATAGTGATATGTATTTGACATAGTGATATTCTATCATCTATTTTTCAAATGTTCCATATGAATCAGTTTTAATCCATTTCCATATTCCAATCATAAGATCTACCCCATCAAGTTTCTATGAATCCAAATAGTTGTTTTGGCCTCCTTGAAATAAAATTTCAAAATCCCTTAAAAAAACATGTGGTATATTTGCATTTAGATGTCTTAGTTTAGAAGAATCATCTGTGATTTCCCCCCATCATTTCACCTGGCATATTATATTTTTGCTTTGTATCATATATAATATCTTCTTCCAAAAAAGTCAGATTCCAGATTATATTATAGCATACAGATGACTCCAGGTTCCAAAGACTTTGTCCCTGGAGTTCAATCTATTGCAGGTTCTACCAAGCTAGAAAGGCTTAACAAATTGTCTTGGTGATTGATGAATCTCCTGTCTAACAACCAACCTAGCTGAACGTGAAGGGGCTCACCACCAGCAGGTTGTCCCTAAGTGATAAATGTATTCTCCTTTGTAATCCATGAAACAAATAAAAATGCAAAATGTCCATCATTCCTATGTAGCTTCCTTTCAACTTCAGGATTAATGGCAGAAAAGGATGCTAAGAATGTGATGTGCAAACACACACACACACAGACATGCACTCAATAAATATTAATGTATATTCTTAACTTAAATGTGAGATCTTTATCTAATAATTGAGTTGACATACCACTTGAAAAACTGAGCCATAGTCAGTTAATATGTTCTCACTCTTAATGAAATGAAAGAAAAAAGAAGTTACAGCTACACAGAGTAATTCACAGCTTTCCCTCAAACAAATCAATTTTTTAAGTATAGTTGTTTCATTGCGTCCCAAAGAAAACAAGAAATAATACCATATGAGACACTTAACTCACTTTACAATGATCATAAAGAACACAAATATTACAAAGATGATTCAGTTTATGAGCTAAAATCCCTTCCATATAATGAAGATGAGAAATTTAATAAACAATTGATAACATCCCCCTTACTGAATTCACATATTCTTTGAAACTCAATGTCTTCAATGTGAAAGTGAAACAGGAAATAGTGAAAATACGTTTTAAAATGCAGTTTAGAATTAAGAAATGAAAGGCAAAAACATACTAAAATTTTCTTCGAAAAAAGATTTGAAAGTGAACCATGGTGAAAACTACATAACCTAATAAAATAAAGTTTCCTATAGTTTGAGATAAAAAATGTTTATCAACATTAAAGTGATTTTGAATAATTGAAGAGTGAATTGGTTGTATGTAGTAAGATAAATTTAATAATGCAATGTGATAGATATTTATAAAGCTCTCATGTGCCAGGTACCATACTAAATACTGGGGATATAAATAAGACAAAAGAAAGACAGTACCTGAGTTTAAGGAATGAAAGAAGACAATACACAAAAAGAAGCTGAAAAATCAGGGAAGTGGAGGCAATAGGGAGTACCCAGCAGGGATGATTATTGCTTTTCCCTCCAGCCCTCCAATCAGAGGTGAGAGACAACTGAGAGATTTGAGAAGGTATTGAGTATCAAAAGCCAAGTCAATCTGCATTGTGATGAGATTTCAGATGATCAGTTTATCCAGAGGGAAGGTGTTATGTTCTGTGAAGTCAAAAAAAAGTAAAGTCATTCACGGAAAATGGAGGCATCATTGACCCAACTAGTCAAGTTAAAAATAAAAATAAAAGTTAAAAAATTAGAAGATACACTGTATGCAATTACAATAGCTTTAAAGTGACCTGTTTAAAAAAAATCTTTTGACTCTTAGAAACGGGAAATGGATGTGTCAAGACATAGACCAATTAGTAAGATGTTTCAAAGGAGTTTAAATCATTTAAGCCATAAACTACCTCAGATATCAATTATAAATTTATTTATAAAACATTACAGAAGATGGTGAAATGAATTAATATCAATTCAGCTTATGAAACTGTTTAGCAATAGTTTTTATAATTTATCTTAAAGATAAACATTTGATCAATGTTTTATAAATGAAATATCATAGCATATGTACTTTAAAGCATGTACTTTGCTCATGCAGTTAGTTCACATGTAAATATCATCTTAATAAAATTTAGCTAACGTTGTTGTTCTTACCAGTTGAGTTGAGTGGTTCTCCTATAAAACGTTTATGGGAAAATAAGACAAGGAGTTACAGAGGATAAGAGGACACAGATTGATAGAAGACTTTGATTACTTTGAAAACCTACATATATTGATGAGATCACAGATTCACAGAAATATTTCCCCAGTACACTAGTTAATCCATAGCCTAAGGCAAGTTAAGACTGTTTGACCATATAAGTAAAACTATTTCCTATCAGGAATTAAAAACTGAAATTAATGGGTATGGCCTCTCTTTGTTAGTAGGTTAAATGTAGACTTCGATTTCACAGAGGCTTCCCACAGAATGAAAGATAAAATCTATATCACCTTATGAGAATTCAGGGAGAGGGAAAGGAACTAGACCTATTATTTCATTAGTATATGTGAGGAAACTCTTTCTAATCATATAGACTCCCACTACTCCAAAATATGAACAGAGCAGGGGCTCTTAGACATCTTTTGGTGTGCTATGGCCCCTTGGGTAGTCTGGTGAAGTCTATGAACTTCCTATCAGAATAATGGTTTTCCATATATAAAATAAAGTATTTAAGATTCAGAGCAAACCAATGATGTTGAAATTTAGTCATCAAAATATTAAAATGTTTTTTTAAAGGTCAATTTAAGAAAACTTTTTTAAAGGATTTATCAAAACACTGAACAGTTAAGAGCCTTGGCAGGCTCACATAGCTAGTTTGTTTCACAGGCAAGAGACTTGATCAAAGGTCTTGCTGGTTCCAAGATTAACTCTCTATCCCCTGTGCCAAACTGCTTTGTTGGGATTAATATCAGACAAAACCATACTTACTAGTGACTCAGTTATTTAATGTACTTTTCAACTAAGAATTATTATTTTTTCAAAAGAGATTATATAGTAGAGATGTGGGGACTAAATTATTTCCCCTCCATACAATGCCAGTAGTTTGTGCCTTTTGGGTAAAATTGGAACTGTTTTTATTTTATTCTTTCAAAGTCTACCTCAAAGAAGCTCAAGAGTGGCTGTATCATTAAAATCTGTTTTTTCTATTTTCTTTAATCTTTAGTAATATAAAATTTCCCATTCTTTAGAATATGTCTATATTAATTTTAATTTTATATTTAGTAATAAAACATAATCTATATTGCTTGGAATAGTTCTCCATTCACTTTTAAATTTATATTATAAAACCAAGTTTGCCCTTTTTAAAGATTCTCCCACAAAATTTTAATTTAGCATCTTCAACTTTTTTTCCCCTTACATCTTAAAGCTGCAGTATCTTTAAAAGATAAGCCTAGCCTCTTCCTATTCAATGAATTTTGTCTACAGGGTCCCATGGTGCCACCTGTCTGTCTGATATAGTCCACTAACTATAGTTACTGCTGGGGGAATAGTCTCTCTGAAATTTTAAGAGAAATTTTAAAGTTCTAGACAGATGGTTGAAAAAACTTTTGGGGAAGAGGTAGGGTGAATCATGTAGGTGAGAAGATGTATATAGCCAAGTGATTGGCTAAAGTAACTTTTAGCACAACATAATTCTATTTAATACAAGAGAACAATTTTACCCTTTAAAATGGGGTAAAGATTACATCATGTAAATAGTAGATTGCCTAAGGTTATCATCTTAAGTTAATTTTTGAATAAGAACAAAAAGTCTGAAATGATTTCTGCATACAAGTAGTTAGTCAGATGTTAAAATACCAGGTAGGTATGGTTGTCTCTACATGATTCCGCTGTTGGAACATGGCTCTCAGGAAAGCAGACAGGCTAGTGCTTCATGTTGGCTCAGTCTTTAATATGGTTGCTCAGTTTTTTTAGATAATTTTGTAAGTTATTTTGAGAAATGTTTGGGGATTTTTTTTGGGGGGGGGAGGAGGTTGTAGTGCCAATGTAATATTCACAGCACCAATGGTGACTGTAATTATGCCAGTGTAGTACTCAATGGCAAAATATAAGAGACTTTCCATATAAAAGACAGAAGCAAAACATTTATTCAGACACCAGAAAACCAATCCCCAAACCAGTAAAATGAATCCATCAAAGTAGCAAAGAAGTTAATCAGCCATAACACCACAGAGAGCTACAACATCCTTTAGCCTTCCAACAAACCAATATTTACTCACAAGCCTAATTGTCTGCCTGGACATTGTAATTGTAATAAAATTTGAAGATCCCTTTGTATTACCAAGCTAACAGGGACTTGGCACTTAGGTTCAAATTAAACCTTTGTAAAGAAACAGAAGGTATGAACCCCTGTTGCTGATATAACAGGACGGGGCTGAACAGGGAGGAACTTTGGTGAAAACTATGTGGCCATTTTAATGATAAGCTGTTGTGAATACTATAATATTGTGAATGCTATACCTTGATTTTCTGTGGATGTTTTGCTTTGATTTCTTATGGAATGGAGTGTTCGCTATACTGTGTAATCAGAACCTTAAAAGCTGTTCACAGTAGCAGTCCCCTGGAAAGCTGCTCATGCATGGCATTACAGGTGGTAGTATGAGGGGCTTATTATTTTTTTTACAGAAATGTGAAATGTCTGCTGCACACAGAATAAACTTCTTCACATTTTCAAAATTGAAGCACAATATAACTAATTGATCATTTAGAAATAGCCACATGGTATAATATGATGTTTACAATGTTTTATAAAAACATGTTTTCTACAATTATGATAAGCAGAGGAGCCATGATTTTGTCTGTAAGGGAAGTCCCTCTACCAATCAATATGGATGGGAAACCCTCTGTGATTTAGGGGGAAAAAACTTCTATGTAATGGTTTGAGGATCTTAGAGATTAAAGGACTTGCCCAGAGTTACCTTGCTAGTCAGTGTCACAGGCTGGAAGAATTGAACTTGGGTCTTTCTAATCTTAAGGTCAGAACTTTATATACTATACCATGTTTTCTCTGAAATTTATATTAACATCTATATTGGCCATGCATAAAATATAGCTATAATTTATGTCATGTAACTATTAGTCATTAGTAATTCTCCCTCTTTAAATCATCTTATATTTTATTTATCTGAGTACAGTCTTCAAATTCCCATAACTCAGTGTGTTGCACATAGAAAATGCTTCGAAAATATGTGTTGGGTTTAGTTGAATAGAATTGACCTGAATACAGCATACTATTGGAAAGAAACTCACACAATATAAAGAGAAAATATGTCGATAATAAGAACTAGAATTCATATAGTGCTTTGGAACAGCTAGGAGGCACATTGAATAGAGCACCGAATCTGGAGTCAGGAAGACTTATCCTCCTGAGTTCAAATCTTATCTCAGACACTAGCTGTGTACTCCTGGACAAGGCACTTCACCATGTGTCCTTCAATTTCCTCAATGGTAAAGTGTGCTGGAGAAGGAAATGGCAAACCACTCCAATATCTTTGCCAAGAAAATCCCAAATGGGGTCAAGAAGAGTTGGACATGGCTAAAATGATTCAATAACAAAATTGGGGCTCTGCTTTCCAGACTCCATAGGTAACATACTTAAGAAATCTCCAAAAAATTTCACTAGATTTAAATTGACTCTTTCAAAAGAATAAATTTTAGGCAATAACCCCTATAGGAAGGATGTAAAAGACACTAGACTGAATTTTCTATTAAAAAAATTGCATATATATATATCTGAAGCTTATAATTATTGTCATTCTAGAACAAAAGAAGAAAAGATGAAGTTAAAACATCAAGCATTTATAAAGCATTTTAAGGTTTATCAAACCATTTACAGATATAAAGTTTCATTTGATCTTTATTTGACTAGGCTGTGGGGTAGGTAGATTAAAACAGGAACAACAAACCTGAGGTTAAATGACTTTCCCAGAGTCTCAGTGGTATGTCCTTGAGGCAGGATTCAAACTTTTCTGGAATCAAAGTTCAGCACTCTATCCAACAATGTACCCTCCAAGCAAAGACTGTAGAAACTTGAGAATGTAGAAGGATTAAAACTGGAAGCATTGGGTCTTGATGGCAGGACTAAAGATTGGTGCCATATAGTGATCTCTGTAGAGATGAACTTCTGAGCTGTTCAGTTCTGAAAGCTTATTGTTTATTAAGCTAAAAAGTTGATTAGTTGTCTATACAAATGAAATTATTTGAAATTGGAAAGTTTGCTAATATTTTACAGATTTTACCTTTTGCCTCAGGAAACCATGCTGAGGTAGCATTTTTATAAAATATTACTTGTAGCCAAGGCAAAACTTACCTTTCCATCTTTATTATATACTATTCCACTTGCTTCACTCTGTCCATTCTGTTCTTCACACATTACTCTCCATCTCCCCCATCTGTACTTTTGTACCAGCAGTTTGCTATGTCCAGAGTATACTCTCACAGCTTCTGTATCTCTTAGAATCCCTTGTTTCTTTAAAAATTTTTCTTAACCACTGTCTTCCCTATGAAGTCTTTCCTGATGCCCCCAGTTACTAGTTTTGTCCTAAATCCCAGATTTTTTGTATATATTCTGCATGTTTTATATATTTTGTGTATATATGTTGTCTTTCCTTATAGAATGTAACCTCATTGAGAAGAAGGAATTCACTTTTCATTTTTGTCTCTGTATTCTGTTTAATTTTTTTTGTCTTTGTATTCTTAGTGCCTAGCAGAATGTTTGGAGTTGTTCAGTTACCTATCATGATCCCATTTGCTATTTTCCTAGCAAAGATACTGTAGTGGTTTGCTATTTCCTTCTCCAACTCATTTTACAGATGAGGAAACAGAGGCAAACAGAGTTAAGTACCTTGCTCAGGGTCCCACAGGTAGTAAGTAAGTGTCTGAGGTCAGATTTTAACTCAGGTGTTAATGACTTTAGGCCCAGAGCTCTATTCACTGAACCACCTAGCTACCACTAAACCACTTACCTTTGGGAAACAGAATGTAAACAGAAGTTATTTTAATTCAGTTATTTTACAATTGTTACTTCTTATTAGAGCAGTCAAAAAACCTCTATATAATCCCAAATAATGAAGTATGATATAAATGCCTGTTTTTCAATTTACACCTTCATGCTTACCTTAGACAGTAAATAGACAGATATGGTCTTCATAATCTTTATGATTTATCATTTGATCATCAATGAATTAATTTGTAACAAGTTACTTGAGCCTTATATACATTCAACAAAGTCACAATCCTCATCCTCCATTTTTACCATGGCCAAAAAGTGCTCCTCTATCATAGGCTCCGGCAATGTGCTTAAATATCCTACTAGGTATGGAGTATGCAGCTTTTTTCTTGTTGCTGTTTTTTTCCCTTAAAGGCTGATGGTGATGCTCAATGTAAATTGATTTCATGTGTATATGAAAGGGGGGAGGGTTACATAATGTGACTTTGCATGTCTTCCTTCCTACCCATGTTAGGATGATTTGTTTGATAATATCTCCTAGAAAATTCCTGAATGATTCTCCCCTTTAAATACTGGGAATGTCCAACTTGAAATTCCCATATTCCAAGCCCCATATTCCAAGGCCAAAAGAGCTCAAATCAAAGTTATGAGGACTTTATGGAGTACATGTCACAATAAGATTCTTTAGTCCATAAATGTTTATAATGAAGAAAAAGAGAGGTTGAATAAATGAAGGACAGAAAAGCATTTTTTGGATTAAATGATTTTGTAAATACTGAAGGATGCTGAATCATTGTGTACATTAATGGGACGTTAGAAACAGTGAAGAGGCTGAGCCAAGATGGCAGAAAAGAGGCAGGTTCTCTCCCAAATTCCCTTCCAAACAACATTAAATAACTCCTCAAAGTAAATTCTGGAGTGTCAGAAGAAAGAACAACAATAAAAACAGATAAAAAAAACTAAACATAGTGAAACAATTTTCTAGCCTAAAACAACTTAGAATGTAGGCAGGAAAAGTGCACCAAGCTGGTAGTGGAGCACAGTCCAGCACAAGCTGCAGCCAATGTAAGCCACACCCTAGCAAACTGGCATCAAGCCTTGTGGGAGACTGAATCTGCAGTGACAGTGGCAGCTTCTGGAGCTCTCAGCCCCCAGATGGTAAGAGGGTCAGAAAACAGATAAAAAGGAGAATGCATGGGTCCCTTTGCTAGCACTGGGAGCAGGACTCTATTTCATTGCCCACATGTGGATCCAAATTGCAGTTTGTGATTGCAGTCTCAGGATGAAGAGGAACACTGGCATACCAGAGCCTGGGGCTGAAGGGGAATTGGGACCTTGGTCACAGTTTCAGAGTGAAAAATAGTGCTTGTGGTTGCTCATAGATGAGAGCACAGGCCAGGAGACTAGGAAATATACCCCTCCCTAGATCATACCATCTTAGGAGAACTGAAAACTTGCAGACCCCCAGAACTTGCACTAAAAAGTGCTGCCCAAAACCCTACAGCATAGGATAGTGCCCCCTTCACCTTGTGAGCAGAGCCTAACTTAACATAAGGTTAAAAGTTAAGAAATAGGCTTGAAAATAACCATACAAAAACAACAAAAATGAACCTGACCATAGAAAGCCATTACAATGACAGGAAAGATTCAAGCACAAACTCAGAAGAAGACAACAAAGTCAAAACTGCTATATCTAAACCCTCAGAGAAAAATGTGAATTGGTCTCAAACCAGCTCCCCCCAAAAATTCCTGGAAGAGTTCAAAAATGATTTTAAAATTCAAATAAGAGAGGCAGAAGAAAAAAATGGAAAAAGAAATGAGAGTAGTACAAAAAAAAGTCATGAAAACGTGTCAATAACCTGGTAAAGGTGGCACCAAAAATACTGAAAAAACAGCTTAAAAAGCAGAAGGGGGTTAATGATAAAAGAGACACAAAAATTCACTGAAGAGAACACCTTAAAAACAATAATTGGCCAAGTGGAAAAGGATAAACAAAAATTAACTAAAAAGATGAATTCCTTAAAAAACAGAATTGATCTCATGGAAAAAAAATGTACAAAAATTCAATGAAAAAAAAGACCTCCTTAAAAAGTAGAATTGTGCAAGGGAAGTGGATGAGGAGGAGGGGGTTAGAGAGAAAGAAAAGACACTGAATGACTTGGGGGGGGGAGGGCAAAGGGATTTCCTCTGCTGGTAGACAGAAACAATTATATATACTATCATTAACAAAATTTACACACACACATAAACACCCTTTTATTGGGCAGATGGGCCCTGCTTCCAGGTCTCTCTAGCTGGCTTAATGAGGTGCACCCAGCCTAAGCTATTGTGCTGCAGGAAAGGAGGGTAAAGAGAAGGCACCGATTTTAGCAGCTGTGAGGAGCAAGAACCAGCAAGTTTACAACCCTGACTTCAAGTGGATTGTGTGCCTTTCAAAGTATTTTACTGAAACGAAATCATCAATCACTGGAAGATTTGAGAGATTCTTTAGCCCAAGCTTTCCCCAGTTCTGCCCTGAAAAGCAGTTTTGAAAAATTAGTGCAAAAAGCATGACAAAGCACTGTGAGATTGCCATGAATTCTAATTCTAACATCATAATAGAAATACAGAAACCAAGCAGTGGCTGTGCTCTGATACTCACTGACCATCTACCAGTGGAAATTTTATAAAAGAAAGAATAAGAACAAATAAGAACCAATAAGGAAAAACTTAGTACAGTAGTCATTGACTGCAACCTGTAGCATATTCAAGATTCTCTTTTAGAGTGATTAGATTAGTATCTTTATTTAGGAGAAAAATGAAACACAACAAAACTAAGAAGGGAGGTAAGGGAGAAATGCTAAAACTAGGATCATGGAGCTATTGTATTTATTTTTATAAAAATGTCTAAGAAAGCAAATAGGACAGAACAGAGCCAAAGTTGAGTTATTTGTAACAGTAACTACATTAATAAAAAGCAATACAAAATGAAGATTAAAAAACTGCTGTATTTAGTAAAATATACAATGAATATTTTATTCTGTGATTTTTTTCTTGTAATCTTTGATAGACCAAGATGGTTACTCTTAGAATTAAAAAAAAAGCTAAAATTAAATAACCAAGATGTTTGTGCTTAACATAAAGTATGAGTGCTATATTAGAAAACTATAAGAGATAATATAATAAATTACAGTTTAATATAAAGCTGAATTTATATCAGTTTTTTTTAAC
The DNA here is from genome assembly GCF_028583685.1 of Petaurus breviceps papuanus. NCBI lineage: Eukaryota > Metazoa > Chordata > Mammalia > Diprotodontia > Petauridae > Petaurus > Petaurus breviceps. The sequence continues at coordinate 56,324,079 of NW_027187419.1, read as the reverse complement.
AATCTTCATTAGTGCTGAAATGGGGAGAATTTTCTTTTTAAATACACATCTATTTGGTAAAACACAAACTGTATTAAGACAAATGCATTAAGTTGGTTTTGAATATAGGGGTTTAGTGTAACTGGACATTTTGTCCCTGGTATATGTGACTGCTCAGTCAGTGAGTTAATAGCAAAAATACTATGCCTACAAAAATAAAAGTATGTGTGTATCTATCTGTATGTATTCACATAGATGTATATATGAAACATATGACATGTAACAGATATTTCATAAAAGAAAAATTTATCACAAACTCAGTTATGCATATTAAATGGCCTGGAATAAAGCAAACTACATCTGTTTCACAGAACAACATAGTATTGTGATTTTCATTAACTTCAAATTAAAAATCTTTAGGATCATTATCATATTTAAGGTATAAATTATTACTACTTGATTGCACAAATTTTTTAATGGATATTTTGATCCTTTAGGTTAAGTATTGTTCTGTCATATATCAAAATGTGATTAGCTTATAAGCTTTATCTTTCATTAATAATAGCCACATTTCAAGAAAAGAGTCTTTCCATGTACAGTTCTATGAATCAAAATAGATCATATTGTAGCAATCCATGATAATAAACAAATAAAAGCTACTGGGGGACAAATAAATAAAAAAAATAAAAAGTAGAATTGATCAAATGGAAAAAGAGGTATACAATTTCACTGAAGGAAATCATTCTTTAAAAATTACAATTGGGTAAGTGGAAGCTCATGACTCCATAAGACATCAAGAAACAACAAAATTAAATACAAGTAAGTTAAAAATAGAAGATAATGTAAAATATCTCATTGAAAAAAATCTGACTTGGAAAAATAGAAGAGAAACAATTTAAGAATTATTAGACTATTTGAAAGGTTTTTTAAAAGGGATCTTTTAAAAGCCTAGACATAATTTTTCAAGAAAATATTGAGGAAAACTTCACTGATAGATCTAGAGGGTAAAATATAAATAGAAAGAATCCACTGATCACCACCTGAAAAATATCCCAAAATGAAAACTCCCAGGAATATTATAGCCAAATTCCAAGCCTCTCAAATCAAGAAGAAAATATTTCAAGGAGACAGAAAGAAATAATTCATATATTCTGGAGCCTCAGTCAGGATAACATGATTTAGCAGCATTCACATTAAGGGATTGGAATATTATATTCCAGAGGGCAAGATATCTAGTGTATTACAACCCAGCAAAACTAAGTATAATGCCTTGGGGGGGGGAAGACAGATATTCAATGAAATAGAGGATTTTCAAACATTCCAGATGAAAATACTAGAGCTAAATAGAAAATCTGACTTTCAAGTACAAGAATCAAGAGAAGTATGAAAGGTAAGCAGGAAAAAAGAAATCATAAAGGATTCAATAAGGTCAAGCTTTATATTCCTGCATGGAAGATGATGCTTCTAACTCCTAAGAATTTCCTCATTGTTAAGGTAGTCAGAAGGGTACATAGACAGAGGGCACTAGTGCTCATTGAATTTGATAGGATGATATCTAATATATATGAATATATACACACACATACAATTAAGAGGTACAAAAGAGTAATGTACTGGAAGAAAGAGAAAAGAAAGGCAATATTGGGTATAGTGTCTCAGATAAAAGAAGCATGAAGAGCTTTTATAGTGAAGAGGAAGATGTGGAAAGTGAGGTAGAGCACTTGAATCTTACTCTCTCTGGAACTGGCCCAAGGACGGACTAATATCCACATTCAGTTGGGTATGGAAATCTATCTTACCATTTAGGAAAATAGGAGGGAAAGGGACAAGAGAATGTGGGAGGTGCTGATAGAAAGGAAGATGGATTGGGGAAGGTAGTAGAGAGAAGCAAAATACTTTTGAGGATTGACAGGGTGAAGGGAGAGAGAAAATAGGATAAATGGGTAAATAGGATAGAAAGAAATAGAAAACTGGCAATCATAACTGAAAAAAACTACATCATTTCTCTGACAAAGGTCTCATTTTTCACATATATAGAGAACTAAGTCAAATTTGTAAAACTAGGGGCCATTTCCTAATTTATAAATAGTCAAAGGATATGAATAGGCAGTTTTTCAAAGAAAGCAAAACTATCTATGCTCATATAAAAATGCTCTATATCACTATTGATTAGAGAAATATAAATTAAAACAACTTTGTGTTATCGCACCACACCTATTAGGTCAGTCAATATGACAGAAAATGAAAATGACAAATGTTGGATGGGGTGTGGAAAATTGAGACACTAATGGACTACTGTGGTGTTGAGAACTGATTTAACCATTCTAGAAGGCAATTTGGAATTATGACTAAACGACTATAAAACATTACATACACTCTGACCCAGCAATACCACTATTAGGCCAATATCCCAAAAAGATTTAAAATGAAAAATAAAAGAAAAATGACATACATGAACCAAAATATCTCTTTTAGTGGTGGCAAATTGAGAGATGCCCATCAATTGGGGAATGGCTGAACAAGTTGTGGTATATGAATCTAATGAAATACTATTGACTATAAGAAATGAAGACCATGTGGATTTCAGAAAAACCTGGAAAGACTTGCATAAACCTATGCTGAGTGAAGTGAGCAGAACCAGGAGAACACTGTATATAGTAACAGTGATTCTATATGATTGATTGTGAATGACTTAGCTATTCTTAGCAATATAATGATCTGAAACAATTCCAAAGGACTTATGAAAAATGCTCTCCATCTACAGAGAATGGATTGATTGAGTATGAATGCAGATAAAAGCATTTTTTACTTGCTTTTTCTTTTTTTTTTTTTTTGGTCTGTGTTCACATGACTAGTGTGGAAATATGTTTTGCATGACCACACATGTTTATCCTATATCAGATTGCTTACTTTCTCAATGAGGGGAGATGAGAGGGAGAGAATTTGGAAACCAGAATTTTTTAAAACCCAACATATGTTAAAACCTGTTTTTACACGTAATTGAGCAAAAATATAATAATAAATTTTTAAAAAGGTGGATACAGTGCTGCAACTGAAATCAATAAGAGATAAGTTTACAACTGTCCTCAGACCATTACTAGCTATGTGACTCTTACCAAGTCACTTAGAGCACCTGTCTGCCTCAGTTCCTTATCTGTAAAATGTGGATAATAATAGCATCCAAATTGTAGAGTTGTTGTGAAGAAAAAAAAGGATAGAATATTTGTGAAACACATTTTTTAAAGCATTATATAAATGCTAGGTATCATTATTATTATGTCAGTTAAAGCCTGTGTTGTGAAATAGGAGTTAATGCATATAGCAGTCAGTTTTGGGCTAGTACATATGTTTAGGGTTTGATGTTTGCATATAGATTCTTTTACACTTAAAGAAGTAATTTAATTTTAATAAGCCTAAAATTCCTCATCTGCATAATGGGTACAATAATATTTATGGTATATACCTTAAGCTATTGTGAGACTCAAATGAAAATATGCATAAAGCATGATTTAAACTTCAAAGTTGCTATATAAATGTAAAAAATTGTTATTTAGGGAGCATGAGGAGAGTCATATAAACACCAGGAGATAGGTGCACTGTATCCAACTGGAGAGATTTTGGGCGAATTTATATCCCTCTAGAACTTATGTGTGGGTCCATGTCACTCTCTTCTGTACTGGGCATATATGATTCTACTTACCTATTTTGATCTATCTATCTTTTATTTATTTCTCTGTTCTTCTCTTTTCTCCTGTCCTTCCTTCCTTCCTTCCTTCCTTCCTTCCTTCCTTCCTTCCTTCCTTCCTTCCTTCCTTCCTTCCTTCCTTCCTTCCTTCCTTCCTTCCCTCCTTCCTTCCTTCCTAGGTGATTCAGTGGATAGAGCTCTAGGCCTGGAGTCAGGGAGACCACAGTTGAAATTCAGCTTAAGACACTTGCTAGCTATGGGACCTAGAACTAGTCACAGAGCTTCTGTTTGCCTCAATTTCCTCAACTGTAAAATGGGGATAATAATTCTCAATAACCCCAGGGTAGTTTGAGGAACAAACAGTATAAAACTTGTAAAATACTTAACACAGTGCCTAGCATATGGTAGAAATTTAATAAATACTTGTTTTCTCCCTTCTGTTCTGTTCTCAATGGGGCTGGAGAGAATATTTTTCTACTTTGAAAAATAGCAATATAAGTTTGCATTTGTGTTCTAGAGGGAGAGACCATTTTATGTGAAAGCAACAATTCAAAATGGAATACCCCTTGATCTCAAGAAGTTTGCATCACGTTGGGAAAGACAATATGTATACACAGAAGTATAAGTGAATTATGTACAAAATGTATAAAGGTTAGGATTTGTGGGGGAGAGGAGAGGAAGCACTAGGAACTGGGGGGGGTGAGGAAAATTCTTATGTAATATAAAAAACTGGGGATTTAAGACATAGAGGTATATGGGCAGCCTATGCACAGGTATGGGGACTGGAAAATGGAATACTAAATTCAAGGAAAAGTGCAGAAGGAGTGCAATTATAGCATTGATTGTGTGAAGGGGAGTGATGTATGATAAACCTGGGAAGGTAGATTGGACTCAGCTTGTGCAGGGATACAAACCCTCATTAAAATCATTATAATGACAAAAAGGGACGATAGAATCATCCCAAGCTTCCAATAAAGTTAAACTACACTTCATAAAGATCCTACCTCATTCATTGAAGTAAGAAAATGTGCCTGAAATTACCAGAACTTCCACTTTTAAACTACAAAATGCTGTATTATCCCAGAGGATTTCCAGATTTTATTCAGTATGACGCATCATTTCAGAGTTTGGACAATTTTGAAACTGGGCTAAGGTCCAAGTTCTCTTGTCTAATTAAAAAAAAAACATTTCCTTTTTTTATTGTTAACTTAACATTCATCAACAAAGACAAGTATTTTAATATATAAAGGAAAAGAAATCAGAGAGGATTCTGGGAAGATGGCAGAGTAGGTCAGAAAATTTCAAACTCTCAACATTTTTATCCACAAAAACGATACAATAGCTCCTCTGGAGAAACATGGAGCCCTGAAAACAAAAAAGAGTAGTGGTGGAACAGGGATCTTCTTGGGATAATCTGAGGAGACCTGAAGAAAAATCCCAGGAGTAGGTTTCCTCCTCTTGAAGAGTAAACACCTCCAGGCTAGGGTCAACTTTAACTAGCCGCAACCTACTTAAACAACAAGGAGCAAGCCCTGGAGATAGCTGGGTTGGTTAGCTGCTTCAGCCCTACAACAGGTTCCCCTTCCCAGGACGGTGAGGGCAGTTGGGTATATCTGACCTTGGTGAAGATCTAGGAAAGTTCTACTGAGCAGGAACCTCAAACCAAGCTGTGCTACAGAGCTGCGGCGGTGGGGGGGTGGGAGGGCAGAAAGAACCAGCAGGGCACTCCTGGTGAGTGCAGAAGCAGTGGGGCAGGGATGCTGATGGCTGTGGGCACTTACAGGAGGCTGGAGGTCTTGTTTTGAGTTCAAGGTCAGAAGGGAGAACTGAAGAGGGTCAAACCAGAGGCACCATTCGCTGTACCCAGTGTTGAGGTTTGGGGGTTCTGGGACCCCAAAATAGCGACATGAGGGTTCTACCTGAATGAATTTGACCCAAGTATTCTTTCAGCTAAAGAAAAATAAGGTTTATTTAAAATCCACCATATTGGCCAGATAATTAAGGAATCTGAGCAATGGCTAGACTTATGAAATGTGAGCACTTTAATGGAAACAAGATGGATCTTATATACAGAACGCTTGTGAGAAGGATTTAGGCTTGGCCAAGTAGTCTGAGGTGATTGGAAGAGGAGTCTAGGGAGGATCACGATGGGAATGACAAATAGACTGGGGTTACTGTGAGGTAACAGAAAAGGATCTGGAATGCCAGGGACCTGGACCCCAAGGCCAAAGGAGAATGAGGTCTAGATAGGATCAAGGGTGGGGAAGTCTAGGGTAGGGTCAGGTGTAGACAATGAAAAGCCAGTTGACTGGGATGGGTAGATGCCGCAGGGGAGGAAGATTCAAGGAGAGTTCAAGGGGGTTTCCAGAGTCTGTACCACGTCATCAGCACTAGAGGTGATTATAAAAACTAAATTATTACCAAAAAAATGCACAGGCAAAGGAGAAAGAATTCAATCATAAAGAGCTACTATAGGAATAGAGAAGAACAGGGTTTATCTGCAGAGGAGGATACTGAAGCAAAGAAACCCTCTTCTACTACAAAGATAATGTCAAATGGTCGCCTGCCCAAAAAGAATTGATTGAATAACTTTAAAAAAGACTTTAAAAATAAAGTGAGGGAGATTGAGGGTAAGTTAAAAAGAAAAATAAGAATATAAGAAGAAAAAGATTATTACAAGAAGGTCAACCAAATAGAAAAGGAGATCCAGAATCTCAAGAAAATGAGTCCTTGAAAAATCAGAATTGGGCAAGGGGGAGCCAGCAAACTTATGAGATGAAAAAATTGTATGTGTGTGTATGTATGTGGGTATGTATATATATAAAATGAAAAAATAGAAAATAATGTTAAACATCTCATATGAAAAACAATGTATTTAGAGAACAGATCAAGAAGAGAAAACATAAGAATAATTGGACTTACTGAAAGGTCTGATCAAAAAAAGAATCTTGATACAATAATACAAGAAATAAAGAAAATTGTCCTGAAGCATTAGAAAGAGCAAAAAGTAGGAAGAGAAAAAAAATGCACAGAACACCACCTGAAAGCATTCTATTAGAAAAACTCACAGAAATATTGTGCTTAAATTCTGAAACCCCAAATCAAGGACAATTTACGTAGGACAGTACCACAATTAGAATCACACAAGAACTAGCACTGGCGACATTAAAGATTAAAGGTCTTAGAACACTATATAATAAAGAGTCAAAGAACTGGGACTCTGGCCAAATATATCATGCCCAACAAAACTAAGCATAAATCTAAATTTTAAAAAATGGACATTTGATCAACTGTCAGACTTTCAGGACTCTGTTTACAAAAAAAAACACAACCCCAAACCTTGAACTCAATAGATGATTTGTCATATAAGAGATAAGAGAAATATAAGGTACACACCAGTAACCAGTTACAAGGGACTAAATAAGGATAGAATGCTTACCTTTTATATATGCAAAAGGTAAAATCTATGTCTAAGATTGTTACTAGTAATTATATAGCTTATAAGAATGATTATGGTAGAACTGAGTATGATATTACTTCACAAAGTAAAACTGTTCAAGATCAGCTAAAAGAGTAATTATCTTAGACAAATGAGGTGCAAGAGGAAGAACCAATATAGAGGCATTATATGGGAGAGGGGAGCTGTTAGTTCTGGAAACCTACTTTCATCTGGAATGGTAAACCCATTCCCCTCTTGAACAGAGGGGAAAATACATATACATCTAGAAGAGTATAAAAGTCTTCTTAACTTAGAAAGAAATAACACTCTAAGGAGACAGCAAAGGGGCAGAGGATAAAGGTAGGATCTGTAGAGGTGAATGTGAGGGAAAAGGTTAAAAGAGAGAGATAAAAGGGTCTTTAGATTTAGGGGAATGGGAGGGCAAGGGAGGGAACTTTAGAGGGGAGGGGGACATAATAGGTCAAATTGGGTGTATAAAAGGGTGTTTAGATTTAGGGGAATAAGGAGATAAGGAAGGGATTGCTGGAGTAGGGGTAGGCTAAGTAATAGGAGGGAAAGCTAGCAGTAGAAGTAAATTAGAGGAGTTACGAGAGATAGGAAAAAAGATATATACAAACATAAAAACAAGATTAGGAGTAGAATCTTTTAAGGAAAGTATATATGTATGTATGTGTATATGTGAATGTATATATCAATAATTCTATATAAATGAATCCATGGTAAATTGTAGATTTGGGGTGGCAGTTCAGTGGGGAAGGGGAAAAAAGAACAAAGTAAAGTACAGCAGAGAACAAAAGAAAATGTACAAAGAATCAAAGAAAAGATGGACAGCTTTCAATGCCATGCACAGAATTTAATATATAGGCTTTCTTGAAATGGTAAGTTATTGCTATATATTCTGAATCTTCTCCTATGTTCTACTGTGCAATTGATGTGTTTTTCTTTTTTCTTTTATATTTAAGTTTATAATGTTACTTTTTCTTTTGTTATTATATATGTAAGTTTTTTATTCATTTAAAATTTAAAAAAAGGAAAAGAAAGAGGACTACATAAGAAACTCTGAGTTTCTGTTATGTATAGCCTGCTCAGAGAGAAGAATAGAGAAGAGAAGAGAAGGGAAGGGAAAGGAAGGGGAGGGGGAGGGAGGAGAGGAGAGGAGAGGAGAGGAGAGAGAGAGAGGGAGAGAGAGAGAGAGAGAGAGAG
>NW_027187419.1:56292085-56315652 GCF_028583685.1 Petaurus breviceps papuanus | reverse complement strand
GGAGAGGAGAGGAGAGGAGAGGAGAAGAGAGAAAGCAAACATTGGTCTCAAATGCAGAAAGTCTAGATTTAAGCCCTGCCTCCAATATTGGATGCATGACTCTGGGCAAGGCAGTGAAACCAAAATGTTGGAGACTACTGTCTAAAGTTACAAGATACAGACAAAGTGCCAATCTATACTGGTAGGTAGAGTTTCCTTACCCAAGTGTACCCTGTGCCAATGAAATCATGGGGCCAGTCTCCTTCCCATCTCTCTCTATGTCTCTCCCTTTTTCTTCTTCATCTTCCTCCTCCTCCTTTTCTTCTTCTTCTTCTTCTTCTTCTTCTTCTTCTTCTTCTTCTTCTTCTTCTTCTTCTTCTTCTTCTTCTTCTCTCTCTCTCTCTCTCTCTCTCTCTCTCTCTCTCTCTCTCTCTCTCTCTCATTGGACTCAGGGAAACTTGAGTTCAAATCTTGACTCAGTCATTTACTAGTTTTGTGAACCTAGGAAACTCACTTAAATTCTACTTATTCATATATAAAATGGGGATAATAATAACACCTACCTCACAAGAATGTTGTGAGGATCAAGTGAGATAATCATTGTAAAATACCTTGCAAACTTTAAAGTATTATCTAAATACTATGATAATGATCAAAAATTTAACACTTAATAAGGTTGTAATACATCTGCTCTCTGTGTCACATTTTGTACTTTTTTTGGTTTTCTTTAATTTTTTCAACAAGTCAAATTTACACAACATAAAAGTGGTTCTTTATACTGAGGATACTTAGAAAGAAACCATTGTCCTGTTATTGCTGGTGACCATTTACCAGGATTTGTGAAACAGACCAATGCCTTTAAGATGGTGATGTGCAGATAAATACATTCAGAAAGCAAAGGAGCTATAATCCATGATCAGAATCCCTCAATTAGTCATTTTCACAAGAAGATCACTTAATTTCAGAGTATTACCAAAAAAATAATTTAATCCTTAAATTTGTTACATACTTCCTTGAAATAATATAGAAAATTTCTTTTATTCTTTCCTTGTTCACATTTACAAAAACACATTATAATTAATCTTGCTCAAAGAAATTTACTTCCCTCAAAATTCCAAGACTCTTCTTTGTTTTAGTACCTATCCAATTTCTGACAATGAACCCTTTGTGTGTAAGAAAAATATTTTGATAATCAAACCAGGGAAAAAGTGAAGGGGGCACTTCAGTTCTCTGTATTTGCTTGGGTAACGTTATATGTACTGGGTCTTCCAAGATGTCTATGTTATGCCTTGGGCACATTTTCTTGTTTCTGTGTTATAGCTATAAATACATAATGCACCAGTCTCACCTCAGGAAGATTCTGCATTAAGACATATTTAGTCATTCAAAAAGCAAAGAAGACTAAAATCAGTCCAAAGACATATGCTCCCTGGATTATCTGGCAAATTAATTTTCAAAATAATTCAGAAAAGGGGCTATAGGTTTGTCCTCACATCTCCCTTCCACACAAGTGAAAAGAATCTGGTAATTTCACAGGAATGTTGCTATCAAATCTAGAACTTGGAGCACATTTTAAAAATGCATTCATTTAAGGGTGAGAGGCGCACAGATTTCTTTGTTGAAATAGTAACAAAGATATAAATTGAACAATTAAATGGAGATGTAATCAGGTAGAGGTGGCTATATTTGGCTGTATCTAAAAGAATTAAATTAATTATAAAATTATAAGTACCTTAACTGTGAGGCAGCAGAATGAGTTTTTAGAGTCTTGGAGTGAGGAGGCCTGGGTTCAAGTCCTGCTTCTTCATTTTCTAGCTCTCCAAAGATTTTGAATTTTTCACTTAGTCTCTATAAGCCTCACTTTCTTCATCTGCACAATGGTCATAATAATATTTGTACTATCAATTTTACAGAGTTGTTGCGAAGAAGATTGTCAGTGACAAAATGGATATTGCATAACTACCTCTGTACAATTACTATTAATACCTGGGTAACTATTGTGATGCCACAGAAAATCATGCCAATCGCTGTTGCCTTTTTTCCAAAAGATGTATGATTTGATAAAATTCAATATTTTTATAGTTGCTCATTTGTAGGTTTTTTCATTCATTGAATGTCAGAGTTTGGCACATCCTTGCTATAAATAGTGAATCAGGCAATCAATTAAACATTATGTACATATTAATTATTTACCATAGGACAGACTCTATGCTGGTTTCTGGGTCATGCAGACTAAAATGAGAGTCTTTGACCTGAAAGTGTTTACATTCCATCAGGGAAAACAACATGAACATATCTACATAATGAAATAAACACACACACATATGAGAGAGAGACAGAGACAGAGAGACAGAGAGAGAGAGACAGAGAGACAGAGAGGGAGAGAGTCATGTATAACACACTAATTTTTAAGCATTGGCAGCATATGAAATCAGGATAGGCATCATGTAGGAGGTAATACATAAGTCAAGTTTTGAAAGAAGCTAGTGATTCTAAGAGTCAGAAATGGGGAGGGAATATATTTTAGGAACTGAGGATTGCTTGTTCAAAGGCATGTAGGTGGGAAGTGGAATGATAAGTGTGAAGAACAGCAAGAAGACCAGTGAGTAGATTATAATGTATTTATTTGAGAGCACAAGAAGACTTTATCTCCTTTAAGGGAAGACTTTTTTTTCTCTTTGAAAGACAGTATTCCCCAGAGTAATGCTTTTCCTCATGAGCTGTTTCATTTTTGGTAGTAATTTACATGACATAAATATATACATTCACATATACATATACATATACATACATATATACTTTCCTGAAAAGATTCTACTCCTAATCTTGTTTTTATTTGTTTTCTTTATTTTGTTTCTCAAAATGGAAGATACACGCTGGTGTGATGCTAGACTTCCTGTTCAGAAAAATTGGGTTCAAGTATCATCATCAATTTCTTTGTAAAACATATTTCTTATTTGTAAAACATAAATGTTATTGTATAAAATATAAATCTTTGTTTTTACATGACATAATTATCTTAATAAATCTCTTCTCCCTACTCTACCCAGAAAGTCAACACTTTTATCAAAGAAGAAAAAAGAAAGAAGAAAAATAGGTTGTTCTGCAAAACTAATAAACACATAAATTGCATCCTACAATATATATGATGGCTCATATCTATAGTCTCCTAGCTTTGTAAAGAATAGTAGAAGTTTCATTCACATATCTCTTATTTGGAGTCAGTCTTGCTCATTAAAATTATATTACTTCAGGGTTCAACTTCTTCTTATTTATGTTTAAATTGTGATTATATATACTTTCCTGATTCTGTTTACATCATTCTCTTTCAGTTCATGTAAGTCTTTCCATGCCTCCCTATGTTCTTCAGAGCAGTAATAATCTATTACATTCCTGTACCTCAATTTTTTGGCCATTCCCTAGTTGATGGCTACCTACTTTTTTTCAAGATTTTGCCACTACAGAATATACTAAGAAGATTTTGAAATACATTGAATCTTTCTTTATATGTTTGAGTTCCTCAATATATATATATATGTATATATACACACACACGTGTGTACACACAGATATATATATATGTATATATACACACATACATGTATGCACACACATGCATACATATAAATATATACCTAGCCAAGGGATCTCCAAACCAAAAGCATGGACCTCTTTTGTTAAAATTACTCTTTTCAATTAACAAGCATTTATTCTTTCCCCTTCTCACCTCCCTTTTTCCCCAGTGAGTGGGAAAAAAAGGAAAGGAAAAACAACCTGCAGCAAATATCCATAATTAGGTAGTTTTGGTCATGTTCAAAAATGTATCTCTTATTCTGAAACTGGACACCATCACCTCTCTCTCAGAAGGTGAATAGCATTATTCATCATCAGTCTTTTGGAATTATGATTGCTCATTATCTTGATCAGAATTCTTAATTCTTTCAAAATTATTTGCCTTTACAATGTTATTATTATGGTATAAATTGTTCCCCTGGTTTTGCTCACTTCCCTTTGTGCCAGCTCATACAATATCACCAGGTTTCTCTGTGTAATGCCATGCACAGAAGCTTTCCAGAAGAATGATACTGTGAACAGCTTTTAAGGTTCTGATTACACAGTATAGTGAACACTCTATTCCATAACAAATAAAAGCAAACCATTCACAGAAAATCAAGGTACAATATTACAACTTATCACAGAAAATCACAATATAGTATTCACAACAGCTTATCATTAAAATGGCCACATAGTTTTCACCAAAGTGGTCACAATATTTAGAACAAAGAACAATCATCTCAAAGTACAATAGTCAAAGTCTTCTACTCATGGGGCACACTTGATTAAGTCAATCACTCACTTATTCAGCAATCAATTACTAAGTATCATTAATCACTACGTACAATAGCAAATACAGACCCTCCACCCCTAGGTCACTAGTAAACTACAATTTCATCATTACTCAGTACTCATGGAGAGGTCTTTCTATCTTGACTTGGGGCCAGTTCTCAGATTCCCTGGATCCCCTTCCATGGTCCCACATTCTACCAGGATTCACCATACTGTCACCTGGGTCCAATGGCAGACAGCTCTCAGTTCCTTTCCAGCTCTCTGGATAGGTTCTGCTCCACACTGAAGTTCACAGGGTCTGGTCCATGTCAAATCCTTTACAATTTCTGCTCCAGGGAATTCAAGGCTCAACCAAGCCACAAACAAAGTCTCAGAATTCAGAAGAAGCTCCACCAGGACAAATTCTCAGGAATTTCTGGCTCATTTCTTGATTCTCTCTTCTGTAGCTGCTCTGCCACCAGATGCTGGTCCCAAGAAATTCTAACTGTGCCTCTCTGGGGCTTTTCCTTGTATACACACAGCATTAGCTTCTGGTTTCAGCCAACCCCCTCCTGTTATGTCAGTAACAGGGAACAGGAGTTCATACCTTCTGTTTCCCCAACAGAGGCTTCATCAGTTACTAAGTGCTAAGTACCTGCTACCTTTGACAACACAAAGGGATCTTCAAATTCAAATTACATTACCATTATACTCTGCAACCTTTTCATTTCCCTATGGACCAATGATATTCTATTATATTAATATTCCATACTTTGTTCAGCCATTCTCTAAGTGATGAGTACTTCCTTAGTTTCCAGTTTTTGTTGCTACCACAAAAATAACTATTAAAAATATCTTTGTACTTATGTTTCTTTTTTCTTCCTTTGAGTTCTCTGAGGGTATAGGCCTAGTAAGTCATTGTACTATTGTGTCAACAAACAGCTAATTTGCTTTCTAAATATAGTTTCAAATTGATTTCTAAAATGGTTGGAACAAATCACAACTTACTCAACAATGCACTGATATACCCATTTTTTCTGCATCCCCTCCAACATTTGTTTTTTTTTTTCTTTTTTGTCAAATTAGCCAATCTTATGGATGTAAGGTAAAATCTCAAGGTTGCTTTAATTTGCATTTGTCTGATTATTAGTGATTTTGGACCCTTGTTTTATTTGACTCTAGATAGCTTATAGTTCTTCCTTTAAAAACTGCCTATACAAATCCTTCAACTATTTTTCAGTTGGGGAATGGCTCTTCTTTTGAAAAAGTTTTAATTGGAATCTTATTATCTAGGTTTCCCTTCTAACATTAGCTTCATTGATTTACTTTGTTCAAAGACTTTTACATTTTACGTGACTAAAACTGTCCATTTCATCATTTGTAATCATCTCTATCTCTTGTTTCCCATGAACTCTTCCCCTTTCCAAAGATCTTAAAGGACATTTCTTCCTCACTCCTCTACTTTTTTTTTCATCATATGATCATTTGTATTTAAGTCACATATCCATTTGAAACTTATTTTGGTATATGGAATGCAGTCTGGTTTAAATTTAATTTCTCCCAGACTATTTTCCAGGTTTCCCAGCAGGTTTTGATAAATAATAAGTGCTTATTCCAGTAGCTAGGGTCTGGGGATTTATAGAATGTTAGGTAACTGTGTTCATGTGTTTCTATATACTATGTACCTAATCTGTGCTTCAGTTTCCACATGAATAAAACTAATACAGTAATTCTTGAAATACTCATCTCATAGAGTTATTAGGAAGATCTTACATGATATAATGTATGTAAAGTACATTGTAAACCTTAATGCCACTATGGAAATGACACTTATTACCTGAGTCACTCCCAAATGAATCCCTTCCTCTCTCTGGGCATCAGTTTCTTTCTCTGAAAACTCAGTGCTTTTGCCTAGGTCAGAACTACAAGCAGCCCCCAAATGCCGGAGTACACACAAACCAGATTAAAATATAATTCAGAGGTGTGACTAGGTGGCACAGTGAATAGAGCACTGGCCTTGGAGTCAGGAGGACCTGAATTCAAATCCAACCTCAGACACTTAACACTTACTAGCCATGTGAACTTGGGCAAGTGACTTCATCCCAATTGCCCTCCCTTCTCCCCTCCAAAAAGCAAATATATATAATTCAAAAATTATTAATAAAATTATAATTTGTGGTTTTCTGAGTTGATTTTTCTAGCATGTAGGGACTGGTTTCTACTTGAGTTTTACACTGATAGATTAGATCATCTCTAAAATTCTTTCTTACTCTGAAAATGTACCCAGTCATATCAAAATGTATTTAACTTCTCTATATTACTACAAAGGATCAGTCAGAGAAAAAATCTTTTCTCATGGCTTCACACATACCAATGTATTCATTCTATTGATTTTCACTATCAACCTACTGTGCAATACAACCATACCATGTGGAAAATGATATAAATTAAAATTTGATAAATATTTGTTAAGTATTTGTAGGGAAATAGGCGATTTAGAAAAAAAAGGCATTCTTCCTAACTTTATGGAGTTAACTACCTAGTAGAGGGTTATGATATATAAAAATTTCATGTGTGCATATGTGTATACATGTATGGTATGTGTATATGTATGCATGCACATACATACACATGTGTGTGCATATGCACAGAAGAAAAGCGCAGAACAATATGTGGTATTCAAAGGGAGGGAAACATTAGATGTGGCATTTGAATTGAGCTTTAAAGGGTAGGCAACAATTAAACTCTCTGTGGATTGGTAGAAACAATAAAAGAGAGAGGGCATTCTAGGCATAATGATAGCATAAGTGAGTGGGCAAAGATCCAATGTGTAAGGGAAAAGGTCTAATCTGGAACATAAATCAATACTTAAAAATTCCTTCTAATCTATGCAAATCTAGTATTCTTTCCCTTCTTTTACTTTTTTCTCTATTTTCTTCATAATTGCAATTTGCTTGTTTTGTTTCTATTTTCAGCAATACTCAAAGTAAATTTCCCCATCCACTTTCTCTGATGGTTTGTATTCTTCCATGTTTATTTCTGGCATTGTTCATTTTTAGCTGTGTCTATTACTTGGGATCTTTACACTAACTCTTGGTTCAGATTTCCCTTTCACAACATTTACTCCACACCAACTTTTCAGTTTTCTTAATATGGGATGGGTTTCAGGGTTTAAATTAAAAAATGATTTTTTCCCACTCTAGCTTTAAGGGTTATGGAGCAAAGGAAGAAAAGAGTTGCTACTTTCAGAAATACCTAATTATATTATAAAAACTGGGTGGCAGAGATAGGACCTCTTGCCACATTTTAACATTTTACAGATTATTTATCCCTGACACCAGTTGCTTTGAGATATTTTCCCAGTATTAATTAATATAAATTCTATTTGAAAGGGTGATATACTTCTTATAGGATATCCAGACTATCTGAAGACTAGATGGATATTTAAAATTTGTGGATCACAAGACCTATAAATTTCCCAGGAATTCTTAAGATTTATTTAACCAGAAAAATGAGTGACCCATTTATAGTCTTATTTATTCTGGTAACAAAAGCCTAAATTGGATGTTTCAGGGACCGACTCACAACCCACAATGCACCTGGCCACTGGGGAAATTTGATAATGTGGGTGGAACTTTCTCCTCAAACCCAGCTGCTGTTCAGCTTACATCCTGTAGGATAAGGATTGATCACCCCAGTAATTTTATCCCCACTACTTTAACTGCAGATGTTATTCTAATTCATATTCACCTAATCCTCTTCAGATTTTACTGAGCTAATTGTCTGCACAATCTCCCCCAGGAGTGGCTTCTGCTGCAAAGTGAAGTAGCCTGAGACTCTGTAGTAACAAGGCAGCTTTCATCCCAGAAATTCAAAGAACTTTATGAGCATTAGCTCATGGATCTCCATAACGTGTCCAAGAGGTGGGATTATCCCCATTTTACTGGTCAAGAAAACTGAGTTTCATGGTTAAGGGACATGCCTGAGATTACTGGAAAATCTAATGAAACTGCTAGGAGTTACATTTCAGGATTTCCATCCTAATTAATGTTCCAAACATGACAATGCCATGAAATGTACTGTCCCTGTAAATTCAGGATAAAGGCAACAATGTACAGGAGGGACCCAAAAATGGTGGGATAAGGCAAACCTTCTTCCACCAAAGAAAAATGAGGAAAGGGAACAGCAAACTAGCTATGTATTTGTGGGAGAAAGGAGAGGGGAAGAGAAATTATGGATGGATGCAAGAAATAAACCAAGTATTTCTTGGTTTGGTAGTTATGGAGGAAATGAATGACTGGCTTGAATGGTAAGTTACATGGGAAATTCTGCAAACTTAGACTAATGTATTTTCTCCTTTCCATTTACCATCTTACAGAACTGTTAAGTCTCACTCAAGCAAAAGGAATATATAGATTTCCTTATAAAAGAGCTTAGAAAAACTTAGATGACTAGGACAAAGTAGAAAATTATAAAGGATGGTGCTCCTAGGGGATATTTGTCAAAATGATATAATGTGAACAGCATTTTTGGTAGTTTTAGTCCTCAAAATTATGTCAGATAAGGAATAGTTAATGGCTTGCTGGATATAGGAAGCAATATCTCAGCATGACTTGTATTATATCTTTCATAGGGTCCTGAGATGTAGTGATTATTAGGGAATTCATTGGTCTTGAAAGGAAAATACTCCCTTCTGGAGAAAGCCAAACAAATTCAAGTCAGGATCTAAGCATAAGGACTATAAACCCTGTCATGAGATCACAAATTTAAAATGGGAAAGGACCTTTGAAGACATCTAGTTTAACCCCCTCATTTTATAGATAAGATAAAATAAGACTCAGAAAGGTTGTGACTTGCCCATGGTCATATAGTCAGTAAGCACCACAGACGGGATTTTGTCTCTGGTCCTCCCAACACCAAGTTCAGCACTATCCACTATGACAAGTTGCATCTCTGCACTGAGTTGAGTCCTAAAACAGAGTTTCTAGGGAATGCCTCAGTCAAGAGTGAGACTCCACTGAATCTGATGTATTAAGCCAGGGAGATCATGGATATCAGTATTTAAATAATGAAGGATGTCGGTAAAAACAAAAAAACAAAAAATAACCCAGATGCAATCTGCTTCCTCAAGCTGTCTCTTTTAGGGCATTTGTTTGTGATTCCTGCCCCTGATTTGCTTTAATTTATTGATGTGATTCTAAATGATTTCAGGCTTTTTCATACCTTCTCCCTACTCAATGACATCAGTAATGTGAGATTGTATAGTTTGAGAATAGATTTTTAGTAATCATACTAAGCATCTTCTGAAGTATACAAAAACAATAACCATTTGAATCACATAAGTCTTAATTTCCTCCCCTAGGTGATTTCTGAGACAATGGAATTGTTTATGATCCCACTGATTTTGGATAACAGGACTTAAAGGCTAAATGTCATTGATCTAGTTCTTTCCTTCTGTAGATGGGAAATTAAACTCAGAGGAGGTGAAGTGACTTACCTAAGGTCATACAAGTAGGAAATAACTGAGTCAAGATTCAAACCTTTGTTCTCTGGCTCCAAATTCTATGCTTTTTACCTCCCCCCTTTCCCTTATGATTATAATTGTCCCTCTTGAAATGAAATTTGGACCTTTTCTATGACTGATCATTAAACAAGTACTCAGGGGTTAGATCTGAACACTCACAATAGAAGTGGACATGTTTGCTTTGGGAAGAACATGTTATCTTGCTCCTTGTCAAGTGTCCTGTTTGATATCTTGTTTCCTATAGTTGTGAATCAAAGAGGATGGGTAGGGACTATGCTCAAGAGCACCGGCCACTTCTCTAGGATGATAAAAAGTGGGGAAAGACCGCTTCTGATCTTTCTTGCTGACCTCTTTGTTGAGGAAAATGAGAAAAGTGAATATTTGTGAGAAATAGGCTAGTTGACTTAGTGTTGCTCAATTTTTTTTGACAGGAAATTGAAAAAAAAATTTAAGCAAGTCTGGAGGCTTAAAGAGAGCTAGATAGATGTACCTCAAGTAGAACAAACATTCCAATTTTGCACTGAAATTTTCAGGTTTGATTTGGATGCTTGGCCTGGTATAGCTGAAGCTTGAGGACATTGAGGATTTAAAAATGTTTCAAAACTATGTGATTTTAGTTCATTTTGTCACTTAACTGAGTTATTTTTTCAAATCCTAAGCAGACAGCCTCGAAAAAGGTATCTATTTCATTTTTCAGAAGCAGTCTGGTCAGTTATAAGGTTGGGAAGCTCACTATGTCAGGAAGGTCTAAGAGGTCAACCCCAGAGCTTCCTAAGCCTCAGACAGGTGCAGGATTATGGTTCATAATTCTCTGTTTGATACTCACAGAAGAGCTTGACTTTATCTCAATTAATCAGGAGAAAAAAAGTACCTACAAAGGGAATCTATATGGACAACAGGAGATTCAAAGGAACAAAAGGCCCCTGTTGTCACAGGGGTAGTATTAGTCTTTGTTACATTTAATTAAGACAAAAGTAAAAGGTTGAGACACATTCTCAATGTGGTATACTGGATACAGTCTATCCACTGTCCTTTGGTAGCATAGTTGGGGAAAGAGAATATATGATGTATAGTCTATGATTAATATTCTTCATCTGGCATATCATTAGTGTAAAGTTTTTATTTGCATTAGTAAGAGCTAAAACACTAATTTGAATTGATTTGCATATAGAATAGAAAACACCGTGTATTTTGAGACTGTTTGATAATGTTGCACATAAATGCAGCAGATTGAACTTTAAAGCAGCCTCAAATACAAAGTCATCATCTTGGCAGGAAAAATCCTGGACCTTAATTTCTTTTTTTTTGAAGAAATGAATCAAAGCTCTAGTATTACTGCATTGCCAATGCTATTACTTACTCAGAATACAGTCAATGTTATTCAGATCTTTTCTTTTCACTGGCATTAGGAATAGTAACATAGAATAACTCATTCTGCCATATTAATTTTTTAGGTTTAGATAGTTATATAGATATAAATATACAAGTCAATATCTATCTGTTTGTCTCTATCTATCTATCTATCATCTATCTATCTATATGTCTATCCATCATGCCATGTCAGGATTACTGAGTAAAGGAGAAGCCTGGCTGCCTGAGCTCTCTCTAGTTTTTGAGGCCTTTGCCTATGACTTGTTGGAGGATTTGCTAAAACAGAGCTATTTATGGTGATTTCCAGATTATAGCAGGAAGGAAAATAGAGATTTATATGTGAGAACTACTCACCACCACTTGGCAATTTTGATTTCTACTCTATTCCACATTGCTGATGCCCCCAAGCCAATCCTCCTGGTCACCTGTTGGCATTTAGAGCCTCCCTTGTGGCTTGCTTGAAGGACATGTCAAGGTTCACTGAAAGGACTGCCAATTAGCTTGCCAGTAATCATATTAGTGATATAAGCTGTCCTGTCTCTCTCCTGGAGCCCTTCAAACACTACAGAATATCTCAGCAGAAATCTGTAGCTTTCCTTTTCCTAAACCTGCAGTTGTTTTTTTTTCCTCTGCTATCTCCATTCTATCCTTCCTATTCCCAGTGTCACCACACTGTAATAGACCTTTATTTCCAATAACTTGGACTATTTCAATGGATTGTATTAAGGTGTTGGAGTCTTGATTCAAATATTGGCCATTTATGGTAGTAATATCTGGAGAAGAAGAAATCGTGAGGTGCACGTGAAACATGTATGGTTTGGCTTCCTTTGTAAGACAAAATACACTTCAGAAGGAAAGAACCTTTCAAGACTAACAGCAATAATAAACTCAGTGGTGGGATATATCCACAGGGACCAACTAAAGTAAAGATGATCTATAAGGGAGAAAACCCCTATTTAAATATAATGACCTGAAATAATAGCCAAAGGAAAACAACATTCCTGGCAAAGTGAGTGACCCTCATTTGAAATAGATTTTCTCTTTGTTCCCTAGCCTCCAGAAGGCTTTGCTTGTTGGGAAAAATAAAATCCCCAAGTAGATCCAAATATTCAAATAATTGAACCACCAGGAAGGCAAATATCGATTTGTTAAATAAAATACAGTTCTGTTTTGAATAAACATGCCTGGAGAAATACTAACTACCTTTCCTTGGAAAGGCACTCATGCAATTGGCTTTGGTTTCACTAACTGGAACTTAGGTATATTCAACAGAGAGCAGTTGTTAGAATGAAGTTTATGCTTCTTTCTTCCTTTCTTTCTTTTTCTTTCTTTCTTTCTTTTTCTTCCTTCCTTCCTTCCTTCCTTTTTTCCTTCCTTAAGTTCTCTCTCTTTCTTTCTTCCTTCCTTCCTTTCTTTCTTTCTTTCTTTCTTTCTTTCTTTCTTTCTTTCTTTCTTTCTTTCTTTCTTTCTTTCTTTCTTTCTTTCTTTCTTTCTTTCTTTCTTTCTTTCTTTCTCTTTCTTCCTCCCTCCCTCCCTCCCTTCCTTCCTACCTCTCTTCCTTCCTTCCTCTCTCCCTTCCTGCCTTCAACAAGAAACTCCAATACAAAGAAACTACAGTATGTTTAAGGTAATTAAAACAAAAGTGAGAGACCTTTAATGCAGGTGGGATACAGCCCTGCATGAATGACCTTACAACCAATTGATTCATCCCATATGTACTATCCAAAGTTTCTGTGGCTTCATAATCATTCTCTCAATGATGGAGCTGAGTAACATTACTGTAGGTTGGGGAATCTGAAGACCACCTTCTTTGTTGGCTATAGCCTAAGCAGCAAAAACTATAATCACTTTTTACTGCCTAACAGATTTTATATAAGCAAATTCAAGCAATAAGCTGAAAAAGAGGTATCATTTTCTCAGCCTTTCCTTAAACATACTACTAAACATATTATTCTCCTCCTCTAACTAGAATTTACACTATTCAGTAGTTGCACTTTCATAATTACAAGGACTAACATTAGGAAAAAAAAGGTTTTTGTCCACGTGGATGGAATTTAGTGTCGTCTGGGTTAATTATGATTTTAGTAGTGTAGAAGGGGGCAGGGTGAGAAATCAACACATATTAACCAACAATAAAAAGACATCTCTCAAGTTCATTTGAACTATGGAGATCAGATTATGAAAGGTTAAACCATTAAATGGATGCTAATGCACTGTGATGCCTGGAGCTTGTCCAACACTACCTGCAGCAGCTGTCAACCTAATTAAGCCAGATGTATGTTAAACGTAAACGGACCTCCCAGGAGGAACAATAACAGATTTTAGGTCCTTGTGGGGCTTAAGGAACCAATAAGTATAGTGTTTCTGAAGGAAATATCACCCTACCTCACAGATTCTCTGTTCATTAGGACCATCTTGATTGGACTCTGATGACACTGAACCTACAGAAGGGTGAGTGCTGTGGCCCATTCTATGTTAATGCTCATTTTCAATTGACCCCAGCATCCTGGTATTTGCTTGATGCTTTCATCTTAAAACACACACACACACACACACAGTATCTGCCTCACTTTAAGTCCTTGGCTTATTTAAAAAGTGACATTTAAACAATGCCAAGTTTGACAGCCTTTAAAGTGGATAGAAAAAGCATTAGCCAGGGAAAGGGCATCACCAGGTCTTTGTTATTCTGAATTGTGCAAAATCCACAAATCCAGACTCATTCTAGGCATAATCTTTGCAATCAGAGAGAAAAATTATAAAAACTCTGAACTAAAAGATACAAAAGCGCAAATGCTATGTTTTCTTCAAATAAAATTTGAAAAAAAAACTTTCTAGTTTACATTTTTTTCCATTCAAGTTATAAAATACCATATCTCCAAAACAGAAGTGTTTGAGACTCAGACCTTTAAACCTAGCCAGGAAAATGCTTTGCAGAAAGCTTTTCTTCTATGAAAACAACCAAGTGGCTGAGTCTCTTTGAAACTATGTTCTCTCTGTGGAATATATACTACACTGTCCAGCCCAATATGAGTACTTTTTAAATTGTCAATAATTCTTAGGCAACCTAAATTCTCATATCTTGATTCACTGGAACCAAGAATTATCTGAATAATACAAAAATGTGTATGGTATAGAAAAAATGCACCAGGCAGAACCTTTTTATTTTAAAATGTAAGATAATATGCAATCTGTGGACTAGACCTCCCCCTTTCCAACTGAATTCTAAGTTGAAAAAACCAGGATCCATCCTGGGATTTAACCCTGAAAAGGATATTTTCTTTCTTTGGCTCATTGCCCCAACCTGGAATTGCTCCAGGAAAATCTCCTACTATACTTAGGGTATAGTATATGTTTAGGTTTCCCAAAATGTGGATGAAAGGGTTCCCCAGCTCTTATAAAAGTACTAAAGATAGTAAATGCAAATGGGATATGGGACAGGCTTTATTTTGTCTCAGAGACCATACCTATTTATACACACACACAGACATACAGACACACACATACACAAACATTCAGAAAAGTCCCTGAACAGAATCAAATCAGTACCCTGAAAGAGAGCTAAAATTGGAATTACTATCAGAGAGAACCTTTGAAATTCCAATTATTCCCTCTTTCCAATAAAGTACTAGTATCTTTTCTCTGTTCCCCCAAACCCTTAATATTATGTTGATATTATGTTGGGTTTTAGACTGTCTGCAGAAGCTAGACATACATGGGGTGATGCTATATAAGCAATCCCTTTCTCATTGGATCTGCATTGTCTGAGTAATTTAGGAAATTTATTCTTGAAATGGGATAGTATGCCAGAATTGGTTAGCTGAACCTTTCTTTGTCCACATGACACATTCCCCCCAGAAAAAGTCCTTTCTTTTTTAGTGAATGATGTTAGCAAATTTAAGGATATAAAATAAATCCACACAAATCACTAGCATTTATGTACATTCCAAATAAAATCCAACAGGAAGAGACAAAGAGTGAAATTCCATTTAAATAACTATAAAATATATAAAATACTTGTCCTCTACTCACCAAGTCACATACACAAATATTATCAGTACAACTATAAAACACTCTTTATAAAAATAAAGACAGATATGAAAAACCGGTAAAATATTAATTGCTCATAGGTAGGCCAACCCAATATAATAGAAAAAACAATATTGTCTAGGATACTTTACTGCTTCAGTGTCATGTAAATAAAACTGCTAAATGATTATTAAGCTAGAAAACATGATAAATAAATTCATCAGGAGGAACAAAAGATCAAGAATATTAAGATAAACAATGAAAGAAAGTGGGAAGGAAAGGTATGTGGCAATACTAGATCTCAAACTACTATGAAGCAATCATGAAAACAATTTGGTACTATTTAAGAGCTAGAGGCATTGACCAGTGGAACAGATCAAATACACACAATACAGAAGCAAATGGATGCCCTAGCTTTGCATTTTATGATAAGCCTCAATGCAAAGATACTTGGATAAGAGCTCATTATTTTATAGCATCTGCATCTGCTGGGAAAGCTTGAAAGTTATCTAGTGGGGATTAGGTTCAGATCAAAATTCACATGATATACCAAGATACTAAATGAGAATGAATTTTAAGGTGCCTAAGGGACTTTGCCATAAAAGGTGAAGGTGACATCATAAACATATTAGAAAAAAAAGGATGAAATAACCTTTCAGATTTATGAATAGGTGAAGAATTCATGGGGGGAAAAGAGAAAAGATGTTAGAAGATAAAATAGACATTTTTGATTAAATAAAATTTCAAAAGACTGTACAAATAAACAAATGCAGCTAATATTAGAAAGGAAACAAGTAACTGCATGGGGAGAAAAAGCATTTACTTTGCAATATTTCTCTGATAAAATTTTCGTTTCCAAGATATATAAGGAACTGCTCCAAATATCTAAGTATAAGAGTCATTCCCCACTTGACAAAAGGTTAAAAGATACGAACAGGTGGTTTTCAAAGGGAAAAAATCTTGGCTATCAGTAGTAATAACAAAAAAATGTTCTAAATCACTAGTAATAAAGAAATACAATTTATTTCACTTCATATCCATCTTATTGGAAAAGTTGACAAAAAAGGAAAATGACAAATGTTAGTGGGCTGTTGGAAAATAGGTACATTAATGTATTGTTGGCACATCAGTGAATTGGTCTCTCCCTTCCGCAAAGCAATTTGGAATTGTGCCTAAAATGTTATGAAATTTAAAAATATAGTAATAAGACTCATAAATATCTATATGGATATTGATATCGATATAAGTATTTGCATCAGCTCTTTTTTGGTGGCAAAAAAACTGGAAACAAATTATGTTATATTAATTTAATGTAATATTATTTTACTGTAAAAAATTGAAAGAGATTATCTCAGAAGAAGAATGAACTAGGGGAATAATTTATATAATAAGGACACTGTAGAGACAAAAAAATTTGATAGACTTGAGAACTCTAACTAAAGTAATGACCAATAATTTCTACAGAGGACCAGTAATAAAGAATGTTCTCTGTCTCATGACAGAAAGGTGATAGACTTGATATAAAGAATACATTTATTGGATGCAGCAAACAAGGGGATTTGCTTAACTATGGATATTTCTTACAAACATTTTTTTTCTTTTCCAATGGGTAGAGGCAGATAAGAGAGACAAAATAGATTTTTGTTAATTAAAAAAAATAAATGAAAAGATAAAGTCCTTTAGTCACCTGAAAATTCAATCTCATGGTTCCAGTGAGATCTTTTCTCTGACTAAAAAGACAGACTCCAGGATGATCTTACCTTTCAGTTCAGTAATTTTTCAGTCAAGTCTGATTTTTTTTACCCCATTTGGGTTTGTTTTGTTGTTGTTGTTGTTTTGCCAAAGATACTGGAGTGGTTTTACATTTCCTTTTCATTTTGCAGATTAGGAAACTGAGACAAACAAGGTTAAGTGATTTGCTTAGGCTCACATAGATAGTTCAGTGTCTGAGGTCAGCTATGAATTCAATCTTCTTTAGTCCAGGCCCAGTGCTCTATTCACTCCTCCATCTAGCTACCTAGGAAAGTCAAAATCCTTCCTCCTCTACATTGGAGGTTGGAATTCAGTAACACTATACTTAAACTACTTTTTTTTCAGGATGTATATAAAACCTCTGCTGTGTACTTCTAACTCATCACCATTTCAGGTTTTGTTTGTTTTGGGTTTGGGTTTGAGTTTGTTTCTGCAGATAACATAGGTGGCATAGTAAAGACAGAGAACTGGGTTGAAATCAGGAAGACCTAACTTTGAGCTCTGCTTCAGGCACTTGCTAGCTGTTTTAGCTCTGAGCAGGTCACTTAAAATCTCTTGTCTTTATTTTCCTCATATGATAAAAGTTAAGAGTCATCTGGCTAACTTTCTAATTTATTAAGATGATCAGGGACCATCATACTGATCATGGATTCTCCTTTATAGTGTAAAAATTTTAATGGCAGGGGTAATTTCATTTTTTTTTTCTAGTCCCTTTATATATTGGTATTCAAACTTCTTTATATCATTTAATTGAAGACAGGGAGAAGGCATATGGATATGTATGATAACGCCTTTAGATCTTTCAAGCATGTAAATGTAATGAAAAAGTGAAAAGTATGTTACCCTGATGGAAAGAATGAAAAATTATCCTGTACAGCAACAGTCAAGAGAAGTAAAATGTTCAGCAAGCATGGATTAGGCATCGTATCTCTTTGAAAAGAATGTTTTCATAGATCATAGCCTAAACTGTTGATTTATAAACTGGGTGCTGGAGTTTCAAAGAAATCATGAAATATCACTGAGGGAACAACAGCTTAATATCAAAGATTATATGATCACCAATCAGAGGATAAAATGTCACATTCTACCCTCACCCCCATAGCCTGTCATGACATTTTCTCCAATATAACTGTACAATCCCATAATCTAATGACTTATACACAATATGAATAAAGATCATAGAATTTAAGCTGGAATGGATCTGATCTAACCCCTTTATTTTATTTTATTTATTTTACAGATAAGAAAATGAATACCTAAACAGGTAAAATGACAAGTATATTAGGTGTAAGACCTACAATTGGAATCCATGCTTTCTGACTTCAAATCTGGTGGCACATATTTGTTGAATTATACTGAAACCCAATTTATGAAAAATAACAATGTTGACTTCAGAACTAGGATTCTCCTAAATTTCTGTAATTTGTAATCTGTTACAATATCCTTATTCTTTCTCAGTAAGTTTCAGTTCCACCCCTGCTGGCTATGCTTATGAGGTCAGGGTGAGAGTAAAATAGAAGGATTTAAGGAGCATAGCATGCTTGTAGTCCCAGTTTGGGTTTTGATTAGGAACACAGAGAGTGATTCCTCTTGAAACAAAGGGTTTGGGATGCTAGCTCTTGCTTCTACATCTCTTAAGACAAATCTTGGGAGGTAGGTATAGCTCTTGGGTGCTTTAGACCTCTTGTCCAGGATTTATAAGTTTAAGGCATCCTGACACAATGCCAGAAGTTGAGCATAGAGATCCCCAAGAGATGATTAGAAAGTGGAAAGAACTGCAGAGGTAGGAAGTCAACAAAGCAGGCAGGTTTATTTTACAGATACTCAAAACCAGAAATGATGTGGGCAGGAGAAGTGATGCCACTGAGACTGCTCATCCTCAGATGTAAAGTGGTATCAGATATTTGGTAAAACAGAGTGACATATATAGAGGTTAAAACAAGGCCATGTCAGTCCCCTCCTTCTCTGCCCTTTACTCAGGAGCTAGGAATGACTTGGACCTGAGGGAATAACAATGAATGATGAAAAAAATGGAATAGGGCTTGATTTCTGATAGATTAATTAGGCAAGCCTAAAGTAGCAGGGAAGGATATTAATAGTGAAAGAGACAGGCATTATGACTCCCGTAGAGCATTCCCTAGAGTAGAAAGGAAAACTGAAGTCTGAAAGATGAGGATAAGCAATCTGATTCAGTTATTATTTCATAACTAGTCACATTGTATTAGTTCTCATTTGTTTGAAAGATATTTACCTCACTGTAATAACTTAAGATCACATTGTTGTTTTCTTTTCTGCCACAAACTGTGATTTTAGATTCTCCTGTAATCCTTTGTTTCATCATGGACTATGTACACATATTTAAGGGTGGTTTCATCTTAGAGAATCATTGTCACATATCTCATCTTCCTTCCTAGCATTCCCTGGGAGCCATCCTGCCAAACCATGGTCCTAAATCTTATTTTTCTGACTGTAATTCAATATATGTTGCCTCTGTTACAAAAAAAAAAAAAAACGCTAAACCTGATTTGGCTTCTGGTTTCCTTAGAAAAGATTTCTATCCCCATTTACAGTTATAGAAGCTGGAATCAAGTACAATATTCATATTAACATTCCTTATACTTTCATTATAAGTTTTCAAAAACTACTCTTACCCAAGGAAATTTATTAAAGATAACAACAAATTCTGACATATTCCCAATGAACTCTAGACTAGTTCACATAGTATGGCTTATATATGATGCCATGGACAGTATCTTGAATGAGGCAAGTGTCTTCCAAATAATATACACTTTAAAATTTGGGGGGGGGCAATTATTGAATTAGAAAACCTGAATTGGAGTCTTCCCTCTACCTCTCACCTCTGTTGTTTGCACTTAGATGAGTTAGTCACTAAACTGGTTCTAACTTTACAGCAGTTTTTGCCAAAAAAAGACCTAAGGATTTTGGTAGACTTCAGGATCAAAAGAAGTGAAGAATAAGATATAATAGCCACAAAGCTGTTAAGATCTTAGAGAAATGCAATGTTCAAAATGAAAGTGACAGTTGTGCAATTCTGTGCTTTAGCCAAATCACAACTGGACTATTAAGTATAATGTTGTCAGTGCCATTTTTTTGAGGGTCATATGTTGGCATTTATTATTTAAGCTGAAGAACAGGTTATGAGGGGAATGGGGCAAGGGAAGAGACAGGGAGCCTAGAGCCTCTCATCTGTGTCTGCTCCAGATGGGCTTGATCCTGATTTCTGAGCCTTGGTCCAGGGCACACCAGGAAGCACACGCTAAGATAAGGTTCCAGGGGGACAGGTTGAGGAAAACAGCAGGGGTGGCCAGAGCTACACATCCAGCCAGAGGCGGGGCTGGGATTCTCAGCAGCACCTCTCCCTTTTGGGAACTGAAGCCTATCGATAAAGTCCCATCCCACATATTTCTTATAAAACATTCTTGTCGTTTAAGTCTTTGTGCTAAAGAATTCTTTCATCGCCTTTCTAGCTTCTTGTACTTTGCTTCTAGTTTCTTTGAATATGCATCCAACTTGTAAGCTGCCTGCTGGAGAGCGGCTACTGGCTCCTCAATTAAAGTGCTCTGATCCAGATAAGCCTGAAGGGCGGCATATTTCTGCTTTAAGTCCTTTAGGTTTCTACTTATGTTTACTGCAATTATCTTTCATTTCTAGATACTTCAAGCTAGTCAGTTTGTTCATATTTTCTAGAAGTTTGTAATCTTCACTGGTGGCTGTCAGATCACCTGCCAGGTACGTGGCCATTTTGGAGAACATGTCCTGGCACAGCTCCATGATGTCCACCTCGGCAGGCTCCGTGGCCTCCACCACGGCATCGTCTAGGCCGGGGAAGGGAGAAAGGAGAAAGGATGGGGAGGGGGAAAGGGAGGGAGAGGGGGAGAGGGAAGGGAAAGGGGACAAGGAAAGGGGGAAAGGGATCAGTGCCATTTTTAAAAATTTGTTTATTTGTTTACTTTTAGTTTACAATTTTCAGTTCCACAGGCTTTTGAGTGCCAAATTTTCTCCCCCCTTTTCTCCTCCTCTCTCCCCCTCTATGGCAGCATGCAATCTGATAAAGGTTGTACAAATACCTTCACATTAAACATTGGTCAAGCTGTAAAGAAGGATTATAACCAATAGAATGAACAATGAGAAAGAAGGAACAAAACCAAACCAAAAAAAGAGAGAGCAAGTAGTTGGTTTCAATCTGCATTCAGACTCTGTAGTTCTTTCTCTGGATGTGGATATCCCTTTCCATCCTGAGTCTTTTGGAGTTGTCTTATAGCCTTGCATTGCTGAGAGGAGCCCAGTCTATCAAAGTTAGTCATCACAGATACAATGTGTCTGTAATTGTGTCCAAAGTTCTCCTGGTTCTTCTCCTTTCACTCAGCATCAGTTTATATAAGTCTCTTCAGGTTATTATGAAGTCCATCTGCTCCTCATTTCTTATAGCACTATAGTATCCCATTATATTAATATACCACAACTTGTTCATCCATTCCCCAATTGATGGACATCCTCTTGATTTCCAATTCTTTGCCACCACACAAAAGAACTGATATAAATATTTTTTGTATATACGGGTCCTCCTCTCACTTGTATGATTTCTTTGGGATACAGCCCTAGAAATGATATTGCTAAGTGAAAGAGTATGCATATTTTAAAGCCCTTTGGGCATAGTTTCAAATTGCTCTCCAGAATGGCTAGATCAGTTCACAATTCCACCAACAATGCATTGATGTTCCAAATTTCCCACATCTTCTCCAGCTTTTATCATTTTCCTGTTTTGTCATGTTAACTAATCTGACAGGTGAGATGTAGTACCTCAGACTTATTTTGACTTACATTTCTCTAATCAATAGTGATTTAGAGTATTTTTTTTCATATGATTATAGGTATCTTTAATTTCTTCCTCTGAAAACTGCCTGTTCATATCCTTTGACCATTTATCAATTGGAGAATGACTTGTATTCTGAATGCCAAAATTTAAAAAAAAATTGATTAAGCATATCACTAGGGGGCTTTGAAATCAGACTTTAAGCAGATTGGATAGAGAAACCAGTTATGCTTAGTTTAGTGACAGCCAAGAGGACTTAAGAAGGGCATGATAGCTTTCAAATTTTATGAAGTTCTGTCATGTGGTAGAGTAATGAGTTATGTGCTTGATTCCAGAAGATAAACCTTGGAGAAATGAAATGGAAGAGGCTTGATATAACAACAATGATCTCCTTATCCAAGCTGCTCAACAATGTAAGAATGTGCCCAGGGAAATGGTGGGCCCTGGTTGACTGAAGGGAATGACCTCTTCAGGATCTGGTAGTAGCCATTCTCATTCATTTATGGTTTAGACAGAAAAGATGAATACTTAAGTGGCATAAAGTAGAGATTGTGTGATTTTTTTTCCACTTTATAAAATGAAAGGATTTGATTGGATTATTTTTAATGTCCCTTCCACCTCTAGCATTCTACAATCATGCTTTAATAATGGTGGGAGGAGAAAGATACAAAGATGGAGATAGACCCATTTCTGAAGGAGCTTAGATTTTACTAGAGAAGTAGCATGTGATTGTATAAATTTATAAAAATGAATATAAAGAAAGTGAATATGTAATAGGGATGAGAGGGAAGGTACCAGCCTTTCAGGGGGTCAGGTATTTTAACTGGGTTTTGAAGGAAAAGAGGGATTCTAAGAGGTAGAAGTCATGTAGAGATAGGAGGTAAATATAGCTACATGGATAGCCATAGTGAAGGGAAATGGAATGTAGTATAAGAAGAACAGAAGCAAGGCCAGTTTACCTGGATCATAGACTGCAGAAGAACTGTATACTAATGTGAAAGAAGTTGGGACCAGATTGAAAAATGCTTTGAAGGTGAAAGAGGGAGTATGTATTTTGTCCTGGAGTTGTTAAAGTTTATTGAATAAGAGAGTGACATACTGAGTTCCATACTTTGGGAAAATCATTGTGGTAACTGTGTAGAGAATGGATAGGATATGGAAGAAATATGAGACAGGGATATCAATCAGGAAAATATTATTGTATTCAATGAATAATGAGAGGCTGAAAGAAGGTGACTGGATGAGGGGAAAGAGGGGATCAGAGGTAAGAGATGCTTCAAATGTAGAAATGGCAAGCTTTGGCAAATGATTTGAAATGTGGGGTGAGGGAGAGTGAAGATCCAAGGATAATACCAAGATAAGATAAAAGATAGAAGGTCATTAACTTGAGAGATTGAGAGAATGATGATGCATTGAACATAAATAGGCAACTTTAGAATAGGAGCAGATTTGTGGAGAAAGATAATGAGCTTTACTTTGGATGTGTTGAATTGAAGATATTTCTGGGTTATTGAGTTTGAAATGTTGCTTAAGTAGTTGCTGTTGCATGTCTGAAATTCAAAGAAGAGACTAGTGTTAGATATATACGTTTATAAGACATTCATAGACATGATAATTCTACCCATGAGAGTTGAGATCACTAAGAGGAGAGATAGAGAGGGAGGGAGAAGAAAGAGAAAGATAGAGACAGAGAGAGACAGAGAGAGGGAGAGAGAGAGAGAGAGAGAGAGAGAGAGAGAGAGAGAGAGAGAGAGA
>NW_027187419.1:56269001-56292075 GCF_028583685.1 Petaurus breviceps papuanus | reverse complement strand
AGAGAGAGAGAGAGAGAGAGAGAGAGAGAGAGAGAGAGAGAGAGAGAAGAGAAAAGAGAAGAGGGGAGGAAGGGGAGGAACTTTAGAATAACTTTATGTGTGAATAAGGAATTAGTGAAAAATAAAAATATTGCCTTGCTACAGAGATGACTCAACTAAAGTTAGATAACACATTTATAATGTCCCCATTTAGAGAGGTTGTCTGACTTAGTCCATCTCTCTTCAGTTTCCTGAGAGTAGGAGCAAGCTTTGTTGAAGTTGATCCCAAATTTAGGTTTGGCAAGCAGTGACCAATCATAAAACAAGGTAGAGGATTGGGATTCATCTGGAATTGAATTGGTTGGAGGATTGAGATTGTGGAGGGAAAAAAGTCAGAGCATTGAGAGTGGCTTGAGAAAGTAATGAAGTGAAAAGGGATAGGAGGTCATTTTAAAAAACAAATAATGTCTTGAGGGTGGAGTGAAGCATAAGGATAGAATAAAATGATATTATGGCTAGGTAGATAAAGGAGAAAAAAAATCCAACTCATATTTTCTTTTTTCTCTTGGGCATGGTCCTAAGTCTTTTCTAATGTTACTGCTTAGCTACTAATCCTACCACTTTTCGGTTTTCTTCTGTGACTATACTACGAGAGCCATAGTCAATTTTCTAGAGAAGTAGTGTTAAACTCAAATAGAAACAAGGTCACTAAATAGTACATCAGAATCCCTGTGTGTTCATATTGACTAAGAAAAATACATGTTACCATTTTACATGATTATTATATTTTTACTTTATTGAATATTTCCCAATTACATCTGAATGTCATTCAGGAAGGAATTTTGTAGGAAGTTTAACTCCTTTCTAAAGCTCTTTGTTAAACTCTTAGAATCTTAGAAGGCAACACATCAAATGAAGAGAAGGTATCCTCAGTGAAACATCAGTCTCTCATCTATAAAGCTGACCTTAAAAGCACTTTGAGGGGAAAAAAAAATAAAAACCAACTCCTTAAGAGTTTTACTTCTGATTTTTGGTGTTTATTTTTTAATATGGAATAAAAATTATCTAGTTTTCCTCCTATACTTCCAGACTCTAAGCAAACTCATAACATTTACAAATTAAAAAAAAATAATGTTGCCTTATTTTGAGGTTGAACTCTGTAATGGCAAACAAAGAAGTACTTAGTGACTGTTTCAGCTACTTAAGCATTTAGCACCTTGTTTGAGTTCAAGTGTCTTTGAGCCTTGCCCTGATTATATCAAGTCTTTATTAAGAGACAGAACTTGGGAACCCCACATTGGGAGGAACATGCTAATGCAACAGGAAGGTGCAGAACAGGGAGGAGCTAATGATCATATATAAGGAGAAGCCCAAGCTGGAAAAGGGCAAAACTGAGAGAACACTCGTGGTGGCAGAACTCTGTCTGTTCTGTGTTGATTTTAGTTTGTAATGCTTTTTACAGAAGCCCTGGGACATTACTGGAAGCCCTGAAAGAAGATTTTCTTGTTCTCTGTTTACAGAAGTCCTGGAGGAGAGTTTCGGAGGTCCTGGGACTATACTGACAATTTGTGTTGAAACAATTTCTCCCCTTTGCAGTATTACCCACAAGAATCTTTCTAGGTAGTCAACAACACCTGTGTCTATCTGAGGTTCTCTCTACCTCATGCCTTCATCCTAATCCTCTAACAGTTTTGACCTTTTAAATGGAAATATGATGGTGCTTAGTAAAATATGAATGTATTTTTGTTTCAGAAAATAGGGTGGGGTTGGTGATCTTTGATCTGATCTGTTAAAAATTCTCACTTAGTGTCTTCTTTACCATTACCACCTGAAGAAAGTCTTGTTTGGCAGAAAATTTAGGATCAATATGCTAAAAGGATAAACTTTGATTAGGAAAGAACATATAGAACACTGCATACAAACTTAAACAAGTGGGGAAAAAAATCAACAGAGTTTTTCATAAAGATGAAATTCAACTGAAGCCCAGCTGAGCCCTTTTTAAAATGAAGAAGGGTTTAATGGAATAGGGACTGCATAGATTTGAGTGAATAAAACTTCAATCATCCATAGTATCTTCAACAAGGCTTGTTTCATAAAGCCATTATTAAAATAATAATAATAATATACATTATAGAGAAAGGAACATAGGCTCTATAAACCAGATAGAGATCTTTTTTTTTCTTGTATGTAGATTTCCTTGGTTGGTTAGTCTCCACCAGAATAAATTATTTTTAAAATCAAAATGTTTCCCAATTAGTAGGCACACTCCTGAAATTTTTTCTTGATTTGCATGAAAAAAGAATAAATTTACACCCAAAATAAATGGAGTAGAGTTATAAATAAGATGTTCTTAAAAAAAATAATACTTGTTCATTGTTAAAGGCATTATGGATACTATTTAAATACACTTAAGCAAGTAATTAAAAGGAAGACATTTCTATTATAAATTCTTTTAATTTAGACTATAAATTGGGAGTTTGTGAGCTTTCTGAAGTCACATTACCTCATCACAATCTCATCATCTGGAAAATCACATCAACTAATATTTGGGGGCATTTGCTCTATGGAAGTTCTGTGTGTGGGGTGGGGCGGTGTGGGTGCAGGGGTAGGGGCAAAGTTTTCAAAGCAGTCACATTTACATCTAAGCATTTGACATGTTCCTGGCTTTGGGAACTCAAAAAGGACTGTCTTGATTGAAATGACATAGAAACACAGTCTACTGTACATGAGAATCCCTGGGAGGTCACATATTGATATAGTTTTATAATATAATGTAATCTATGTTTTATTATATATACATACATATGTATGTATTATTTTGTTAAATATCCCACACCTACATTCTAATCTTATCCAGGTCCCATTTAGGAGAATTGCAGGCCATGGACCACAGTATGTTTGACACTTCTGCTCTAAGTTACTCAACAGTATAAACAAGATTACAAGAATTATTAAATAATTTAAAAGCACAAACACTTTTCAATCAGTTGTGTATTCCAATGACACCCATTTCCAACATATTCATTTGATATGGCTACATCTAGGCAAACTAGAACTGAATGGCTGCTGTTTTTTTCCCAGGGTTCCACATCATCTAGGAATCCTATGAATCTTGCTAGTAGATGGTACATGAGCCTCCTTATTGTAGGCAAATCACATCAAAGCCAGAACTCACCTTCATGTGAGAGGGACCTTCTGC
Source organism: Petaurus breviceps papuanus (assembly GCF_028583685.1). Taxonomy (NCBI): domain Eukaryota; kingdom Metazoa; phylum Chordata; class Mammalia; order Diprotodontia; family Petauridae; genus Petaurus; species Petaurus breviceps. The sequence goes on along the minus strand of NW_027187419.1, from coordinate 56,288,897 downwards.
TGCTGTTAGCCACCTTATAGACAAGCTGATCTGGAAGGGACTTCTGTTTTGCTCACTTCTGTCAAATATGGAAAGTGTCAATATTTGAAATCTTTGGGTAGCAGAAACATGGATGCCAGGGAGAGCAAACTTTCTCCCCAGACATGGTAACCCCTGGCAGAAATCTGATTGTTATCAAAAACTGCTTGATGTTCCTAACCCTTAATTTTGACTCAATCAATTAATTTACTAAGCATTTGGAGAGCTCTGTAGAATAAAAAAGATATTATGGCCCTGAGTGAAGGTAAAAGTCTATTTCTAAGCAAAATAGTTAGGATAGAGCATTTCAATAGAATAGATTATTTCATAATAACAAATTAATATTTAATAGTAATATTAAGAAAAATGACAAAAGGCATAGAGAGCTGACCTTCAAACCAGAAAAAACTTGTTTTATGTCCAGGTTTTAACACATTCTTTCTGTGTGATCTAGACCGTTCTGGGACAGGTTCCACAATAATAGAACCCTTCAATATAAAAACTTTGGCAGTACTCTTGTAGCAAAATCCTGTAAATAATTATTTTTCGTGACTGTTAACAAACAACATGTTTTGAGAGTATTTTGAGGGTTTCTTTCACAACAGTTTGAAAAATGCTGCTCTAGGTAATTCTCTAAAGCTATAAATTGAAGGAAAAGCACTGACCAGCATTGGTAGAGGAAGTTTTCTCATCTATGAGTTCATGATAATAATGAATTCATAAGTATAGTCTCTATCCCTAACCCCAAGAAACATGGATAATTGTAACATTAATGTAAAATCCATTTATTCAACAACTATTTTTATTTCAACAGGGTTCCAGGAGCTATGTTGGATGCAAAACTTAGGATAATCTGTGCCTTCTAGAAGTTTATAGTCTAGTTAAGTTCTTATTGATCTTATTGATATATCCTATCATTGAATCATAAAGCCTTAGTTGGAAATGACCTCAGAGATCAGATATTTCAGCTCTTATCTGTCAATAACATCCTGACAGATTGTCAGCTCCATTCCTTTGAAGTTCTTCAAAAACAATATTATATGTCAATATTCCCTTGTAAGAGGTCCTCCAAAGCTATTCAACTCCATCAGGAACTCCTCCTTTATGAAGTGAATAGAATGAAAGCTAAATCCCCAAAAGTATAATCATGATGACCTGCAGATTAAACATGGCAATGTCAAGGTGAGTTTCTGGGAATGTTAGACTAAATAATTACATGTTACACGTACCAATTCCTATCTGTGTTTCCATGGAAAATAAATATGGCTTATGTACAGGGCATTAAATGAATTAAAACTGATACCACAGCAAAGACTACATCAAGGGCAAGCACACTTTCTGCAATGTAGTCATCTGATATGCAAATATAGATCATACAAGTCAACATCCTTACTTTAGAGATGATGAAAGTGAGCCCAAGTAACTTGCTCAAGGCCACACATCTACTAAATTATATTCTTCAGCACCCAATAAAGTCCAACTACAAGCTGGCTGACTCCTTTTAGATGTACAGATTAGTTTAGGAGTGATTTATTCCCTATTCCACCTCACTGGGCATAATTTCCTCTGTGTTTTGAAATAAATTACTATTCAAGTTTGTCTCAAGGATTCAAATATCATGAATAGTAAATGTATTTTCTGGGTAGTACAATTTTTTTGAAAGACATAGCTCATGGAGTCATTAGACTCATTGGCTGTTTCTATCACTACCATGGGCAGTTAGGTAGTGCAGTAGATAGAGTCAGGAAGACTTGAGTTTACTTACTAGTTGTATGACCCTGGGAAAGTCATTTAACCCTGTTTGCTTCAATTTCCTCATGTGTAAAATGAGCTGGAGGAGCAAATGGCAAACCACTTCAGTATCCTTGCCAAGAAAATCCCAAAAGGGATCATGAAGAGTCATACATGACTGAAACAACCAAACACAACAATCACTACCATATTTCAACTTCCACCCAGTGAAAAAGAACCAAGTCCTACTAGCCTGTATGACTACATTGTCTCCTGAAAACTTAAATAATTTAATTTGAACATTTGCTTAAATATTAATTCAACATTTAACAAAACAGCTCATATGCATGTAGTTCTTTATGGATTAAAATATTTTATGCACGTTATCTCATTGCCTCCTCATCTAGATAAGACAAATTATCCCCATTTTCTAGATGAGGGAACAGATCCAGAATTTCTAAGTGATTCACTCCAGACCTCACAGCTAATAAATGATATCATAAATCATGCTCAGGTCCTTATTTTAGGATCACACATGTAGGATTAGAGGGGACCACAGAGATCACTGATAAAAAAATACTATGGTACTATATGTCAGGCACAGAGCTGTCAAATAATCTTTAAAAATTTTATCATTAATCTAATGCTAGCTTGAAGTTATCCCACACCCTCCAACGTGTCTGATTCCACAACAATTTGAGGTAATATTTATTGAAATCTTATAGAAGACAACTCACACTATGTTAAATATATATGTATATACACACACAGAGTTTAGGTTAACATTCCAAAATGAGATTGTAGAATAACAAAAGCAATACCTCATCTCTTATTGAACCACTTTCCTCTGGGATTCAAAGGGACTCCTCTCAGAGGGAAAAAAGGAATAAACATTCCTATAGTGCCTGCTATATGTAGGTGCTGTGCGAGGTGGTTTTTTTTTCCCTTACAAATATCTCATGTGATCCTCACAACAAGGGTGAGAAGTGTGTGCTATTATTATTCTCATTTTATAGTTAAGGGAACTAAGGCAGAAAGAGATTAAATAACTTGAATGTCTCAAGTCAAATGTGAACTTAGGTCTTCCTGATTCAAAACCTGAAGTTCTTATCCACTGCTCAGCAGCTGCCTGGTGCCAGAGCTTAGTCTGAGCACTGGAGGACATGTTTGCTTTCAAACACTGTGTTGTTTTTGATTAAAAGAGGAACAGGAGAAAGAATGATTCCCATGAGAAGAGTAGTCAATAATTAACTACTTCCTTGATTTTGTTATTGCATTGATTCTGCAAATGTGGCATTAGTCAGATTTCTATATCTGCTGCGTAGAAATAATATTTTCCCCCAAAACTCCTATCAAAGGCAAGTCTAAGGTTACAATTATTGGCCAGTTGTTGTTTTATGAAATGCAGCTGTTTTCTGTTATTTGATAGCAATGACCAATAACTGAAATATTTTGAAATAGATGAGTGTGTGTATACAACACATACAAACATATACATATACACACATACATATATGCATATATACATATACGTGCAAATATGTGTATATATATGTATACATATATGTATATGTATCCTTTCTTTTTACCCTCCCCAATGAATCATGATTTAGGATTTTTAACCCTGGCAAATATTTCTTTATTATAAGTTTTCAATGCTCTTACCTGAATGATCTCCAAAATTATTTTTGGAAATGAAACATTAGAATGCACAATAAAGAATTGTAACTGGTCTCAGCAGGTTTTGCCAGACAACATGTTAGGCTCTGCAAGCCCAATTTTAGAAAACCCCCATTACAACCAAAGTCAGATTCATGTGTGATCAAGGTAAAATTCCATTCTTAAGACTCCCTCAGGGAAGAATTGAATTCAACTCCTCCTTTGTTACATATGTGGTACTCCCACTGCATACCTTAGAAGTACAGTAGTAATGTTAGAAAGCTATTTTATGGATCTAAGATGAGAATTGTTTCCTGAAATCAGGCCTTTCAAGAATCAACCTCAACCCTTTTGTATAGATCAAGTAGAAATTCCAGGTATTCACCTTCAGCCTTCTGGTTAACTACACAGTTATCTAAACATATCAAGTTTATCTTGAAGAAGCTTAAAATATTCACATACTGAAAAAGGAAATAAACAAAGGTACATAAGAATGTAATAACAAGTTGATATTGGAAAAATGCTTAAATAAATAATCCAAGCTTAGGAGTCCTTCAGAATCAAAACTCTACACTATGGGAAAGCAGAGACAAAAATGTTCCTTCACATTGTGTTTGGCTCTCCTGGTATGTAATCTAATATCCTTTCACAAAGCTCAACAATAATGACATATTTATTTAAGCTTTTATGAAGATAGTTGTGGGTTGTCGTTGGTGGTGATGACTTATGGGAAACAAAAAGTTTCTCAAAATCATATGGTTGGAAAGAACTTTGAGAGGTCATCTAGACTGTATGATTTGTCTTGAGGCAGTACCATACCTATTTCAATGTTTACATAGACATGCACTAAATAAGATTCCACTTCTCTCCTTCTAGCCAAGGCTCTGGAAATAACATACCCAGATTCTCATTAACCTAAGTGTCTGTAGATAAAAATATAATGGAAAATTGTTACTGAAATATTTGGAAGATATATATGTATTATGAATAAATAATATATTATAAATATATATTTAAATCCCACCTTCTGGAGTTTAGAGGGATTTTGTACAGAATATAGCAATTTAATATATGTGTGTTTATGTATATATTCTATCCTCTGAGAAGGCCCAAATTACTTTATATGAATTCTTTAATGATGTCATGGGGCAACCTATGAGACAGCTTTGAACATTACCTTTCTTTCAATAAATTTTCCATGTTGTCTCTCTGAACCTATAAGAGACAAAATGATGAATGGGGAGCGGCTAGGTGGCACAGTGAGTAAGAGCGCTGGCCCCGGAGTCGGGAGGACCCAGGATCAGTTCTGGTCTCAGATACTTAACACCCCCACACACACCCACACCCACACCCCCCCCCCCCCCCACAAAACTGGCTTTGTAACCTTAAGCAAGTTACTTAACCCCAATTGCTTTTTTTCTTTATATGCTGAATGGAATTCTTTCTCCTTCTTTTCAAGTTTTTTCTGTAAAATTTCCATCTTGACTCACCTGCTTCTTAGTATGTAGCATATAGACAGGCACTACCATTTGATTCAATTCAATAAGTATTCAGCAAAAACTATATGCCTAACATTTTCCTAGATGTTGGGGATATGAAGACAAAAATGAAGAATGAGTATTAATGATGTGGCCTATAGATCTAGCTGCTCCTCCAAGAGTAAGGTCAATGCTGGTTCATTTGGAAGAGATGTCTATGGAGATTATCAAGTAGTAGTTACTATGTTTTCTAAATTTTTATACTTTTAATTATAATTTAATTATTTTTATTATACTTTTAATTTCATCCAGGAAGTGGAAGGTTATATGTTCCCAAAGAACTTTTGATTCAGGGTGGCTAGGTGGCACAATGAACAGAGCACCAGCCCTAGAGTCAGGAGGATCTGAGTTCAAATTTGGCCTTAGACACTTAACACTTACTAGCTGTGTGATGTTGGGCAAGTCACTTCATCCCAATTGCCCTGATTTCCCCCCTCCAAAAAACAGAGGTACTTGATTCTGTTTATTTTAATTTTGATCTATCATTAAATATTCTCCAATGTGGGATAAAAGCTCTCTGAATCTCTAATTCCCATTCTTGACCCTTAGCTCTCAGTGTCTGATGTACATAAAAGTATTAACAAGATACAAATATTACACAAAATTGCATGGTAAATACATTAGAAAGATATAGAGTAGTAAGTACAGTTTTAAAGAAGAGATCATTACCAAATCAGGAATCATGAGAGTCCATAGAATAGGTAGTATTTTACATTGATCTTTATATGATAGGTAGTGATTCAAAAAAAGAGGAGAGTTTTTCAAGAAGGAAAGACAAAGGCAAAAGAATGAAGTGTGTGTTTGGGAGACAGAAAGTCATATATTTTAGTGATAGTATAGTATATATAAGTAAGGTTTGAAAAGGAGTGCATTGAACAAATTCTATTGAGTTGCAAATGCCAGGCAAAAGACAGTCAATTTTATTCAGTAAGCAATGGTGGTCACTAAAGTTGTTTGTTTGTTTTCTAGATAAAAGAGAAAACCAGACAGATCTATACAGAAAGACAGATTATTCTGAAAGTTGTAGATGTTTATGTTGACAAAAGGTATAGTAAAAAAATCTTGAATATAAGTTGTCCCTTTATTCCTTTATGTAGTACTCATAAAGTTCCCCTAAGACATGTATAGTTTTCTGCTTGTCCTTGAGGGTTGAATTTAAAAGAAAATTTTTTTTGGTCTTTATTAATTTGTTTAATTTTATTTTACAAGATTCATTATCACAACTCCTTGAGTTTCAAATTTTCTCTCCCTCCCCGCTCTCCCCACCCATGGTGGCATACAATCAAGTATAGTATCTGCAAATACTTTCACATTAGGCATTAGTCAGGTTATAAAGAAGGATTGCAACAGATGGAATGAAGAATGGGAAAGAGGAAACAAAACCAAACAAGAAAACTAAAAAGGGCAAGTAGTTTGCTTCAATCTGGGTTCAATCTCAGTTCTTTCTCTGGATGTAAACATCACTCTCCATCATGAGTCTTTTGGGCTTGACTTATGACTCTGGATTGCTGAGAAAAGTCCAGTTTATCAAAGTTGGTCATCACACGTACTTGTGTCTGTAATTGTGTACAAATTCCTCCTGGCTCTACTCTTCTCACTCAGCATCAGTTCATATAAGCCTCTCCAGGTAAATATGAAGCACATCTGCTCCTCGTATTTTGTAGTTGTGTTCATATAGGTCTTGGGTTTATTTTGGCAGGTAGATGCCCAAACATGTTATAATTTCTACAGTAATTTTAAATGGGTTTTCTCTTTCTATCTCTTGTTGTTGGATTTCATTAGAAATATACAGGAATGGTGAGAATTTCTCTGGGTTTATTTTATATCCTGCAACTTTGCCAAATTTATTTATTGTCTCAAGTAGTTTCTTACTTGATTCTCTAGGATTCTCTAAGTATGTCATCATATCATCTACAAAGAGTGATAGCTTGGTCTCTTCCTTGCCTAATTTGATTGCTTTGATTTCTTTTTCTTCTCTAATTGCTACTGCTAACATTTCTAGTATCAGATTGAATAAGAGGGTGATAGTGGATATTCTTCTTTCACCCCTGATCTTATTGCAAATGCTTCTAGCTTCTCTCCATTACATATAATACTTGCTGATGGCTTTAAATAGATGCTACCTATTATTTTAATGAAGACTCCCTTTATTCCTATTCTTTCTAGTGTTTTTAATAGGAATGGATGTTGTATTTTGTCAAAAGCCTTTTCTGCTTCTATTGAGATAACCATGTGGTTTTTTCTAGTTTTATTATTGATATGATAAATTATACTGATGGTTTTCCTAATATTAAACCATCCTTGCATTCTTGGAATAAATTCTACCAGATCAAAGTGTATTATTCTTGTGATAAGTTGCTGTAGTCTTTTTCCTAATATTTTATTTTAAAATTTTGCATCTACATTCATGAGGGAGATTGGTCTATAATTTTCTTTCTCTGTTTTATCTCTTCCTGATTTAGGTATCAGTACCATATTTGTGTCATAAAAAGAATTTGGTAGGACTCCTTCTTCACTAATTTTCCCAAATAGTTTGTAGAGTATTGGAATCAATTGTTCTTTAAATGTTTGATAGAATTCATTAGTAAATCCATCTGGGCCTGGAGATTTCTTCCTAGGGAGTTCACTGATGACTTGTTCAATTTCTTTTTCTTAGATGAGGTTATTTAAGTAATTTACTTCCTCTTCAGTTAATTTGGGCAACCTATATTTTTGTAAATATTCATCCATTTCACTAAGGTTGTGAAATTTATGTGCATACAACTGGGCAAAATAATTTCTAATTATTGTTTTAATTTCCTCTTCATTGGTTGTAGGTTCACCCTTTTCATTTTTGATACTCATAATTTGGTTTTCTTCTTTCTTTTTTTTATCATATTGACTAAGGGTCTATCAATTTTATTGTTTTTTTTTTCATAAAACCACCTCTTAGTTTTATTTATTAATTCAATAGTTTTCTTAATTTCAATTTTATTAATCTCTCTTTGGTTTCTAGTATTTCTAATTTAGTATTTAATTGGGGATTTTCAGTTTGTTTGTTTTTTCTAGCTTTTTCAATTGCATGCCCATTTCATTGACCTCTCTTTTCTCCAATTTATTCATGTATGCACTCAGGGATATAAAACGTCCCCTAAGAACTGCCTTTGCTGCATCCCACAAATTTTGGTATGTTGTTTCATTATTGTCATTCTCTTGAATGAAGTTACTGATGGTTTCTAGGATTTCTTGTTTGACCCATTCATTCTTTAAGATTAAATTGTTTAGTTTCCAATTAGTTTTCAGTCTACCTTTCCATGTCCCTTTATTGCATGTGATTTTTAATGCATCATGATCCGAGAATGATGCATTTATTATTTCTGCCTCTCTGCACTGAATTGTGAGGTTTTTATCCTAGTACATGGTCATTTTTTGTGTATGTTCCATGTACTGCTGAGAAGAAAGTATATTCCTTTTTATCCCCATTCAGTTTTCTCCAGAGATCTATCATACCTACCCTCTCTAAAATTCTGTTCACCACCTTAACTTCTTTCTTGTTTATTTTGTGGTTGGATTTATCAAGTTCAGAGGGGGAGATTAAGGTCTCCCATTAGTATAGTTTTGCTATCAATTTCTTCCTCTAATTCTTTTACCTTCTCCTCTAGGAATTTGGATGCTATACGACTTGGTGTGTATATGTTAAATAATGATATTGCTTCATTCTTGATGGTGCCTTTTTTTAAATTTATTTTTTAAAGCATTTGGGGTTAAGTAACTTGCTCAAGGTTACACGGACAGTTATTTCTGGGTGTGGTGCTAAGTATCTGTGCCCAGATTTGATCCCCAGGTCATCCCAACATTGGAGCCTGTGCTCTTACTCGCTGAGCCACCTGGCCACCCCTAAGCAATTGGAGTTAAGTAACTTGCTCAAGGTTACATGGCCAGGTGTTTCTGGGTGGGTGCTAAGTGTCAGAGCCTGGATTCAATCTCCAGGTCGCCCCGACACTGGAGCCGGTGCTCTTACTTGCTGTGCTACCTGACCGCCCCTCGATGGTGCCTTTTAGCAGGATATAGATTCCTTCCTTATCTCTTTTAATTAGATCAATTTTTGCTTTTGCTTTATCTGAGATAAGGATTGCTACCCCTGCTTTTTTTTTTTACTTTAGTTGAGACATGATATATTTTACTCAAGCCTTTTACCTTTACCCTGTGTGTATCGCTCTGTTTCAGATGTGTTTCTTGTAAAGAGCATATTGTAGGATTATGATTTTTAATCCATTCTGCTATCTGCTTCCATTTTATAGGAGAGTTCATTCCATTCACATTCACAGCTATGATTATCTGTTTCTTTCCCTCCATCCTCTTCCCTCCCCTGTTAATGTTTATATTTTTCTCCCTTCCCCTCCTTAATCGTTTTCCTTTTGACCACCACCTCCCTCAGTGTTCCCTTATCAGCCCCCTCCCTTTTCCTCCCCTTCCCCCTTACTTCTTCCCTCCCTACTAACCACCCCCCACACTTTTCATAGCCCTTTTCCCCTCCTACTGCCTGTAGGATATTTTTATACTTAATGAAGTATGTTATTTCTTCTTCACACCAAGAGTGACAGGAACAAATATCATGTGAAGCTCCTCTTCCTCCCCTCTTTCCCTCTAATATGATATGTTTTGCATCTCTTCTCCATAGGGTCCTATGCTTAACTGGTTGTTATTCCCTCCTTGCACCAGACCCAATGAGGGAAAAGCTCATATAATATTCATCTGCCTCCCTTCTTTTCCTCTGCTATATTGTTTTTATACCTCTTTGTGTGGCATAATTTACCCTTTTCCACTTCATTCATTCCTCTTCTCCCATTGCAGTGCCTTTATAGCCCTTAATAAGATTTTTTTAATTGTCATTTTGTGTATTTTATACTCATACCTTCTACTTGTCTATAAACAGTTTGCTCTTATTAGATAACAGGATGTGTGTGTATGTGTGTGTGTGTTTTCCTTGTTTACCTTTCTATGTCACTCTTGCATCTCATAATTGAAGATTGAATTTTCTATTGAGCTCTGGCTTTTTCATCAGGAAGGTCTGCAAATCTGTTATATTGTTGAATGACCACCTCTTTGGCTGGAAGAATATGCTTAGTTTCACTGGGTTGTAATCTGAGCTCTTTTGCCTTGCAGAAAATTGAATTCCACTGCCTCCGATCTTTCAATGTAGAGGCTGCCAAATCCTGTGCGATCCTCACTGTGGTTCCTCAATATCTGAATTGTTTCTTTCTGGCCACTTGAAGTATTTTCTCTTTCACCTGGTAGTTCTTGAGTTTGGCCTCAACATTTCAAGGATTTTTCAATTTGAGATCTCTTTCAGCAGGTGTCCGGTGGATTCTTTCGATTTCTATTTTACCCTTAGGTTCTAGTATCTCAGGACAGTCTTCCTTAATGAACTCTTGGAGAATGTTGTCCAGGCTCATTTTTTCATCATAATTTTCTGGTAGGCCTATGATTCTCGGGTTAACTCTCCAGAATCTGTTTTCCAGGTCAGTTATTTTTCCATTGAGATATTTTACCTCTTTGGTGGCGAAGTAGAGGTTAAAATGGAATGGGAGGAGACGAGGCAGCGAGGTCTATAAGAAGGCTATACTAGTAATCTCAGCATGAGGTCCTGAGGACTTGTAAAAGATTCTTTTCAAACAGAAAAATGACGATGTATTTGAGAGATGCCATGAATGTAGAAACTACAAGGTTTTGACAACTGATTGAATATATGGAATGAATGAAAATTAGGAGTTGAGGAAGACAATTAGGTTATGCACCTAGATGAATGGGACTATGGTGGTACTCTAAACAGTAATAGGAAAGCTTGGAAGAACAAATGTTTGGGGGAAAAGAAAACTCCTTCAATTTTGGACATGTCGAGTTTAAAATGGCCATGGGGCATCTAATTTGAAATGTTGAAGAGAAAATTGATAATGAGAGACTGGTCTTCAAGAGAAACTAATGAATATAGAGAAATGAGATCATCTGGATAGAGATGATAATTGAACCTTTAGGAGGTGTTGAGAGCACTATGATAGAAAGCATAGAGGAATAGTGTAACAGTACCTTTTTGAGAAACATTTGATTATGTCAGATACTTTTCAAAAAAGCACATTAAGTATTTTCATTAATTTACTGAAATTCAAATTCTAATTCATGGGGGAGTGGTGGAGGGACAATTTTTTCTTTTTTTAATTAAGATTTTGGAAAATATAGAGGTTTCTTGTCTACTATCTTCTTTTCGAGCAATTGAAAGAAGATTTGATCTCTCAAGTTAGCATATACATACGTACAAATGTGTTATGCAAAGAGGTAATTTTTAATGGTCTCTTTAAAGCAGCCCTCCCCCGAAATATATGAGATATTAATTATTTTTGTTGGAAAAAAGGCAATACACATACTAATTGAGAGTTCAAAGGATTTTTCAAAATTCTCTTGAAAGAAAAAGCAATGGGAAATCAAAGGTCATATATGAGTGAAGGTGAAAGGTTTAGAATTAAGAGCCATTTAAAGCCAAGTTAACAATGTTGTCAATAATTTATAAGAGGAACATCATACCTGTGACCCTTTGAATTGCCTAGGGGACTCTGTAATCAGTGAGTTGTAGAAGAATATTCTACTCAGTTTCTGACAAGTCTAAACCTGAAGGCTTTGCATCTACGGAGATGATGCAGATGAGCCATTAGTTTGCATTATATGGTGAACAAATCCCTTTGTAATTACCCAGCACACTTGTGCTTCCCTTTATGGATAAGAGAATGAAAAAAAAATAATTACAGTCATTTGCCAAATAGGTTCACAAGTGCTTCGGAAATAGGTCCTGAGAAAATGGGGATTTTTGTTTGAAGGTAAATTCCATGGCTAACCATCTATCAACATGTAATAACAAGCCAGTATCATATGAAGGAATTAATAGGGAAAGCAAACCAAGTCACTTTCTGGCCATTTTTCCCTTCAAAATAACATATTGTCTACCTGTATTACAAGTCTGAGGTCTATGTTAGGAAAGCCCTAGCGTCCTGATATAATCACTGACATGAAACAAAAGAAAAACTCTCTCCTCATCCAATTAAGCTATAGTACATTGTAACACTAGCCTTACAGTGAGACTCCTTGTAAAGCTAGGTGTTATCAACCAGAGCATTTAGTGGAGAAAAACAAGCCTTGATTTGCCTCCCCCCACCCCCACTCCCTTCCTCTGTCCTTTCCTCTTTCTTCCTCTGGTGATACCATCTCTTATTACTGAAATATGGAGCCCAGCAGACCATGCTGAGCTCCGATGGAGTGTTAACGACTGGCTACCCAATTGGGTATAGCTGTAAATGTATGTTGAATTAAATAACTTTGAAATATGTATATGTTGTGTTTATTTTATCTTTCTGTCATGGGGTCCTAGGGTCTAATGAACAGAGCAAGGAACTGGGAGAGATAAGACTGGATTTATCCTTGATTCTGTTGTTTATTTTTTATGACCTCCACTCTACGTTATGTGACATTTTTTCACTTAAACTCGTTTTTCATGAACAAGGTAGTTTTTATAGTCTAAAAATTTAACAAACAATCTGTCAATGATTGAAAATATTTATATTGAGTTATTTCTGCAGAACTTGGGAGGTTAGCACTTAGTGCAGGGTGAGTAATTAAAAACTGATTGTTATTGTATTACTTGAGCCATGTATATTAAAAAATATATTTGCATTACTTTGAAATATACTAACATTTATATATTGTTTCTTATAATATACCTTTCACAAGGCTAATTTTTATAATTTCATATATTTGTTTTTTTGAAGTGACAAATGCACCACTTATCTGATTAATCCCAACTGTTGGTAATGGCCCTTGCTTGTAGTATTGGTTTTTTGGGTCATTGTTGATAATTTGCATACTACCTTCTGGTTTTTATTTATCTTCTTATTTTTGTATTCTGTCTTTCCAAATCCATGGAATGTCTCTTGAAAATAGGGATCTTTTTCTACTTCTTTGATTCTCCAACTTCTAGTAATGTGTCCTGTACAAAATAATTCAATTTCACATAGTGTTCAAAGGTTTCTCAAAGAATTATTTTTTTTAACAATTCTTTGTAGGGGGTAGTAATATATTATTTATTTTGGAGGAGCTAAGATGGTTCTGTGGATAGAATGCCAGACCTCCTCAAAAATATTCAGCTTCGTGAGTTCAAATCTGGCCTCAGACACTTACTAGCTGTGTAACCCTAGGCAAGTTACTTAATGCTATTGGCCTCAGGTTCCTCATCTATAAAATAAGCTAGAGAAGGACAAAACAAACTACTCCAATATCTTTGCCAAGAATGAGGTTATGAAGTGCCAGACGTGACTGAAAAACAACTGAACAACAACAAAAATGAGATGATTTTACATGTGTGTGTATAAAGCATTTTTACAAACTATGAAATCCTACATAAATTTTAGTTATATCATTACAATTATAGCAATATCATACAGTGTTTCATGTCTCTTGACATTACATGAATAGCACTAGAGAATGCTGGCTGTCAATGTTTATCTTTTAGTCTTGCCAAAATGATCAGCCTACCTTTTCTAGGCATACTTTTCTCTGATGTTATCCTTTATATCCCTTCTTCTTTCCATTTCTTCACTAGTAGTATATTATATCCATTTACACCCACTATTTATTTCTCAATTGCCTTTGGGGAGACCTCAAAATTTAAATCTTTGGAGACTGCTGTGTTTTGTGTTTCTTCTTCTCCTCCTCCTCTTCCTCCTCCTTCTCCTCCTCCTCTTCCTCCCCCTTTTTCTTCTCCTCTTTCTCCTCCTCCTCCTTGTCCTTCTTCATCATCATCATCTTCTGTTTTTTACAAATTGGTCATGAATTTGCAGTGGAAACACTTCATATCTTATCTTATTTTACAAATTACCCAACATTACATAGCTAGCCAGGAGCAGAGATCCTTGAGAATGTCATAAACATTTATTGATTCAATTTAGCAAGAAAAAATTCCTTAAGCACCTAATGCCAGCAGACAAAAAGCTAGCCATGTTGTGCTGGATAAAGAGGTGGTCTTAGAATATAAAGGAACTGGCTTCAAATCCTACATCTGTCACTAGGCTAAATGACCCTGAAAAAGATCTAGTGTCCCCTACGCAACTCTTAGAATATAATTTGCAGAGTAGGTGCTGATGTATTTAATGGAGAGACTTACCTCCCATTCCATATATTAATGAAATCAAAGGCTCAGTTTATAAATATGTAGAACATTATTCTAGCTGTTAGGCATTAAAAAAAAAACAAAGATAAAATAATCCCTGCTTTCATTCCATTGATGATTTTGATGTTTAATTGATGCTATTGATGTTTAATGACACTGCATCTTTGACAAACCAAGAGAAGATGATGATGATACACTTATCAGAAGACCTGAGTCTGAAATACATCTCTGATCCTTACTACCAGTGTGACCCTGGGCAAGTAGCTTAACTTCCTTGAGCCTCAGTTTCCTCCTCCAAGGAAATAAGGATGTTGGACTAGATGAAATCTGAGGTCCCTTCCATGTCTAAATCTACACTTTTATTATCCTTCTTTGGTAATAATGACAGCTACTTTTATATAGTGCTTTAGGATGGCCAAAGTAATTTATATATGTATTTTTTCCTCATTTGTGGTTCACAATAATCTCATAGATAGGCACTATTATAATATGCATTTTAGTGACAAAGAAACAGGTTAGAAGAGGCAAAATGATTGGCCTTGAGGCAAATAGCTAGTAAGTGTCTACAGCAGGAATTGAACTCAAGTCTTTCTGAGTCCAAATTTATCACACTATCTGCTAGGACACCTACTTGCCATCCACTTTTGCCATTATAACCTATCACTGAATACTCCGAACAGCATTTAATTCACCCTTGAACCAATGTTTCCAGTCATATATACATATGTTTTATTATACCTTAGGAAAATTATGCCAAACTGTATTCCAGTCATGGCTTCTGGCCCTAGATTCTTCCATGGAATGTCACAAGATCTCCATAAGTACTATAGTTTTGCATCTGGATTTCTGATTTAGCTGAGAGACGTGCAAAAAGCTGTGGCACCACATCTGAAGAAGCATGAGTACACTTTTTTCCCCAAGAGTCAATCATGATTTATGAGTGCTAAACTGCTTCCTGATCTCTTGTTTGAAAACTGGCCACCACAAAAATGGAAGATATGCAGATCTAAGGATCTACAAGACTTGGAAAATGGGATTGTCTTAGTAGATCAAATGTTTGGCAGTGAGATGGCTGTCGGCACCTCAGGTGTGTAATGCATTTCAAATTTTGAAGAGATTCATTTGGAATCTGTGAGAATTCACACTAAAGCATTTCATTAGGTTAACTGAGTAATAGTGTTATGAAAAGAATGATATTACCTGGAATGAATTTCAACACTGCCATTCCAACATTCCTAACTAAATAAAATAAGAATGGATGTTTCTCCATAACTCTCATAAATAATAATAATAATTTTATTTCAAATGTTCTTGCCATTTCTGGGTACCAGTATATTTAATGACGTTTTTAAAATCAGATAGGGATAGTTTTATGTTAGAGCTCTTGGAAATGTAAAAGTATAATATGTATTCATACAGGTTGTAAGCCTTCTCTAGCTAGCAGAATAGCTTTTCTACATTTAAATATCTGCATTTGTTAAATAGTTGTTCAGAATTCAGACTGCTTTTTTTTTCACCCATACTTGAGGGTTAAGCTCCTAGTGCCTCAAACAGTTGGTCCATCTACAATGTACTCTTACAGAAACTATAAAACTTACTCACTTTTAGCAATGTTTTAAGGAGGATATATATTTAGCATTTGGGAATTAAACTTGAAATTCTAGGCAACTATCCTCTACCCAAAATATTGACCATATTGAGACTTGTTGAGAAGATCAGGGGCTTCCTATCCCCTTACTCTGTCACCTGTCATATACTGGGAAGGACTGCTTCATCTCCTAGACTCTGAATGGTGGCTCCTATAGCCTGGGGAAATACAGAGTATGGAAGGGGAACTATACATATAAAGATTGAGGAGGTGAGGAGTTTAGACTTCTATTTGGGTACGCATCTCATTCTCTATCCCATTTTTTCCTCTAGAGGACACAAGGATCAGCCTGCCTGATCCTCATTTTATGGATCCTTTATCTAATAATTATTTGTCTCATTGTCTGATTCAATGTGAAGGAGACCCCTGGCTCATTCCCTAACTTCTCCCATTTCTTTCTATCCGTGAAACATTAGGGTTGCCATTGGCAAAAAGTTCCATACTTAAGGTTATTATATCTGAACCTTAGAAAAAACTTTGTAGTGAGCCAGTCCTACATGGATCATGTGCCTATCTATCCCAGAAGCAAGTTTATGGATTAATTCATAAAATGAGAAAAAAAAACCTTTTTGATGAATATGCTGAACAATATGACTTTTTCCAGTAAAAAAGTAAAAAATTAGTTTTCAACTTTGAATAGATAGCTGAAAAACATTTTAAGCTATTGATCAGTGAATTATTTTGGAATTCAGTCATTTAGTTCTCTCTATAACTTATCTTTAATTTACATGTGTACTAAGACAATGGCTTTTATTACCTAGTTGAGTGTGAATCAGGATATTTTTTTAATTACATGGCATTTTATATATTTTTGTTGTTGAAGGAAAAATATGACATCAGTACAATGGTTATTTGAGTTTATGTACTATCACAATGATGCCCAATTAATCTTCCTAAAACATAAATCTGAACATATTTTCATCCTCCCCCCACACACACACACCTCAAAAGTCTCCATCAATTGCTTGTATATAGGTCATGTAGCCCAACCCCTTTATTTTACAAGAGAGGAGACCTCAGAGAGGTTTTATGCTAAGAAAGTATAAGTGATTTTCCAAAGTTTATACAGTTAACAAATATTAAAGCCAAAATATAGACTATGATGCTTTGAATCTTAAGTCAAGATTTAGTCTGGTATTGAAAATCTTTCCATAAGACTACCTTTTTGGTTTTATCACATGTTAATTCTCTCTACGACCTTCATATTCTAGACAAATCGAGGAATTAATAATTTTCCAAATATATTCTTTTATTTACCAACACAAATAATTTGCTCAGTTGCTAATAATGGAAAAATTTTCCCCTTCCCTTCCCTCTCACCTTTAAAATTCCACTCATTTTCATAGTCCAGCTCAATCATTACTTTCTCAGTGTACTTTTACACATTAAATTGAGGGCCTTGGATGCCTGTATATAAATACATAAAATGTGGCTAGGGAAAGGCAAACTTGACCTCAAAGGTATATCCAAACTTGGCCAGATAAGGCATATGATTGAAATATAGCTCTGGAAAATGTGTGTCTTTTTAAAAAGAATGAAAAATAATAGATAAAAGGCTGAGACAGGGGAAGCAGAACAGGGAGGAGGAAGATGAGTTAGAATTGTAAATGAAGAAGAAATATATGCACATGAAAATATTCAGGAGCCAGATGGGGGATGCATGTTGGAGAGTATTCAGGTGAAGATCAATGGAGAAAGAAACAGAAGTGATTATCACTGGCAACACCACAGATTTAGACAGAAAGAGGAAATGTTTGAGTAGTTCAGGAAACATCACAAACCTGGCATAGAGAGAAGATATCATAGAGATGGGGGCCTTCAACTATCCAGACATCTGCTCAAACTCTCTTTCTGCCGAAAGCAGAGCAGGTAATAATTTCTTGACTTGCCTTAATGATAACTTTTGAATAGCAGGATATTTGCTTTTCTCTGATTATGCATTGCCTCTCAAGTTCTCCACAATCTTTCAGATATCACTGGCAATGGTATCAGTCTTCATATCTGACAGTTCTCTTAGTATTCAACTTAATATTTCATCTGAGTTGGGTGAACTTAATTTATCAACAAATGCTTTCATAGTATTTTCTTTCATATTTGAAGGTATCAATTCCTGTTTTAACTACATTTGTTTTGTCCTTTCCAGTCCAACATTCATTCTATTTCGTGGAGGAAAAAAAAAAGTAAATTGAGACCAGAACAGCATTATCCTCTCTGTTGTCAGCTGTCAATGTTCAATGTGCCCTGCATAGTGATGCTATTCCTTCTTTCATCCACTTTGCTATATAGTTAAATAATTGTTATTTTTGTCCTCACTGAATTTCATGACAATCTCAACTTCTCCTGAGCAGTAGAAGTCCTGACAAAGTCTAGAAGGATTGTGCTATACTTTGGTTTTCACAGTTAATTATTTTTTGCTTCCATTTTCTTCACTCATCTTTTTAAATAATACAAATTGATGAAACAAGATTTAGTGAGCAGAAGTAGGGGAACAATTTACGTAATGGCAACAACATTATAAAGAAAAATATATTTAGAACTCTGATCAATGCAATGATAAACCATTTTTCCAGAGGAATAATGGTGAACCAGACCAACCACCTTTTGCCAAAAAGATGATAGACTTAAAATGGGAAATGTGTCTTTCATTTTTGGACATAGTCAAAGTGGGTACTTCTTTTCCTCAATATTTTGTTCTTGAGGCTTTTATTATATTTTCATGTTCACTTGGGAAAGGCAGAAAGAAGAAGAGATAATAAAAGCATATAGGATAAATTAATTAGAAAATAAGTTGATTGGTGAGTAACCTGTGCATTGATATTGTTCTCTTTTGGCAATTGTCTCTTTTCATCTTGAAGGAATTATTTAACTCTGTGCCTTCAAAATTTTATTGTTGTAATCTTTTTAACATGGACTGATTTCCCTTGTAAAGTTTTAGTCCTTAGGATTTTAACTATCCATCCTTTGAAATTTATTTTTATTATATTATGATGTGTCATGTTAATTATAATATAATTTTTGGATTCTATTCTCTCCCACTTTAGGGGGGACTGTCAGTTTCCATTTCTTTCTTTATAACAAACTCCAATGTAGTGGTTACTCCTCCCCCAAGCCCAAGATAATTTATAGTCCAGACACTAGTTCATCTATGTTTGTGAGAATGATATATAGAGAATATAAATGTCCCTTTTTGAATAACTTACCTATTAAAAGATGAAACTATTATTCAGAGTTTAATGTCAATTTGGAAGGAAGTTTCTAATGGAGTGTCCCAAGACTCAATTCATAGAACTATGCTATTTAACCTTTCTATCAATGACTTAAAAAATTTTTTTTTGTCTGTTAATTTGTTTGTTTACTTTTAGTTTACAGGATTCAATTCCACAATTCCTTGAGTTTCAAATTTTCTCCCCCCCCTTACCTCCCCTCCCCCATGGCAGTATGCAATCAAGATTAGGATCTGCAAATAGTTTCACATTAGACATTAGTCAGGTTATAAAGAAGGATTGTATTGGATGGAGTGAACAATGGGAAAGAGGAAACAAAACCAAACAAAAAAAAGACAGAGAGCAGATAGCTTGTTTCAATCTGCATTCAAACTCTGTTCTTTCTAGTTCTTTCTCTGAATATAGACATCTGTCTCCATCATGAGTCTTTTGGAGTTGACTTATAACCCTGCACTGCTGAGTAGAGTCCAATCAAAGTTGGTCATCACACACACTTTGTTTCAGTAATCATGTACAAATTTCTCCTGGTTCTGCTCTTCTCACTCAACATCAGTTTGTATAAGCCTCTCCAGGTAAATATGAAGTCCATCTGTTCCTCATATAGCACAATAATATTCCATTACATACATATACCACATTGTTCAACCATTCCCCAATTGATGGGCATCCCCTTAATTTCCAATTCTATACCATCACAAAAAGAGCTATAATAAATATTTTTGAATATATGGGTCTTCCACTTCTATAATCTCTTTGGGATATAACACTAGAAGTGGTATAGCTGGATATGGGTATGGAAGGGTATATATAAAGGGTATGGAATTTCTTTTTTTTTTTTTTAAGCAATTGGGGTTAAGTAACTTGCTCAAGGTTACACGGCCAGTTATT
>NW_027187419.1:56194486-56268991 GCF_028583685.1 Petaurus breviceps papuanus | reverse complement strand
CCGGATTTGATCCAGGTCATCCCGACACTGGAACCAGTGCTCTTACTCGCTGAGCCACCTGGCCGCCCCTTAGCAATTGGGCTTAAGTAACTTGCTCAAGGTTACACGGTCAGGTGTTTCTGGGTGGGTGCTAAGTGTCTGAGCCCGGGATTCGATCTCCAGGTCTTCTCAACACTGGAGCCGGTGCTCTTACTCGCTGTGCTACCTGGCCTCCCCAGGTATGGAATTTCTTATAGCCCTTTGGGCATAGTTTGCAAATGAGAGCAAGTTTCATTTACAAGAGGCTCCAATGAGTCAAGATCCAGAAGGATTTTGAAAGGACATTTGGGCTGAAATGAATGAGAGTATTTATTAGGGTTAAATGTAAAGCTCTATACTTATCATATTTTGATAAAGGTGATATTTTATTAATCTAGACAACATATAGAGGAGAGTTACTAAGATCGTGAAGGACTTTAATTTGGTGTCCTATTAAGTAACTGTTTGATTGATTCAACAAGCATTAAATTCCTACTATGTTTTAGGTGCTGTTTTCACTGCTAAGGATATGAAGACAAAAATGAATTCATCTCTATCTTAAACTAACTTCCATTCCTTTTGGTAGGAGGCAACATGTACACAGATAAGGCCACAAAAAAATACATACACTGTAAATAAAAATTAAGTTTTTGGGCAGTGGTGCACACTAGAACCTGGAGAAATCAGGATAAGTATCTTCTTAAAGGTGAAGAAAGAATTCTGTGAGTCAGAGGGAAGAAGGGAATGCAATCCAATCATGGGGGATGATTTAGAAAAAGACAAAGATATAGGTAATTAAATGTCAAACCAGTGGACAAGCAAACAGGACAATTTGGCCAAACCAGAAATATGTGAACTAAGGTAGTTTACAAAAGGTAACTATAGAGAGATTGTGAAGGGTTTTAGAAGGAAGGGAGGGAGACATTGGCACTTCTTGAGCAGAGATAGATAATGACAATTTAATGGTCCATGTGGGGGGAAAATCAGTAAGTAAAAACTCTGGGAGCACAGAAAGATTTTTTAGGCCTTTACTATTTTACCTACACTAATTTGTGTCACTAAGGAGATCCTGTTACAGTAAAAGCAACAGATATTTATTATGCAACTACTACATGCAATATATTGACTGAGACACTGTCAGGCATTTCTGCTCTAATAGGAAGGAAATGAGAAAGATATGCCAATAACAACAGAAATAGGTAATGTATATATCCATTGAATGTATTTATGTGTGTGTGTGTGCATGTGTGTGCATGTAGGCAGACGGGTAGGGGGTGAATTAAAGAGTAAAAACAAAGAAGCAATGAACCATTCAGGAAGCTGTGGTAATATTCAGGTGAGATGTGATTAGGGCCTGAATTAGGCCAAAGTAGGTAACTTGAGTATCTTTTGCCCCCCACAGAAAACTAGGGAAAAGGTAGAGTTTTGGAGGAAAAATTAATAGTTTGTTTTTGGACATAATGATTTTGAAATGTCTATGGGATATTTAGTTAGAAATTTTCAGTTAATAGTTGGTGATGTGGTACTGTAATTCAGAAAAGAAACTATGGCTGGAAATATAGATCTGAGCATTATCTGAAGAATTTAATCCATGGGAACCATGACAGAATTGTTGGGTATACTGGTACATAGAGGTTGGGGCATGGATGCTGGTTAAGCAAAGAAAATTGAGGGGGGGTGAGGGGGAAGTAGCCAGACAAGTGTGCACAGAAGCAGGAGAGAGTAGGGTCATGGAAATCCTGGAGGAGAGAATATACAGGAAGAGGGGATATTTTAGTGCTAAATGCTACAGAGAGGTTAGGAAAGATATAACAAAAGGATGTCAGAAATGGAAATTGAGGGAGCATTGGTACAATTAAATGATAAGGTCTGAAACCTGACTGAAAGTCTTTAAGAAGCAAATGAGAGAAAAGAAAATATCAGTGATTCTAGACAAAATTTTTATTGAGAATTGAATGAACTGTAATAGAGAAAGAATGTTCTGATTGGCCTTTCTGTCAGATTATAGAGTATGCAAAGATATTCCCAGGCTAGTTACAACCTGGAATGTAATCCTTCTAAAGCCTACTTCAGCTATATGTGATCTGGAGTCTGGTACAATGTGATGACAAAAGAACTCCTTATTGGCCACAAAACCACAACAAATGACTCAGGATTTACTAAGTCAGAACTGAATGTTCTTACAAATGATGCAGTTTGTCCATTTCTCTGTTTTTCTTTCTTGGCAGCTTTGAATGAGGGAAGTCCACTTTGTACTGCTGGTTGCTTGCCTACTGCTTAGTGTAGTGAGGAATGATTTAGAAACTGCATTTGTAAAATAAAATACTATTAAACTAAAAAATAAAACAAAAGAAAAAGAAAAAAGAAGGAAACCTCATTTGTATTGCTTATTCACTACTAGGAATCCCTTGGGAAAATTTTGGGTATGCACAGTGGATAGGATGCTGGGTCTGGGGTCAGGAAGACCTGAGTTCAAATCCAGTCTCAGACATTTTCTAGCTGTATGACTGTAATGTAATACCAAGCAAAGGCAACTTCCCAGGTTCGAAATACCAGCATAGGTGCTCTCTATTTTATTCAGTAACAAACCCAGAACAGTTAAGATCGAAACATGACATCATTCCAAATGCAGCATTTACTAAGTGTGATTAAATAATCTCCAAGTACTACCCCACCCCAGGACCTTCCAATCATTCAATCAATTACAAAGTCTCTGTTCTAAATACTTCTCCACCCCTAGGCTATACCTTAATTAAGTCCACCACAAAGCCCCTTTTCTCAAATGGAGATTAGTTTCCAAACATAAGTAAAAATACATTCATTTGCTCAACCATAGAACACAAAAAGGTCAAAAGTTCCCCACCCCTGGATCACAATTGAATCTACCCCAGAGTTACATCAAGTTTAAACACAGCACTTAATACCCAAATGGAGGTCTTTTCTTCATCTTGACACGAGGCAAGTTCTCAGCAATCTTAGTTCCTGGAGAGACAAGGCTTAGCAAGGCCATAAGATACATTGCCAGTCCCTTCATGAATTTATCCTCTGTCTGTAGAACAGTCCTAGAACCCCTGAACACATTAGCAAAGCCCTCTCCCAGGATTTCTGTAAACATACAACAAGAAAATCCTTCTTCAGGGCTTCTGAACCAACAGAAAGGCTCCCAGACCCCTGCAACAACAGCACTGTCCTTCACCAGTGGACAGTATTCATTCTGTCTGCCGGACAGTCTCCAGACCCCTGCAACAACAGTACTGTCCCTCACCAGTGGACAGTATTCACTCTCAGTACTGTCCCTCACCAGTGGACAGTATTCACTCTCTGTCTGCAGGACAGTCTCAGGCCTTCTTAACCAAATGCCAGGTTCCAGGACTTCTTCAACAGGACAGTCTTTCACCAGTGGACAAATCTGGCAAAATAACATCAAAACAGACAGACAAAGTACCAGCAAAACAGCCATGTCTCCTCAGTCCTTGGCAGCTCAGGGGGCAGGTCTCAAAAGTCCAGGGCAATTCAAAGCGGCCACCAGCAATCTCTTAGCCTCTCCCCCTCTCCACGAGGAGCTGCTTCCAAAAAACAGCTTCCGCCTCTCTCTAGTGTCTCTCCAAATCTACGTCACCAGCTCCTCCCAGTCAGGACTTTCTTTTCACATCAACAAGCCCATCCCACAGGTGGGATTAACAAACTCTGGGTTTTAATACAATCAATTTGAAAACCAAGCCAATACAGGGGAATCTTTAATTGCCATTACTATCACAATGACCCTGGGCAAATCATTTAACTTTATTTGCCTCAGTTTCTTGATCTGTAAAATGCACTAGAGAAAGACATGGCAAAATGATGGGGTACAGGCTCAGGGAAACCCCTTGAACTCTGAATATTCACACCTGATGAGGCATTTGCGTGAGTCTATAAGCCTTTCATTATATCTAGGTCCAAATCTGTTACTCTTAATCTAGCCTAACCCTGCAGTATCCAGTTACCGTACTTTCCACCCTTGATCCTAGCAAAATATCTATACCCAAACCTGTTGCCCTTAAAAAAAATAGAGCAAAGACAATTTCCCTGGTAAAAAGGACAATTTTCCTGATTGGAATTAAAGATGTTAAGGCCAAAAGAAAAAGCTCAATTATAATTTTACCTCTTTTTATCCCTTTTGCTGGAGGGGGCTGGGGCCTTTCTAAACATTAGCTTGAGGTCCTCCAATGGCTCACAGGTATATTCTGGAGTCTCTGGCGGGAAAGCAAGAGGTGGTACTGGTTTAATCCTAGAATTATGAGTCCAGCTGGGAAGGCCTTCGAGTTTTATTGCTGTTGGAGTTGTGAGTATGACTCAGTAGGGTCCCTTCCATTTGATGTCTAACTGTTCTCCCTTTGGGGTTTGTTACATGACTTTGAGTAGACACAGTCTCCAGGTTGTACTGCAGCAGGACACTTTTCATTGCCAAGAGGTTTGGGGAGATACTTTTTTGGTATATTCAGTCAGAGCATTCCTGACAGTTCCTCAGTTGCAAATTGGGTAATTAAATGCTTTTCTGGTCCACCAGGATGGCAGAGGCTAGGAAGGGCTTCTCATACATGAGTTCAAAGGGACTAAGCCTGATATTTTCCCATGGTGTTATTTGGACTCTGATCAGCCCAAAGGGGAGATTCTTAACCCAATCTTCTCAGATTGCATAGGCATAGCTTAGTAAGGAACTGCTAAAGGGTATGGTTCACTTTCTCTACTTTACCAGAGGATTTTGTATTCCAGGCTGAGTGGAGGTGGCAATTGATTTTAAGTGTTTTTGCCAATGCCTGGATTATCTGTGAAATAAAAGCTGGGCCATTGTTGCTCTGTAAGAAGTCAGACAAGGCAAAACAAGGTATGATTTCCTTTAATAGGAACTTTGATACCTCCAGAACCTTTTCAGTTCTGCAAGGGGAAGCTTCTACCCAATTAGTAAAGGTGTCAACAAAAAACAAAAGAAATTTGAAACCCCTACATGGGGACATGTGTAAAATCTATCTGCCAGTCTTCAACTGGGTAGGTACCCCTCCTCTGAACAGGTTTTAAAAGGGGAGGAGGAGGTGGAGTAGAAACAGGACTTCCACTCAGCTCCAGCTCTCACCACCTCCAATCCATGTAAAAGGGGACTCTGACCAAACTTTGGGGCTGCAGAACCCACAAAATGACAAAGAGAAGCTAACCTCCCACTTAGGATAGCCAGGCAGGCCGGCAGGAATTGGCCAGCACAGCACTCTGGGAGCCGAGCCCAGCTCCACGTGGAGGTTTTAGCCCCAGGGTAGGCCTGACCAGCCACCAGCTGGAGGGACTCCAGATCACCAGCAGCTGTGGCAATCCAGAATTATCAACACATAGATGCTAAGGACAAAGTGAGAGGTCAGTGCAGTGTGAATTTGGGACCCAGTAGTTGGGAGTGCATCGGCTTTTGCCCCTGGGGCTAGAAGTCGCTGAGGGCTGTGGGGCAGCCACCACCACATGGCAGCTTCAGCTCCTGGCCTGCAGACTGTAAGGGGACCAAGCGACCAGTCTGAGGGGTAATTGCTCTTGCTTTAATCTGCTTGGATCTGGATTGCGGTCTAGGGTGGAGGTCCTGGGGTGTGTGACCAGCTTGCCAGAGCATGTGGAGGCTTCAGAGAGGGCACCCAAATAATACCTCTAACAGCTGAGAAAACTCCAGGGTTTGGTATGAAGCTCCCCTGTCTGGTAGCAGAGTCCTACTATGGCAAAAAGCCCAAAAGTCAAGAAATTGAGTGGCAACATGACCAGGCAAAAGAAGCAAAGCAAGCAAAACAATCCAGCACTAGACTCCTATTTTGGGGACAAAAAGGAACAAAGTATGGAACAAGAGGAAGACAGTGAAGTCAGAACTCCTGCAATAAAAACTTCAAAGGAAAATATGAGCTGGTTACAGGCCATAGAGGACCTTCAAGAAGCAGATAAGAGAAGTAGAGGAAAAATTGGGAAGAGAAATGAGAATGATGCAAGAAAATTATGAAATGAGAGTCAACAGCCTGGCTGAGGAAAATTCTACCTTAAAAAATAGATTAACTCAAATGGCAAAAGAGGCTCAAAAAGGCAAAGAGGAGAAGAATGCCTTAAAAAGCAAAATTTGCCAGATGGAAAAAGAAGCTCAAAAGCTCACTGAGGAGAATCATTCCTTCAGAATTAGATTGGAGCAAATGGAAGCTAATGACTTTATGAGAAATCAAGATGATGTTAAACAGATCCAAACAAATGAAAGAATAGAAGGCAATGTAAAATATCTCATTGGAAAAACCACTGACCTGGAATATAGTTCCAGGAGAGATAATTTAAAAATTGTTGGACTACCTGAAATCCATGATCAAAGTAAGAACCTGGAAATCATCCTCCAAGAAATTCTCAAGGATAACTTCCTTGATATTTTAGAACCAGAGGGCAAAATAGAAGTTAAAAGAATCCACTGATCACTTCTTGAAAAAAATCCCAAAAAGGTAACTCCTAGGAATATTATAGCCAGGTTCCAAAATTCCCAGATCAAGGAGAATATATTACAAGCAGCCAGTAAGAAACAATTTGCATATTGGGGAAACTCAATCAGGATAACTCAGGATCTAACAGCTTCTACACTGAGGGATTGAAGGGTTTGGAATATGATATTCCGGAGGTCAAAGGAGCTGGGATTAAAACCAAGAGTCACCTACCCAGCAAAACTGAATATCATGCTTCAGGGGAAAATATGATCATTCAGTGGAATAGAGGACCTTCAAGCATTTGTGATGAAAAAAGCAGAGGTGAATAGAAAATTTGACATTCAGATACAAGAAGCAAGCGAAGATTGAGAAGATAAACAGGAAAAAAATCATAAAGAACTTATCAGAGTTGAACTATTAACATTCCTACATGGAAAAACAATAATTGTAACTGTGAAATATCTCATTAGATAAACAACTGACCTGGAAAATAGATCCAGGAAAGATCATTTAAAAATCATTAGACTTCCTGAAAGTCATTATAAAAAAAGGAGCCTAGACATCATCTTTCAAGAAAGTATCAAGGAAAAATGCACTGATATTCTAAAACCTGAGAATAAAATAGAAATCAAAAGAATTTACCAATCACCTCCCAAAAGAGATCACAAAATGAAAATTCCCATGGATATTATAGCCAAATTCCAGAACTCCCAGATCAACGAGAAAATATTGCAAGCAGTCAGAAAGAAAAAATTCAAGTAGCATGGAGCCACAGTCAGTATAATGTGAGACCTAGCAGCTTCTACATTAAAGGATCAGAAAATTTGGAACATGATATTCCATAGCACAAAGGAGCTAGGATTGCAACCAAAAATCACCTACCCAACAAAACTGCATGAGCAAAAACTTCAGTGGAAAAAATGGATATTCAATGAAATAGAAATCTTTCAAGCATTCTTTTTTTTTTGCCTTTTTTTTGGGGGGGAGCAATTGGGGTTAAGTTACTTGCTCAAGGTTACATGGCTAGTATTTTTGTGTGGGTGTTAAGTGTCTGAGGCCAGAACCAAACTCGGGTCCTCTGACTCTGGGGCTGGTGCTTTATTCACTGTGCCACCTAGCCACCCCTTCAAGCATTCTTGATGAAAAGACCAGAGTTGAATAGAAAATTTGACTTTCAGATACAAGATGAAGAGAAGCATGAAAAGGTAAATAGGAGAGAGAAATCATAAGGGACTTAATAAGGCTAAACTCTTTACATTCCTACGTGGGAAGGTGATACTTGTAATTCATAAGAATTTTCTCATTATTAGGGCATTTAGAAGGAGTTTATATAGACAGAGGGGACAGGAGGGAGTTTAATATGAAGAAATGATATCCAGAAAAGTAAAATTAAGAAATGAAAGAGGAAAGTACTGGGGAAAGGAAAGGGAGAGATAGAATGAGGTAAATTATCTCACATAAAAGAGTCAAGAAAAAAAGCTTTTACATTGGAGGGGAAGATGGGGGAGGTGAGAACGAGTGAGTGAAATTTACTCTCATTTTAATTAGTTCAGAGAAGGAACATTCAACTGGGTATGGAAATCTATCTTGCCCTTCAGGGAAGTAGGAGGGAAAGGTGAAAAGAGAAAGGGTGTGTGTGATAGAATGTAGGACAGATTGGGGGAAGCAGTAATCAGAAGTAAAACACTTTTGAAGAGGGACAGGGTGAAAGGAGAGAGATAATAGAATAAATAAAAGGAAAAAGAATGGAGAGCAATACAGTTAGCAATTGTAGCTGTTAAAAAAACATTTGAAGTAAGTTTGTCTGATAAAGGCCTCATTTCTCAAATGTATAGAGAACAGTCAAATTCATAAAAATAAGAGCCATTTCCCAATTGATAAATTGATAAAAAGATATAAAAAGTTTTCAAATGAGGCAATCAAAGCTATATCTATAGTCAGATTAAAATATGCTCTAAATCACTATTGATTAGAGATCTACAAATTAAAACAATTCTGAGGTACTACCTCATACCTTTGAGATTGACTAATAGTACAGAAAATAAAAAATGACTAATGTTACATGGGATGTGGGAAAAATAAGACATGAATGTCCCGTTGGTGGAGGTGTGACCTCATTCAGCTGTTTTGTAGAACAATTGGAACTACTACCAAAGGGCTATAAAACCCTTCAACCTAGCAATACCACTACTAGGTCTATATCCCAAAAAAGATAAAAGAAAAGGACTTAGATGTACAAAAATTTTTATAGCATCTCTTTTCTGGTATCAAAGAATCAAAAATTGAGGTGATGTCCATCAATTGGGAAATGTCTGAACAAATTGTGGTATGTGATCGTGATGGAAACTTATCGTGCTTTAAGAAATTATGAGTAGGACGCTCTCAGAAAAACCTGGAGACACTTACATGGGCTGATACAAAGTGACTTGTACTGTGTACAAAGTAACAGAATTATTGTAACATGATCAACTGGGAATGACTTCACTATTGTCAGCAATACAATGATCCAAGACAACTCTGATGGACTTATGATGAAAAATGCTATCCATCCCGAGAGAAAGAACTGGTGGTGTCTGAATACAGATTGAAGCATATAGTTTTTTTAAATTTATTTTTCTTTTTTTAATTAAATTGGTTATTTACTTTTAGTTTACAACATCCAGTTCCACATTCCCTTGAGTTTCAAATTTTCTCTGCCTCCATCTACTCCCCACCCCCAATCACAGTGGCATGCACTCAAATATAGTATCTACAAATATCTTCACACTAATCATTAGTCAGGTTGTAAAGAAGGATTATAACTGATGGAATGATCAGTGGGAAAGAGGAAACAAAACAAGAAAAAGAAAGATGGTAAGTAGTTTGTTTCAATCTACATTCAGACTCCGCATCTCTTACTCTGAATGTGGATATCTCTTTTGATCATGAGTCTTTTGGAGTTGTCTTATAACCTCACATTGCTGAGAGGAGCCCAGTCTATTGAAGTTAATCACACATACATTGTGTCTGTGATTGTGTACAGATCTCTCTTGGTTCTGCTCTTCTCACTCAGCATCAGTTTATGTAAGTCTCTCCAGGTTATTAAGAAGTCTATCTGCTCCTCATTTCTTATAGCACAGAAGTAATCCATTACATTCATATACCATAACTTTCCCCATCCATTCCTCAATTGATGGGCATCCCCTTAATTTCCAATTCTTTGCCACCACAAAAAGAGCTGCTATAAATATTTTTGTATATACATGTCCTCCTCCTACTTCTCTCATCTCTTTGGGATATAACCCTAGAAGTGGTATTGCTGGGTCAAAGGGTATGCACTTATTTATAGCCCTTTGGCCATAGTTCCAGATTGCTCTGAAGAATGGGTGGATCAGTTCACAACTCCACCAACAATGCATTAGTGTTCCAGTTTTTCCACATCCTCTCCAGCATTTATCATTTTGCTGTTTTGTTATCTAAGCCAATCTGGCTGGTGAGATGTGGTATATCAGAGTTGTTTTGATTTGCATTTTTCTAATCACTAGTGATTTAGAACATTTTTTCATATGCTTATAGTTATCTTTAATTTCATCTTCTGAAAACTGCCTATTCATATCCTTTGACAATTTATCAATTGGGGAGTGGTTTTACTTTATTTTTTCTGCCTTTTTTTGTCTGTTTTCTTTTACAACATGACTAATAAGAAAATATGTTTTGCATGACTACACATGTATAATCTATATTGAATCACTTGCCTTTTCAGTGAAGGTGGATGAGGAGAGAGGAAGGGAGAGAATTTGGAACTCAAAGATTTACAAATGAATGTCAGGGCAGCCAGATAGCACAGCAAGTAAGAGAACTAGCTCCAGTGTCAGGATGACATGTGGATCGAATCCAGGCTCAGACACTTATTACCCACCCAGAAACACCTGGCCATGTAACCTTGAGCAAGTTACTTAACCCCAATTGCTTAGGGGCGGCCAGGTGACTCAGCGAATAAGAGCACTGGCTCCAGTGTTGGGATGACCTGGATCAAATCTGGGCTCAGATACTCAGCACCACACCCAGAAATAACTGGCCGTGTAACCTTGAGCAAGTTACTTAACCCCGATTGCTTTTTTTTAAAAAAAAAAAAAACAATAAATAAATAAAAGTGAATGTTAAAAATTATTTTTGCATATAATTGGGGGAAAATAAAATATGAAAAAAAGGAGCTGGAGAAGGAAGAAGAAAAAGGGACATTCAGGTACAATTAAAGATTTATTATGGGGATAATAACTTGAAGAGTTGTGAGGACTGAATGAAATAATATATGTGATGTCTTTTGCAAATCTTAAATTATGATATAAATTTGAGCTGTCACTTTTATTGTTAAGTTGTAATTCACTTTTGAACATTCTCCCAACTACTGCAGAATCAACTCATGATAACATCACATTTTCTAATTTCTGATCCTCCTTTATATTACTGACCAACTCTAACAAGCATGGGGGGGCGGAGAGGAGCAGGACAAGTACTCCATTCATTTCAATAAATTATGAAGCTAAAAAGGAGCTTCTGAATGATCCTAATCATATATATTTCTCTGAAACAGAGGCTACTGAGGTGCTAGTTCAGTGAAGCTGGTGATGAGAAAACCCCTAGTGATCCTCTTGTTTCCTGTTAGAATGCACAAAAGGTTAAGTATTCAGAGAAATGTTATAGAAGCTTGGAGAGAGGAAAATTATATTGTATTTCTACTGACCCAGAACCAAGGGAAATACATCTTGTTACTCTTCCCAGGGAGAAACTACCCAGTCTGTCAGCAAAGCTCTAGTTAATGAAATCCTTACTCTGTGTTCAGTGTTGGCTTTTATATGAAAGTGTTGATTGAAAAGATTATTCCCTGTTAGTTTAGGGATTTCCTAGAAGGAAAGGACGAGGCTTGAAACATTTTTGAAAGTTTAACCAAAAAAAGGGTGAATAATACCTGAAGACAAGGTTAACACTTAAATCATTGGAGTGCTTAGGAAACTGATATGACCTCTAAAAATCAATGAAAAATTGGCCTTGAAAAAAATATTCTGACTCGAATATTAGCAGCCTCCATTTTTTCTGACAAAGCTTGTTAGGTAATAGTTTCACTCTTTTATGCCCATTAATGGTGCTAACTAATGCCCTTTTGTTATATAACAAGAACAAGGTGTTATAATAAGTTATGGTCCACTATTATAAAATAATCTATTTCAGATCAAGAGAAGTCAGTTTAGCTTCTTCTCTCCTTTCCTCTGTGGAAATGGACAGTCTTCGCCAGGACTGATCAATCAAGACTTATTGAATTTAATTACTGTATTAAGGTGAAAAGGCTTGGGTCTTGAGATTCTTAAATCAGAAACACTGGATTCTAGATTCTCAGAGTCTACAAAGAATCATATGTG
The DNA here is from genome assembly GCF_028583685.1 of Petaurus breviceps papuanus. Lineage (NCBI taxonomy): Eukaryota > Metazoa > Chordata > Mammalia > Diprotodontia > Petauridae > Petaurus > Petaurus breviceps. Next base: position 56,257,119 of record NW_027187419.1, on the reverse strand, counting down.
TGTGTGTCTGTGTATGTATAAATTCAAATTATTTCTTTTCCTATTCATAGCAACCCTGTAAGGTAAGTGCTACAGTTATGATTATCCACATTTCATAAATGAAGAAACTGAACTTAAGAGAGGTTAAGGAATTTGTTCAAGGTCACATAACTGAAACATATTTGAGGTGGAATTTGAACCCAGCCTGTCTAGTTATGTATAGTTGTTGATTCACTTCTTTCTGATGCTTGAGTTGTCATAATAAATCTAAGACATTTTATGGTTTCCTCTCTCTCAAAACTATTGTTCTCTTCTGCCCCTTCCTCTGGTTGCTGAAAAGCTTTTTACTTTTAACTCATCAATCTACAATTATCTATTAACCATTTGCTGGATGTCAGGCACAACTAAGCAATAGAAATACTATTATATAAAAATATATAATCCTTGCCCTGAAAGAAATTACGTTTTAAATTTGGAAAACAAAATGTATAAAATATTGTTGTATCTGAGTAGAATCAGGTAAAGGGCGATATCAGTAGTTGTGGGGAAGGAAGGTTTGGTCTTCCTTCTCCATACAACCAGGAAGGTGGACTATAAGCATGTGCAAAAGAATTCTGCTCTCAATGAAAGAAAATGAAAACAATCACAAAACTTTAAAGTTCATTACAATGTTTAGATTGCTAGTGAAAGCATCATTCTCCTCATTTTAGTGAAATTAAGGATATAGGACATTAAATGACATTTCCAGGAACATAGAGATAAACTGTAGGAGCCAGAACACATGTGTGTGCACATGTGTATGCATGCATGTGTGTACATGTGTGTTTTAATATAGCTTACTGCATCTCTTAATAAAAGTAGTACACCTCCTCTGAAGCAATGAAAGAGACTGGGGTCAATTTGAATCAGTTGTATTTTTTGATGGTAAGCACTTAATGAGCTTTGCTTGAAGGGCATTTAATTTGCAAACTATTCCCATGTTTTTTTCTAAGGTAAATTCCAAATTTTAGAGTGACAGATTATAATTTGCAAAATATTTAAGGTGTTATCACATTAATTTTAAGCACCGTCCTCTTTCCACGCAAAATTTCAGCGAATAGGACAGAAATCTGGCCCAGGGCATTAGATTAAGAAATCGCGTGATTGCAACTTGACAGCTTTTATGATACACTCTTATTAAATGGAAGAAGCCGCATCAGGTTTTCCAAGCTGACCCATCAACTCAAATCTTCTTCAGCTTTGGTTTGAAATGCTTTAATTTAGGTTCACTCTTTATAAACAATCCACACAATGCTCTTCAAGTTCTTCACATGCAGAAGTGATGCACTAAAACAGTAAACAAAATCATAAACAAGGAGGATATTCTCTTAAATAAACATGTCTACATTTGTTTTTCCATGTTATTGGGTATGAATAAAGCCACTTACTGGAGCATAAATATAATTGACTTGCCTACCTCTGAAGTTCAAAAGAGGTTCATAAGAATAAGAAAGATCTCTAAAACACAATGTAGGTAAGGTTTTGTTTAAAATGCTTTGTATTTTAACCTTCAGTCTGTGGAGCATACATGAATTAAGACCAGTAACAACACCCTTGAGCTTGTGTAAAAAAAATCTTATAAAATAATAATAATACATATTAGAATAATTCTCTCCCTCTCCCTCTTCTTCTCTCTCAGAAACAGAATTGACTAGAGAAAGTCTGATCTTTGAGACATGTTTTTTAGCCCCTCTCCTGATTCTTTATTCTTTGATGTTTCTTTATATTTACATTGTCTTATGATTATATTTCTAACTAATAGCATGTGAATGAAAGGCATAGCATTGGGAACACCATGGCTACTGAGATAGAAATATACCAGCAGGCATTTAGGGTTGGAAGAGAAGGTAGAGATAATCTATGTGAATTCATAGGTCCTTTTTGATTATGTATATCCACAGGGTCATATATTTAGAAGATGAGAGTATCTTCAAAGTAATCTAATCTAATTCCCTAATTTTACACATGAATATGCTAATTTCAGAGTGGTCAAGGTGACAGCTGAAGTTCTTTCACTCAAAACACAATATTTACTCCTCTTTCCCTACCTGGGACATATATTTTATATATATCATCTGTGACTACTGGTCCTCTAGCTTCTGTTTGAACATTTCAGATAATGGGCATCTGTTACCTCACTGGATAGCATCCTAAGATATTTCCAAACATCCTTACATATTAGACTCTCTCCCTTAAATGTAAGTGAAATTTACCTCCCTGCAATTTCCATCTGTTGGTCTTAATCTTCCCCTTTAGAATCACCCATAGTACTATCATTTACATTGCAATCCTGCCAAAATTTGAAGGCAGAAATCAGAGAAGCCTAGAACCTTAAAGTGTGAAAGGATTTTGACAACTGAAATGCAAAGGAATACCCACTGTAACATATACAACATTTAATCATCTAGTCTCTAGTTGGGAAAATCTACAACTTCTAGAGACACACCATTCTGCTTTTGTACAACTCTGATTGTTAGGAAGGTTTTCTAGACACCAGGCCTAAATTTTCTCCTTTGTAACTTTCATTGTTACTCCTAGTTCTTCCTTCTGGGAACAAGTCTACTTTCATTCACATGACAGCACATCTAGAAATAAATATCAAAGTTCATTTGATATATACCATTTATCAACCCTCACTATTACTTGGTGAAGTGATGCTTGATTGCTCCAAAAATATTCCTGTAGATTTTCAATCTGCTCATTATGTATTCTAACAATGTCATTAATCCTTTTCCTCTTTTTCTGTAAGAATTTCTGACTAACTCCACCTTTACTCTTTTTTAAAAAAATCCATATCAACATCTTTATTAACATAGATACTGTTGTATGCAAATTCTAAAATGTTTCTGCATTTTATGTCAAATCTTATGGGAGAAAGAATGTATTCATTCAGTATGGTTAGAGCAGATAGCAGTTTTTTTCAATTATTATTTTAGTGTAGTTAGATTCATGCCATCAGACTCAAAAAGGGATTTTTTACAAATCCAGTTTAAGTGTGTCTATCTCTTTTCTAAGTAATTTGAGATTTCAGTCCTATTTTTATATGATTGTTACTTATTACTTCAGGAATCTTTATTAATTAAAGATTTTCAAAGACCTTAGATTTATCAATTTTCTCTTTTAGACTTTAGTAGCTTATCATTTTCATTTATTGCTCCTAATCTATGCCTAGGGATGAAGGTTTTTTTTTTATTATTGTCCAGCATTGGTCAAATTTGTTATTGCATTACTTGAAGTTTAAGATATCGTTGAGCAAAAATAGTAGTATTCTCTATTAACTGGCAAAATTTGTTTCCAGTTTTGTTATGACAAATTATTAACATGTATAAAAGTCCTTACTTGTTTAAGCCATTTTCTTTGAGAATTCTGGTTTGTCTGCTTTCTTTTTGTTTTTTTGGTGAAACATTTCCAGCAAGAGAATTATTTATATTTCTGTTTTGTTAAGGTGCATGTTTTTTTTTAATATTGCAGACATTTTTCAATTAAAATGTTTTAATGATGCTTTTTATATTTATTCCATATTACTCTTGATGACATACCCACCATTTCAAAAATAAATTTAATTTTTATTAAAAAAAATATTTTATCTTCCTCCCACTATCACCTTTACAAGAAAAGAAAAAGAGAAAAAAAGAGAAAACAGAAAATCCTTGGAATAAAATTACATAGAGAAGAAAAAAAAATTCCTTCACTGGTCATGTGCAAAACCAATACATCTCTTTTTGTTATTGTGTCCTACAATGTTAGAAGTGACAAAGATTCTTCATCATTGGTCCTTGTTCAGCTGTATTTCATCTTCTTGAAATAACAGAAAATTAAAGAGTGACACATTTTCTTCTATTCTCCATTTTACGCTGATAAACATAACAGTCCTGAGGAGGGACTACTTAAAACTTTATATTAATCTATTTCTTGGATCCACAGGAACAGCTTTAATGGACTGCCTGGGCTGCTGATTCAATGAGTGGTATGTTGAGAGTATAAGTGACCAGTTTTTCGTGGTTCCTTCCAGGACTTCACATCTAGTGACTGATGCTCAGGAGAAAAAAAAAATAATAGTACTTTTACCTGACTGGTATTCCATTCCAAAGTTGGGTGTAGATAAATAAGAACAGGGGTATAACCAGGGTCCTCCTGGGACAAATTGATGAAGTTTGGTCCCTTTGAAGAGTAAACACCTCCAGGCTAGGTTCTGTTTTAGCAGCAAGCAGCTAGCCTCTTAAACAAGCGGCAAGCCCTGAGGTTAGTTGGTTTGAGAGGCTGCCTTGGCCCCAGTTATGGAAACTTTTACCCCTGGGATAGTGAGGGGAGTTGGGCATTTGAGCCCAGGAAAATTGAGGGAACCTCTGCTAAACAGAAATGCCAGACCTAACCATGCTTTGAAGAGCAGCAGGGGAGAGAATGAACCAGCACTCCCCTTCCCCCGGGAGTGCAGAAGCAGTAGGACAGAAACCCCCTGGCAGTGGGAACTTAGAGGGAAGAACTGAAGATCTGGGGCAAGATGCACCATTCTTCATATCCCAGGACTAGAGGTGACAACAAATAACTAAGCTATCACCACAAAAATATGCACAAGCAAAGGACAAAGAATCGAATTGTAGAAACCTATTGTGGGAATAGAGATGACCAGGCTTCATCTTCAGAGGAGAAAATTGAACTAAAGAAACCTCCAAAGAGTAATGTCAGATGGTCACCTGCCCAAAAGGAATTTTTAGAAGACCTCAAAAAAGACTTTAAAAATCAAATTACAGAGATGGAGGGAAAAAACTAAAAAAGAAAAAAAAATAAGAATAATGCAAGAAAAACAAGAAGGGAATAAAAGGAAAGTCAACCAACAAGAAAAGGAGATCCAGAAGCTTAAGGAAGAAAATGACACCTTGAAAATTAGAATGGGGCAAAGGGAAGACAGTGAAATTATAATAGATCAAGAAATGATTAAACAAAATATGAATAATGAAAAAAATAGAAGAGGAAGTGAAACATCTTATACAAAAAACAGCAGATTTGGAGAATAGATCAAGAAGAGAAAATGTAAAAATAATTGGACTAACTGAAAGTTATGATCAAAAAAAGAATCTTGATACAATAATGCAAATAATAATTAAAGAAAATTGTCTTGAAGCATTAGATCAAGGGGGGAAAGTAGAAATAGAAAAAAATCCATCCATCAGAGATCCTATGAGAAAAACTCATAACAATATCATAGTCCAATTCCTAAATCCCCAGCTCAAGGAAAAACTATTAAAAATATCAAGATTAAAACAATTTAAATATGGTTCCCCAATTATAATTACACAAGATCTAGCAGCAGAAACATTAAAGAACCGCAGGTCTTAGAACACAACATATTGAAGAGTAAAAGAACTGGGGCTTCAACCAAAAATATCATACCCTGCAAAGTTAACTATTATCTTAAATGAAAAAAAAATGGACATTTGATAAATTCTCAGATTTTCAATATTATATTATTAAAAAAAATGAACTTACTAGATGATTTGACATACAAGAACCAAATAAATATAAAATATATAGCAAAGACTGATTATAAGGGATCCATTAGGACAGACTGTTTACTTTTTTATATATGTAAAATTTATACCCAGGATTCTTATTAATAATTAGGTAGTTCATTAGAAAGACTGGAGAAAATCTAGGCAAGATATGAATTTAAAAAGTAAAACCACTTGGAAACAGCTAAAAAGAGTAATTATTTTATGCAAATGAAGTGCAAGAGGAAGAATTGATACAAAGGAATTAGATGGGGGAGGAGGGCTGGTAGTTCTGGTAAGCTGTTTTCATCAGGAATGGATGTAAGAGGGAACAATGCATATATATTTAAAAGAGTATAGACGTCTTCTGAACTAAGAAGAAATAAAATGGTAGGGACATAGGAAGGTGGGAGAGGACAAGGGAGTGATCTTTAGAGGGGAGGGTGAGAGAATAGGTAAATAGGGGTATAGAAGGGTGTTTACATTTATGGGAATGGGAGGATAGGGGAGGGATCTTTGAAGGGGCTAGGCAAGTCATAGGAGGGCAAGGTAATGGGTAAAAGTAAAGTAGAGGGGGCAGGAAGGATAAGAAACAAGAGATATGTATATGCAAAAAAACAAAGGTCAGGAGAAGAATAGGTCTGGGAATGCATATGTCTACATATGTATGTATATATTTAGTTGTGTATGTATATATCTATAACTATGGGGAAACATACCTAAATTTTATTGTGGCCTTGGGGGGGGGGAGATTAAAAAAAACAAATTAAAAAAGTGAAAAGCAGAGAACAAAAGAAAACTCATAAAGAAGCAAAGATGGATAATTCTCAACACAAAGAGTATTGTTTATCATATAAGCTTCCTTAAGATTAAAATTTATTGTTGCATATTTTTAATCCTCTCTTATGTTTTGACATGCACATGACATGCATTTATTTCTTTCTAACTTTGTATATAAGTCCCAGTATTTAAGTTTATGATATGTTTTTGGTTCTTTTCTCTATTCTCTATTTGTGTTCTGGCATTTGAGTTTAAAAGCATTTTTTTTTGGGGGGGGGAAGATATATCTGTGTAGAATAGGTTCTGATAATTCTATTTATGTCTTCAATTTTTTTCTGTGTATGTGATTTCATCTTATTCATTTGTTATCTGATTTTCCAAGCTCTTCTTTTAAATCAGTTTAACTACAGTGATCAAGTTGATTAGTTTTTTCAGAGAATCAGCTTTCAGTTTTGTATATAATTTCTATAGTACGTTTTATTTCCAACTTTTTCTCCTCCGTATTTTAATGTCTTTTCTTTTGTGCTTTTTTTAGGTTTGTTTATTTGTTATATTTCTGTTTTTTTAAAGATGTGCTCATTCCTTAATTCTTCATTTTTCTACCTTGTTAATATGTATTCTAGGAATATTTCTTTTTCTATTAAAGAAATTTTGGTATGTTGATTCAATACCATTTTGTTTCAAATAATTGTTCATTATTTTATGATTTGTTCTTTAACTCACTCATCATTTAAGATTTCATTGCTAAGGTTCCATTTAGATGTCTGTCATTTATTCACACTTTATGAACTGATTCCTATTTTTGCTTTATGATCTCTAAAGGATGTGTTTAATATTTCTGAAATTTTCCATTTGATTATAATATTTTTGTGTCCTAATACATGGTCCATTTAATTTTTTTTTTCCAATGTGCTGCTAAGAAATAGGTAAAACCACTAGCAGTCCATTTTAAAGATTTTGAAAATACCATAAGTAAATTAGGCTCAGTTTCTCAAGCATTTTTTTTAGTTCTATATTTTCCATTTTTTTGTCTTTCTGTTAGAATTATACAGAACTTAGAGAGAAGCCTTAAAATCTCTTTTCTCCATTCCATCCTATTCTATGTCTTATGGGAGTTCAATTAATTTTTTTTTCCTTTAGGAATTCTGATATTAAGGCATTTGGAACATATTAATTTAATATTGATAGTTATTCATTAACTATGTTTACTTTCAAGATAATGTAGTTTCCATGTTTATCTTATTTATATTTTGAATGTTTGATTTTGCTTGGTCTGATAGCATGATTGCAACACTTGCTTTGGGTATTCACACAATGAATATTAAAATATTTTTCATGCCCTTAATTTTATATTCTTTTATGTCTTTGCTTTTTAGGTGTGTTTCTTCTAAGCCATAAATTGGGGGATTTTTTTCTTATCTAATCTGTCATTATCTTTCATTTTATTGTATTATTTAATCCATTCATATTGAAATTTATTAGAATTAATTTCTATGTTCCTCCATCTCTCTCTGTCTATCTCTCTCTCTTTCTCTGTCTGTTTCTCTCTTGCTCTGTCTCTCTCATTTCTCTCTTCCCCCCAAATCAGAATCTCTTCCTTTTCTCTCTAAACATAATACTATGATTTTAGTTATTTAACTAAACCTATCTTTAGGTACCCTTATTCCCATGAATGTTCTTCCCCTTATCTTCAACCTTGATGCTATTTGTTACCTCTTTAAGAGTTTTGCTAACCTTTATTTCCTTTTTTTCTTGCTTGTTTTTATATAGTTATTTTATTTTATCCTCTTTTTAAAATAATATTATATTTTTATCGAATTGAATGTAAAACAATTTTACCATTGTTTTTGATTTCCAAATTTTCCTTCTTCTTTTTTCCCCTATCCATTATGCAGTAAATACAAAAACTAAACCTTTCTTTTCCTCACCTTCAATATTTTTTGTTTTTAATTTTTAAATTTTTAAAATTTTAATTTTTAAAATTTCATTTCTTTCATTTCCTTGGAAAAAATCTTTTTTCTTAAAATATTTCTTTTCTTCATTCTCTTCATGCCTCATTTTCCTCACTGTTCTAGATTTTTTTCTTTGATTCGTGATACTCATACTTACTTAAATTTTTTTTGACTCTCTATATTCCTCATGGAATTAAAACTTCTAAAATATCATTTTTTTGCTCCTTATTCTAAACTATTTCTAAATTATTGCTGTGAAGATCTTGATCCCTGAATCCTCTTTTCTGCCTTTTCTCTCTCTCAAAAATATCAGGTTGTTCAAGTGATAGAATATTGTCCTACAGCAGGAATTTTCCCTAATTGTAAAGTTCATTATTAGCCATTTTTCCCCATAGTCATTTTTTTCCATTTGCCTTGAAATTTCCTCTCCAGTCCTTACTCTTCCACTTTTCTTGATCTCAGTTGCCTGTAGAAGCTTTATTCCCTTCCTTTTGAAATAGTATAAAAAGTTTCTGTAAATACTAAATACCTTCTTATAATGTCCATTGCCAAGACCTCATCTCTTAAAAAAAAAAAAAAAATATATATATATATATATATATATATATATATATATATATCTTCTCAAATAAGAACATTTATCAATGGCACCACCTATCATCACTGAAACACCCCCCCCCCTTTTTTAGGCAACTAACTAGTGCAATGATGAGAGCATTTAAGTGAAATAAGAAAGACCCAAGTTCAAATCCCATCACAGTACACACTAGCTGTGTGATCCTGGGCAAGTCATTCAACCTTTGTCTGCTTCAGTTTTTTTTAATCCTTTTTAAAGATTTTAGACAAATACTAAAACAGTAAGAAAAACAAAAAGAAACATTATAAACAAATATAAATAAATAAAGAAAAAAATATCATGTGCACAGCAGAGCATAGGAAAGGATTCATAATATATAGCAATAGCTTTCCGTTTCAAGGAAGCCTATATATTAAAAACATCACATTATGTAGAAAGCTGTCCATCTTTTCTTTGCTTCCTTGTAGGTCCTTGTTCTCTGTGGTACACATTTTATTTTTATTTTCCCCCCTTCTCCCTCAGGATAAAATTAAGTGTGGTATCCTAATAATTATTATGTTTTTACTTCTTTTTTTAAAAATTAATAGTTATTTATTTATTTACTTTTAGTTTGCAGCATTCAGTTCCACAAGCTTTGAGCTTCAAATTTTCTCTCCCTCTCTCTCCCTACATCCACCACTACGGTGGCATGAAATCTGATACAGGTTCTACAAATACCTTCACATTAAACACTAGTGAAGTTGTAAAGAAAGATTGTAACCAATGGAATGAACAACGAGAAAGAAGAAACAAAACAAAACAAAAAAGAGAAAGAGCAAGTATTTTGCTGCAATCTGCATCCAGCATCTCTGGATGTGAATAGCCCTTTCTATCATGAATCTTTTAGAGCTGTCTTACAGCTTTGCATTGCTGAGAGGAGTCCAGTCTGTAAAATTCGTCATCACAGAAATGGTCTGTAATTGTGTATAGTGTTCCCCTGGCTCTGCTCCCATCACTCAGCTTCAGATTATATAAGTCTCTCCAGGTTATTATGAATTCTGTCTGCTCTTCATTACTTATAGCACAATAGTATTACTTTACATTCATATACCACAAATTTCCGAATTGATGGGGATCCCCTTGATTTCCAGTTCTTTGCCACCATAAAAAGAGTTGCTATAAATATTTTTTGTATATGTGGGTCCCTTTTACTTGTATAATCTCTTTCAGATACAGCTCTAAAAGTGGTATTGCTGGGTCAAAAAAGTATGCACTTATTTATAGCCCTTTGGGCATAATTCCAGATTGCTCTACAGAATGGTTTAATCAATTCATAACTCTACCAACAATGCATTAGTTTTCCAATTTTTTTCACATCCTCTCCAGCATTTACAATTTTCTTGTTTTGTCATGTTAGCCAATCTGACAGGTGAGATGTGGAACGTCAGAGTTGTTTTGATCTACATTTCTCAAATCAATAGTGATTTATAACATTTTTTCATATGATTATGGATTTTAAAAAAATTTCTTCCTCTGAAAAATGCCTATTCATATAATTTGACCAATTAGCAATTGGGGAACGACTTGTGTTCTTATACATTTGACTCAATTCTCTGTATATTTTAGAAATTATGCCTTTATCAGAGACACTAGACGTAAAAAACTCCCAATTTTCTGCTTCCCTCCTTATATTGGTTACATTGGCTTTGTCTGTACAAAAAAATTTCAATTTAATATAATCAAAATAATCTATTTTGAATTTTGTAATGCTCTATCCCTTGTTTGGTCATAAATTCTTCCCTTCTCCATAAATCTGACAGGTAAACTATTTCTTGCTTTCATAGATTGCTTAAATTATCAGTCTTTATATCTAGATCATGAACCCACTTAGACTATTTTGGCATAAAGTGTAAGATATTGGTCTATGCCCAGTTTCTGCCATACTAGTTTCCAGTTTTCCCAGCAGTTTTTGTCAAAGTGAGTTCTTATCCCAGAAAATGGAGTCTTTGTGTTTATCAAACAGTAGGTCGCTGTAGTCATTGACTTCTGTGTCTTCTATGCCTAATTTATTCCACTGATCCACATTTTATTTCTCAGGCAGTACCAAGTAGTTTTGATGACTGCTGCTTTATAATACAGATTAAAATCTGGTATGGCTACACCACCTTCTCTCGCATTTCTTTTCATTAATTGCCTTCATATTTTGGATCTTTTGTTCTTTCAAATGAATTTTGCTACTCTTTTCTTTTTTTACCTAAATTAATTTATTCAGTGCTTTACCAATCAAACTACCAAAAATTACATTATAGAACTTGAAAAAATAGTAACAAAATTGATATGGAAGAAAAAAATTATCAAGAATGTCAAAGGAATGAATGGAAAAAAAAATGTGAAGGAAGGTAGCCTAGTAGTACCAGATCTCAAACTATTACAAAGCACTAATCATAAAAAAAAATCTGGTAGTGGATAAGATATAGAGTGATAGATCATTGGAATAGGTTAGTGTTATGGGAATGGGAATCTAAGATCTTCCCTGCCCCTAGTCCCTTTGATAGGCTTAAGTGACTCTTAGAACCTTCCTTGATTTGAAAAAATACTCTGCCCCCTAATAGGCTGAATGTGGTCACAGGGAGCCTGTGGCAGGATGCTTGTTTTTCAGGAATGCCGACCCCTTGTTGCTCTTTTCTTTTGCTTCCCTTCCTGCCTCATCACCCACCTTTACTGGGAAGATAAGCAATTCAATATAGGTTGAACATGTGTCGCTATGCAAAACATTTCCATAGTGTATATATTGTGAAAGACTAACTATATTTCCCTTCATCCTATCCCATCCCCCACTTGTTCTATTCTCTACTTTGATCCTGTCCCTTTTCAAAAGTGTGTGCTTCCCACTTCCCTCCCCCCACCCCCAGCATGCCCTGCCTTCCATCATCACCCCTCTCTTCCCATTCCTCCCTATTGTCCTGTAGGGTGAGATATGCTATTTAGTGTGTATATCATTCCCTCCCTAAGACAAATTAAATGACAATAAGGTTGACTCATTCCCCTTTGCCTTCCAGTTTTCCCCTGCATTGAAGCAGTTTTCCCTTTCCTCATCTATATGAGATAATTTACCACATTCTCTCTCCCCATCTCCTCTCATTATATCACTCTCTTACCTCTAAATTTCACCTTTCAAGTATCATCCCTTCCCGTTAAATTAGTCCTGTGCCCTCTGTCTATGTATACCTGTGCACCATATATACTCACACTCACATATGTATTCACATATTCATATATGTATGTATATATAGACATATATATGTGTGTATACATATATGCACATATATGTGTGTGTGTATGTATATATATATATATTTCTATTCCCTTTAACTATTCTCATACTGAAAAAAGTTTCATAAGTTACAATTATCATTCCTACAATTATCCTACATTCCATGTAGGAATATAAATAGTTCAACTTTGATAAATTCCTTATGATTTCTTTTCCCTGTTTACCTTCTCATGTTTCTCTTGCTTCTTGTATCTGAATGTCAAATTTTCTATTCAGCTTTTGTTTTTTCATTAAGAATGCCTGAAAGTCCTCTATTCCACTGAATGATAGTATTTTCCCCTAAAACATGATACTCAGTTTTGGTGGGTAGGTGATTCTTGGTTTTAATCCCAGATCCTTTGTCCTCAAGAATATCATATTCCAAGCCCTTTGATCCCTCGGTGTAGAAGCTACAAGAACCTGTGTTTTCCTGGTTGTATTTCCACAATATTCAAATTGTTTCTTCCTAGCTTCTTGTAATATTTTCTCCTTGAACTGGGAACTCTGGAACCTGGATATAATATTCCTAGGAATTTTCTTTTTGAGATCTTTTTCAGGAGGTGATCAATGGATTCTTTCAACCCTTATTTTGCCCTCTAGTTCTAAAACATCAGGGCAATTTTCCTTGAGAATCTCTTGAAGGATGATTTCTGAGTTCTTTTTTGGATCATGGATTTCAGGTAGTCCAATAATTTTAAAATTCTCTCTCCTGGATCTATTTTCCAGGTCAGTGGTTTTTCCAATGAGATATTTCACATTGCCTTCTATTTTTTCATTTGTTTGGATCTGTTTAATAGTATCTTGATTTCTCATAAAGTCACTAGCTTCCACTTGTTCCAATCTAATTCTGAAGGAATAATTCTCTTCAGTGAGCTTTTGAGATTGTTTTTCCATCTGGCAAATTTGGTTTTTAAGGCATTCTTCACCTCAATGGCTTTTTGAGCCTCTTTGGCCGTTTGAGTTAGTCTATTTTGTAAGGTGTTATTTTCTTCAGTCAAGTTGTTTACTCTCATTTCATAATTTTCTTGCATAGTTCTCATTTCTCTTCCCAATTTTTCCTCCACTTCTCATATTTGGTTTTTTAAATCCTTCTTAAGCTCCTCTATAGCCTGTAACCATCTCACATTTTTCTTGGAAGCTTTTGGTGCAGGAGTTCTGATTTCACTGTCTTCTTCCTGTTCCATGCTTTGATAACTTTTGTCCCCAAAATAGGAGTCTAATGGCGGTTTGCTCTGCTTGCTTTGCTTCTTTTGCTTGCTCATGTTGCCACTCAATTACTTGACTTTTGAACTTTTTGCCATAGTAGAACTCTGCTACCAGAGAGGGGAGCTTTGTCCCAAATTGCTGGGGTTTTCACAGCTGCTAGACCTATTAGTTGGCTGCCCTCTCTGAAGCCTCTACATGCTCTGGAACACTGGTCATGCACCCCAGGACCTCCACCCTAGACAGCAATCCAGATCCAAGCAGGTTAAGGCAAGAATGATTATCCCTCAGACTGGTTGCTTGGTCCCCCTACAATCTGCAGGCTAGGAGCTCTGAAGCAGCCACATGGTGGTTGCTGCATGGGTGCGGCACCTCAGCTGCTTCTCCCTCCAGGGGGCAAAGGCCAGACCATACTAGCAGACTCCCAGGTCCCTAAGTCCACACTGCACTGACCTCTCACTTTTTCCTTAGCATATATGGGTTTATAATTCTGGAAACTGCTACAAATGCTGGTGATCTGAAATCCCTCTATCCAGACGCTTTGGCTGCCCTTAGGCTGAAACTGTGGGCTCACATGGGGCTGGGCTAGGCTCCCAGAGCACTGTACTGGCCCCTTCCTGCTTGCCTGCTGGACTGTCTTCAGCAGGAAGTTAGCTTCTCTCTGTCATTTTGTGTGTTCTGTAGCTTCAAAGTTTGTTTAGAATCATTTTTTACTTGAATTGGAGGAAGTGGAAGCAGGAGCCACATGAAAGTACTGCTTCTACTCTGCCATATTGACTCTTCCCTGCTACTATTATTTTCCATCTCTACAAAGTAATTTTTTGGTAGATTGATTGGTATAGCAGAAAATATGTAATTTAATTTAGGTAAAATTTTCGTTTTTATTTTATTAATTTATTTTGTTTTATTAGCTCGACCCAGCCATGAGCAACTGATGTTTTTCCAATTATTTAGATCTGACATTATTTGTGTGAAAAGTGTTTTGCAATTGTATTCATATAAGTCCTAGGTTTGTTTTGGCAGGTACATTCCCAAATATTTTATAATGTCTACAGTAAATTTAAATTGGATTTCTCTTTCTATCTCTTGCTTTTGGATTTTATTCGAGATATATCAGAATGCTGAGGACTTATGTGGATTTATTTTATATCCTGCAACTTTGCAAAATTGGTTTATTATCTCAAGTAGATTTTTACTTGATTCTCTAGAATTCTCTAAGTGTATCATCATATCATCTGCAAAGAGTGATAGCTTAGTCTCTTTGCCTAATAATGAAATGAACATTAAAAGAACTCTGGTGTTCCACCTAATGCTTATCAGATTTTTGCAGTATCAAAGAATTATAAATAGCATGATTATCCAATAATTGATGAATAGCTTGAGAAGTTGCTGTATATGAATATAATTAACATATTATTTTGCTCTAAGCAATGAAAAATATGGTTTTAGATAAACCTATTAGAACTGGTATGAAATAATGCAAAGTAAAGTAAACAGAATAAAAAGAACAATTTACATTGTAACATTAACAGTTGTGGTCAATTGTATATGTCCAAAATTCACTTGAGGAAGAGACCTAGGCTTGTGAACAATAAATTGCCTGGCAAGGTAAGAAAATCACATGTACTGAAGAGTCAGAAAATGAGCAATAGGTGAAAACTGAGAGTGAAGGGAAGGATAAAGACTGAAATTACCAAAGATCTAAGAAAGAGGCAAATTGAAAGATTTTGAATCTAAGAAGATAAACAAACAGGAAAAACATTAAAAGCAGAAGAAATATTACTTCTAGATTTAATAAATGAAATCAGCCGTTTATGAATAAAAACTTCAAAGGAAAATGGTCCAGGCCTTGTTGAAATGGAGAACTCTGTAGAATGTAAAGAGAACATAGAAATGCAATACAAATGTAATGTAAGGGTTGCAAAAGTCTACTAATATTATTTCATTTGATCCTCACAACAATCTTAGGAGATAGGTATTATTATTCTCCTTTTACACATAAGCAAACTAAGCCTAAGAAAAGGTGAATGACTCGCCTAGGATCAAAAATCTAGGATGTGTCTAAAGTCAGATTTGTACTGAGGTATTTCTGACTCTAAGTATAGCAATCTATCCATTGTACTCCCTAGTTATTCTTTTTTTTTTCCTTCAGGGCTGTCTTATACCTTAGTGTAGGATGGTAGAGAAAATTCTATAGTTGGACTAAGGAACATCTGATGATAAAGCTCATGTAAGGTACTTACCAGCCATGTGACTCTGGCTATTTCATTTACTCCTTTTCATCTTCAATTAACTCATACAAAAATAAATAGTACCACCTACCTAACTGGGTTTTTTGAGGATCAGATGAGATTATATTTGTGAGGTCCTTTGTAAAACTTTAAGCCTATATAAACACTATTGCTATTGTTGTTACTGTTATCTCAAGACTCATCTACTGTAATTGTAATGGAAATTTGAAGACCTTCCCTGACCCTTAATAAGCCTGGGGAATTTGAAGACCTTCCTAGCTTTGAAAATAAATTCTGACCCCTAAAAGTATGAATGTAGTCACATGGAGCCTGTGGTGGGAGGAGTTTGTTGAAGGGTAGAGCAGAACACACAAGAAACTGGGATTCAGAGTTAGCTGGACTGGGAGAGAGAGAGGATGCTCAGGCAAGGAGTCAGCCTCATGAGTAAAACTTGGTTTTTTACTACCTATTGTGACAACCAAGCTTACACTAGTTTGTGAGAAGCTTAAAGGATGGCGTGGCTCTCTGTGCTGTTATGGCTTATTAATTTTTTTGCTACTATGATGGAATCAGTTTACTGGTTTTGGGATTTGGTTTTCTGGTGACTGTAAATGTTTTACTTCTGTCTTCTATATGGAGAGCCTGTTATATTTTGAAATTGAGCACCATGTAGGTCCATTTATAGTGATCATAGGTGCTGTAAATATTGCATTGATGCTAAATCTACTTAAGAGACCATACAAATATCAGTTTTCTCTTTCTTTAAATTACCTTATATTTACTTATTGAGATATTTATAAGTTTTCCCTCTCAATTCCCATGTCTATGATAGTTGAATAAAAACCTAATGGCAGCAACTCTTTTTTCCCCTATATACTTTATATATAATAAATTACAAATAAAAGTTTGCTGAAATATGTGGCTAGATAGTGATAAGTGACAATAGACTGAAAGCCTAATCACTATATTCTTATGCTAACATAATAAAAAAAAGTTTGTATATACTTAAGCTGGTTGGGCTAATACTTCATGAAGGGCTTTAGAGAACCAAGAATAAGCCTATAATAGAATGATGAGACATGAGAAAGTGTCTTTTGCATTGTTGGAGTAAGTACTCACTGAGAGATAGTACAACACAGTGGAACAATCACTGGATTTGTTTTCAAAGTACCTGGGTTCAAATTCTACCCATAACATTTACTACCTTGGTGACTGTGCAAGTTACTTTTCTCTCCTAGGCCTCACTTTCCTCATCTGAACAATGAAAGAATTGAATTACCTGGCTTCTTTAATCTCTTCTAGTTCTATGATCCCATGGGGCAACAAAATCACAGATCTACCAATGTAGGAATTACAGATGAGGAAATGGTCTCAAAGGCTGACTTCCCCAAGGTTACATAGCTAATTCCCACAGTTGGGAATCAAAATCAAATCCTCCAACTCCAGTTTCAGGGTTCCAGCTTCCTCTAAGTAATGATCTATTAAAATATAGTAATTATGATCTGTCTGCTGTTTCATGAGTTACAGTGATACTAGTTTACTATCAAATAATCAATAAGCATTTATTAAGTACATACTAAAGCCCAGAATGGGGATAGTCCTTTTTGTGGGTGGCAGGGGTAGAGGTTGAGAAAAAAATGAATGTAAGGCATAGTTACAATAGCCAATTGTTTTTTTTTCTTTTTGGCAGGGAGGAGGTAGGACAATTGGGGTTAAGTGACTTGCCCCAAGGTCACATGGCTAGTTTTTCTGTTAAGTGTCTGAGGCTGGATTTGAACTCAGGTCCTCCTGACTCCAGGGCCATTGCTCTATTCAATGAGCCACCTAGCCGCCCCTCATAGCCAATTGTTTATACACGATTTGATCATGGAAAACTGATAAAATAAACAATTATCATGCTGTTATACTTGTTGTTCCTGGGTAACATTACAAAAGATTTTCAGAAAAAATATGAGATTCTTGGGTTGTAGACGTCAGAGAAGATGTTTTTTAAGCAATAGTAATTGACATCATAATTTGAATTTAATTGGAGTACAAAGATTTGTCCCAGTAGGTTCATCCAGCTGTGCACGTGCACACACACACACACACTCACACACACCATAGAATATTAGAATTAAAAGAAATCTTAGAAACCATCTAATCTAAGCCCCTGTAATAGTAATGGAATTTAAAGATCCTCCTGTATTGGCTTGGTTTTTGGGTTGAGTATTGAAACCCAGAGCTTATGAATCCCACTTGTGGGATAGACTTGTTGATGCGAAAAGGGAGGGCTGAACTTGGAGGAGTTGGTGCTGTGGATTCAGAGAAGGCCCAAGCAGAGAGAGAAGCCAGAAGAACTTTTGGGAGCAGCATTGTGGAGGCAGAGAGAGAGAGATTGCTGAGGGCCAGTTGGAGCTGTCCAGGGCTTTTGAGAGCTGCCGCCTGGAACTGCCAAGGACTGAGGAGACATGGCTGTGATGCTGGCATTTTGTCTGTCTGTTTTGATATTGTTTTGCCAGATTCGTCTGCTGGTGAAGGACAATACTGTTGTTGCAAAGGTCCTAGAACCTTGCTGTTGGTTCAGAAGACCTGAAGAAGGATTTTCTTGTTGTATGTTTACAGAAATCCTGGAAGAGGGTCTTGCTGATGTTTTTGGGGTCCTGAGACTGTTCCACAGACAGAGTGAATTGATGAGGACACTGGCAATGTACACTGTAGCTTTGTTAAGCATTGTCTCCCCAGGAACAGAGATTTCTGAGAACTTGCCTTGGGTCAAGATGAAGAAAGGACCTCTCTCTGGTTATTAAATGCTGTGATGATATCTTAAATTTGTTGTAGCTCAGGGGTAGATGGCCTTTGTGCTCTCCACTGCCTCTTTTGAGAAGGCGTTTGGCATTAACTGATGATAATTGTAATTCAGTTGTGATCCAGGGGTGGGAAACTTTTGACATTTTATCCTCTGTGCCTGACCAAAGGAATATACTTTGTTTATGCCTGGAAACTAATCTCCATTTGAGAAGAGAGACTTTGTGATTGACTAAATGAATGTACTTTCCAGGGGTGGAGTAGTACTTAGAAATTATTGAATTACACTTGGTGAATGCTGTATTTTGATTTTCTCTGTTTTGTGAGTGTTTTGCCTTAATTTGTCACTGAATAAAATAGAGAGTTACTATGCTGGTATTCTGAACCTTGGAAGTTGCCTCTGCTTGGCATTATAGCTCCTCATGTCCCAGAGGAGGAAATTGGTTTGGAGACTATGTGTCATGCAAACTCAAGGTTACCCCACAATGACAACCATCTCTCCTTCCCACATGAGTCTCCTAATAACAGGCCTCCATGTTGCATACTTGTGATGATGAGAACAGCATTGGTCATAGCCTGCATGATACCTTCCTACTTGGGCCAATGAATACCAACAAACATTTCTTCCAAATTATAAGCAAAGGGCCAGGTACTGAGGATACAAAGAAAGCAAAAACAATCAAACAACAACAACAAAATTCCACAGTGTAGCAGAAAGCACCCCAGCATCCCCAGGGTTGCTGCCACCACAGGCTCTTAGATCTGCTTTGTTTAAGGAAAGCAACTCAAAATGGGTTAACAAGCTTACTTTAATCAGTCAAACATGTATTGTTTACCTCATTCAGGGGAGAAAGGTCAGCACCCCGAACTTCAGAGTATACAGATAGAATTATCAAGACAGAGAAACAGATCAAGTACACAGTTTCCAAACTGTCCAACCATTACATCCATACCAAATCAACATCTGGGTTTCAACATCTGTGTTTTTCAAATCTGGGGGACTCTTAACAATGGCTTCCCAGAGTTTTATGAAATCACAGAACACTTCTCAAAGTAAGCCCCAAAACAAAGCTACACATCAAGGCTTATATAGCCTTCTCCTGGCTCAGAGAATGTAACAACCTTATTGACCCACTGGCCAATCAAAAAGCATCTACTGAAAAACAAGCCTCCCACCCCATGCTCCAGGTACACTTTAGCCTAGGGGCAGGGAAGATCTTTAAATTTGCATTTCCATTACATTTGGCCCCAAGATCTTTCATGCCCATGGCATAGTCAATTTACTTTTGAATCAGCACTAAACATCTCTTAGGTCACATTTTCAAGATACAGAACTAAAATGACCAAAGTGACCACTGGGCCTTAAACAAACACAAAGTACGTTGCATTATCACCTCAATTCAAAACAAGAGTCCAAATAAAGTTCTCTTGGGCAGAGGGGGTGTCCTTCCCCTCACACAGATCCAGCCCCTGCTTCCAAGTACAGAGAGGGGGCTGCGCAACAAAAAACCAACAAGGTGGGGTCCTTGGGGGTCCAAGGTATTTTATCCCACCCACCATAGTCACAAGTCCATCCTCCCCCAGGGTCCCAAACTGTGGGATGCAGCAAGGAAGCACATTCAGTGCCCCTGCTTTGCTGCTCAGTTCTTATCTGTTCCTGTTGCTGAATTCCAAACTCTTGGGTTCCTTCTCCTCCAGCAGATGGCAGCTGCTCCTGGCTTCTGCCCAGGTCTCAATGCAGGCAGCTCACCATTCCTGCTCTCAGCTCAGTGAAGTCAGCATGCAGGCCGTTCTTCTCTCCTGCTCCATGGCTCCACAGAGTCACAGCTACCACAACTGGGAAACAAACAATTATCCCAGTCCCCATACTTTCCTTTTACTCTGCAGATCCTGTTCATGACGCCATTTTGTAGCAGCAAGCACCCCAGCATCCCCAGGGTGGCTGCCAATACAGGTTCTTGGATCTGCTTTGATAAAGGGAAGCAACTCAAAATGGGATAACAAGCTTACTTTAATCAGTCAAACATATATCGTTTACCTAGTTCAGGGGAAAAAAAGGTCAGCCGAACTTCAGAGTATACAGACAGAATTATCAAGACAGAGAAACTGATCAAGTACACAGTTTCCAAACTGTCCAACCATTACATCCATACCAAATCAACATCTGAGTTTCAACATCTGGGTATTTCAAAGCCAAGGGACTCTCAACAATGGCTTCCCAGAGTTTCATCTGATCAAATCACAGAACACTTCTCAAAGTAAGCCCCAAAACAAAGCTACACATCAGGGCTTATATAGCCTTCTCCTGGCTCAGAGAATGTAACAATCTTATTGACCCACTGGCCAATCAAAAAGTATCAACTGAAAAACAAGCCTCCCACCCCAGGCTCCAGGTGAACTTTAGCCTAGGAGCAGGCAAGATCTTTAAATTTGCATTTCCATTACACACAGTCTTTAATCTCAGGTGTCATGAGTTTTTTTTTTTGGAGGGGGGAAGGCAGGGAAGTTGGGGTTACATGACTTGCCCAAAGTCACATGGCTAGTAAGTGTCAAGTGTCTGAGGCTGCATTTGAACTCAGGTCCTCCTGACTCCAGGGCTAGTACTCTATTCACTGCACCAACTAGCTGCCCCTGTGTCATCATTTTAATGAGAGGAGGATACAAGATGGAAAAATTGTTTCTAATAATAACTAACATTTTATATAGCCATTTATAGTTTGCAAAACAATTCAGAAATATAACTCATTTTATCCTCACAACAAACCAAGAAATACTTATATTCACAATGACCTACCCAAGGTAGGTGTTATTATTATTCTCATTTTTCAGATGGGAAATCCAAGTCTGAGAGAAGTTAAGTGACTTACCCAAAGTCACATAGTTACTCAGTGTCTAAGGTGGGATTTGAACTCCCATATTCCTCACTTCCAGTCTACTGCTCTATCTACTGACCCACCTAGTTATCTTTGAAAATATCTATAAGATATATGGAGTATAATAAAAAGTAATGAGTTATGGTTATGATCTGGGGAAATCTTGTAAATATGGTGCTGGGTTATGAAATGAACATACCTTCTTCCCCCCTCTGTCAACCATGTATATGCTCAGAAAGAAGAAAGTCTTAGCACCTACTGTAAATATTCATTTCTAAAATGTAAGTTGTCTAAGGATAGGTTTACCAAAATGACACTCCCATATTTCTCACCTGAAACTTTCCTGGCCATTCAATGAGATATATAAAGCAAGTAAATGTCACCCTTCCCAGCTAATCACAAAAGTGCCACTGTCTAGAAAATGCTGAAAATAAGATCTCTTGTAATATTTTAAAATATTCATCAGAAAAGTTCACCTACCTGTACTTACAAAGAATAATACATTCTGTAACACTTTGAAGGTAATGTGCTTGGGAAAATGAAAGACAGTAACAATGAAAAATGATGGCAGTTTGAATTGTCAAATAAAATATACAGATCAAAGCCTCCAACTCAAAACCTTCAAACCTGGAATTCTTGGGGGATACCTACAAGTAAGTTCACAATATCAGTGCAGTTAAAAATATTTAAATAGGTAGGGGATAATGAACCTGCCAGAACATCAGCTTGTCAAAAAGAGGCATGGAAAAATGAAATTAATAGCACAGAAAATAGTAATCATTTCCTGAAAGAACTGTATGTTTCATGTAACATTTAGTATCCACATTGGGCATTGTTCCTGAGAGGTGATATTGATTTGATTCCCTGAAGGATATGTCACCTGAAGAATTGAGGCTGAAAATTTCCAAGCATAACTTAAATGGACATGTAATCAAATCTCCCTTTCCTTTTCTCTTATCCTCCTAGTGTTTATATAGCTGGCTTCCACTTGCACCTACAGGATCAGCTCTCAAATACTATCATTCATGAACCAACCATTGGAAATATCCATCAACTTTACATGTGACTCAAATATAACAATGAACAAGGGCACTGCTATGCCAGCATGACCCCATATGACAGAGAGTGAGGGTGGTTATTTATGGTCGAAGGTCACAGTTGGTGACATCAATTATTGCCTTGACACCCATCTCATCAGGAATGGCTAGTGAATAATTAAATCAATTCTCTTATGATGCAGGGGATGACCTACTAGAGTCCACTCAAATTCAAGTGACTTTAAGATTAATGGTGCCATTATCAGGAGTGAACACAATACTATTAAAATGTCTAGCCAGTAATTTTCAATGCCACAAGCTGTTGTTGCTCATTCCAAGATGGATTTCTCCCACAGAAGTAGTATGGAAGCTCAGAATGGTTTTGCTATTAACAAGGCTGATCAAAATACTGATAGTAGCTTAGTATCAGATTAGCCTTCTCTTATAGAACAGATATAAAAAACAAAGCAGTGAACAGAAAAAAGGACTTCTCATTTTCTTTTTATTTCTATAGCATGGTAGAAAGGCAGAGAGACAAGAATAAGGAATCCTTGGCCCTAAACTTATCTCATCTTGAAGTGGATGGAGAAAGCTATGCCATGCTATCTCTACTTGTAAAATAAAGTCATTTATTGAACCATAGTTATTCTACACAATATGATGGAGATATTTTTGAGTTGATGCCCACAAAAAGCACTAAAATCCTTGGATATAGAGGTTATGGTGAGCTTCCCAAATAATCTTCTTAATAGAAAGATTTGATCATGGCATACTGCTGTTTAAAATCCTCCAATGGCTTAATGTGGTGTAAAAGGGAGTAAAGGATTGAAGGCAGATGATTTAGGGCTAAACCTTGACTTTGACACTTAGCTGTAGGACTGTTGCATTGATTAACATTTCTGAGCCTCTATTTCTTTGCCTGTAGAAATTATATTTGGACTACATATCTATTTTAAAGTTTCTATTTGTTTGTGTTTGGTTTTCATTTCTTTTTTTCTGTGAATAAAACTCTTTGCAATCCTGCACTCACTACAGAAGCGTTTTTTGGTATAGGGTAAGGTCCTTTGCAACTTACCTTTCTAGACTTATTTTACATTCTTACCTTTTCTTCAAATAAGTTTTTATTGATATTTTCTATTTCTTATGTCACCATATTATCTCAAGCATCTGTTCCTCCTTTCTCTCCCCAATAGCAATCCCATGTGAGAGATAGTAATTTTTAGGGAAGAAAATACACACACACACACACACACATACACACACACACACTTATTTGTATACATGCCAGCTAGGTGGCACAGTGGATAGAATACAGGGTCTGAGGTCAGGAAGACCTGAGTTCAAATTCAGCCTCAGATATGTATACACTGTGTGACCCTAGGCAAGTCACTTAACTATATTTCCTTAGTTTCTTCACCTAAAAAATGAGCTGGAGAAGGAAATGGCAAACTATCTTTGCCAAGAAAATACCAAATGGAATTATGAAGTCATACATGACCAAAACAACTGAGCAACAAATTATATATGTATGAATGTATGTGTGTATGTATGTATATATATAAAACATGTATATATACAGGCATATATTTATATATGTGAATATGTATGCATAAATATATGTGTATTGTGTATGTATATCTAATTTTTATATATTTTAAACACAAAAGTCTTATTAGAAAATCTGATAAGAAATTTTTTTCTTGTTGAACACTTCCTTTCTTATCCTAGATGCATTGATGTTGTCTATGAAGAGAAGTTTTTCACTTTCAAGTAAAGCAAATTATCTATTTATCTTGTGTATTTAATTGTCTGCCTGTTTGCTGTAGAATACATTTATTAGAAGCATATGGCCTATTTCTCTTCTTAATTTTTTTAAATTGTGATTTAGGTCACATTCCAATGTAGAATGTATTGTGTAAACAAGGAGTTGATCTAGGCCTAATTTCTGCCAGACTGCTTTCCAGTATTCCCAGAAGTTTTTATGAAATAGTTGTTCCCCTGCCTTGGTAACTAATATTTTCCACTTTATCAAACACTGAGTTGAATTCTATTGTATCTTTTGTATGCAGTTGCCTCTACTTCTTATTTGGCAAAGAATACTTTTCTTGGAAATAAATATTTCTCTTCTATTAATTGTTTCAATTAGTATCTTTACTGATTTCCTTGTGTTTTCCAAGTAAACCATCATATCATTAGTAAACAGAGACAATTTTATCTCATCTCCTCTTGTCTTATTGAAATTCTTAGCATTTCCAGAACTACATAAAACAATAATGGGAGACTATATATACTTGCTTCATTACTGTATTTAGTGGAAAAGGAATTATTGTATTACCCATTGCACAAGATGCTTGCTTTTGATTTCAGATAGTTGCTTTTTATGATACTAACAAAAAAGGTGCCTTTACCTAGAAGGATTTTTATCATAAAAAAAGTGTTATACTTTGTCAAAGGCCATTGAGGTGATCATGTAGTTTTGGATGCTTTGGTTTTGAATATTATGTTAATTGTTTTCTTAATGTTGAACCATCCTTGAATTCTTAGTATAAATCTTCCTTGATCATAATAAATGATTTATTGGATAAATCATTGTAGTCTGATAGGATTTTATTTTAAATATTTTAATAATGTCTCAATTATATTGACCAATAATTTTCTTTCTGTAGTTGATTTTCCTTGATTTTGATATTAGAACTATATTTGATTCATAAAAGGATTCTGGTAGGGGACTGTCTTTCTCAATTTTTGAGAATAATTTGCAAAGTATGGATACTAACTGTTCTTTAAATGTCTGATAGAATTCCATAAATGCAACAGGTCCAGGGGATTTTTTCCCTTTGGTAGTTTCCTTTACAGCAAGATCTATTTCTTATTCTGAGATGGGGTTATTTAAGATTTCTTTCTGTTCTTCTGATAATTAGGACATTTTATATTTTTGAACATGACCCTCTCTTTTGTGTTTTCAGTTTTGTTAGCTCATAACAACATAATCTATTCTGATTATTCTTTATAATTTGTGTGATTTTGCTATAATTTCACTTTCTTCATTTGCTGTTTTATTGATGTTCTGCTCTTCTTTTTAATCAGATCACCTAAATGTTTATCAATTTTATTAGCCTTTTCGAGCAATCAGTTTTTAGGTTTATTGATCATCTTTTTGTTTCTAATTTATATATTTCCCTAATGAATTTTAGTATCTCTTCTTTTTGCATATTCAATTCATTAATCTTTTGTTTTTTGATTTTGTTTATGATTTTCCTCCTAAGGACTACTTCAGCTGCATCACAGCTGTGAGGCTTATACAAAACTACTAGAGGGATATTGAAGTTTCCTGTCACTATTGTGTTATTGTCTGTGTACTCTTGAAGCTCAGGCACTTTGTCCTTTATAAATTTTTATTACTGATATTCATGTGTTATTTATGGCTTTTTTTCCTGCATGATATAGTTTTCTTGTTTTTTTCCTTTTTTATTTTTTAAATGCTTGCTTTTGATTTGTCTTAAAGCATAGATGGTAACTACTACTTTTTTGGATTCACTTGATACATAGTAATTATTTTCCATCTCCTTGATTTTGTTTTGTGTATGTATTTGTTTTTAATTGTTTTTCCCAAAACATATTATTTTTCTTTCTTATTCAATCTGTCCCTCCTTTTTCATTTTATTGTTGTTTTTTTTTAAATTCACTCACATATAAAGTTATAAGTGTTAGGATTATAGTGTCCTCCAACTTTCCCTAAAGTTGATTTTTTTCATTATGTTTTTTCCCTTCTTCTGCTGTAAACATAACATTATGTTCCTTTATTTATTTTACTTTAATATCTTTAAGGTATCCCTTTACCCAATGGCTTTCTTCTTGTCCCTCCATCCCCTCCTTTCATTTGTTAACCTTTTCCCTTTAGGGTTTTATTTATTAGATTCTTTTACTACTTTTATCTGGTTATGTATTTCTTTCCCTTCTTTTTTCCCTCTGTTTACCATGTAGTTTCCCCCTTCCTCTCCTTCCCTTCAGCTAGTCCTGTTCATTATGATTTTTTTATTTCATTTTTGCATCCCTTTCCAAAAAGAATATGTCTCACTCTCTTTATCATCTGTATTCTCGTTTCTATTTACTTTAGTTCTTTCCTTGCTTCATGGCCCCTACAATCATCTGATCTCTCTCTTTTCTCTGTATTCTTTATACAATCAAAACTTCCAAGAAATTCATTCCAAACTCTGTCCTTTAGGTGCTTTCTGCCACTGTTATGTAGGGCTAAGTAGGCCTATGGATTCCTCTTTTCCATTGTGCCTGATCCCAGAAAAATGCCAATTATTGCAAGTGTCAGAGAAGACGCTGTCCCATAATAGATCCCTTCTCTTTCCTCCCTGCCCCCCATTCATCAATACCATCTCATTTTAACTTACTGCCCTATATTTGATTGTAAATATTCTCCCTGTGCCCATGTCCTCCCATTCCTCCAGGTGCCAGTTGCTCTCAGGGGTGACTTTCCAGACACCACATCCCCTGGGTCTCAACCAATGTAAGTCCTCATCTCCTTTAACCCATAGGAACACTCATTGTTAGGACTCCCTCTCACCTCCAAAGTAAGGCATCCTACCTCTTCTTCCAGTCTTTCCCCTCATTCCAATTCACTTCACACACGTTTCTGTTTCTGAAACCAGAAGTGACCTTCCTCTCATTACTAGTTCATAGTTTAACTCAAGTACATCACTTATTCCTCTCCACCTCCTTGCTTCTCCCCCCCTTTCATGTGACCTCTCATGCTATAATGTACTCCCACAAAAGAAGTATTCTCTTGTGGGCAGAGCATCATCATGTTCTGTTTGTAATGTACCTTATTCACCTCTTCACTCTTACCTCTCCTAGTACATTTAGAAAGAAATCTCTTATAGGTTTTTAATGTTGACCATTTTCTTGCTGTTATTTTATGTATTTATTTACTGCTCTTGAAATTCTGCTGTTTGGAATGTTCAAATAGCAAATAGTATCTTCAGCTTTGCTTTTCTTATAAAAATGTTTCAAACTCATCTTTATTACTGAATGTTCACCGTTTGTCCAATATGGTTAAACTCAGATTTGCAGGATATATCACCCTGGGTTGCATCCTGAACTCCAATAATCTTTAGAATACACTATTGTATTCTCTCCTTTTTCTAGTGGGTACAGAATAGACTTGCATTATTTTAATATCCTTTCCTTTGTATTTGGCAGGTTTGCTTCTGATGGCTGGCAGAACATATTATTTGATTGTTAAATTTAACCACTTTTGCTTTGGGTTTTTTCTAGCAGCAATCTGAGAACTCTTTCAATTAGGATTTTATGTTCTGATTTAGAAATTCTGGGAAGGACTCTATTATGATTTCTTTCATTGTGTTATTAATACTTTTTTGTCTTGTCATGGTCTTCTGAGATATCTATGGTTTTTAGGTTGTTCTTGCATATCCTGTCTTTGAGGTCAGTATATTTTGCTTGCATGGTTAGTATATTTTCTTTTTAATAACAGTTTTTTTTTAATTCTCTTCTGCAAGGCTGGTCTTCACATCTGTGCATTTGTATTCCCAATCTATTGTTTTCTTGTTTGTTTCTTTTATGAGGCTTACCACTTCAGATTCAACTTTTCCTGTCCTAATAATTATATTTGCTGTGTAGGACATAAATTCTGCTCTCATAATTCTCATTTCACATTTAGGCCTCTCAAGAATAGCTTTTTGTGTTGGGGCAGCTAGGTGGCACAGAGAATAGAGTACTGGCCCTGGAGTCAGGAGGATCTGAGTTCAATTCTGGCTTCAGACACATAACACCGGCCATGTGACTTTGGTCAAGTCACTTAATCCCAATTGCCCTGCCCTCCCCCCTTCAAAAAATAGCAAGAAAAAAACAATAGCCTTTTGTGGTTCCATGTTTTCCCCAAATTCTACATGTTCCTTTGTCCTATCAAGTACTGGGTCATTTTCTTTCATTTTGTACTATTTATTTATAGATACCCGAACTTATTTACTAGAATGAGGCACTATTTCCTTCTGTTACTCTTCTTCCTGTTGACTTATCTGTTTATGTTCAAGGTCTCTGAAATTTATTCTTTTAATTCCTCCCCCTACCACTTATTTCTCTTATCACTCTCTTCCCAACTCCCTCTACTCTGATTGTGGTTTCCTTGGTGGTGAGATTTCAAAGCTCCTCAACCCATTCCCACACTAGGCAACTCATTATTTGACGGAGTAGGTCTCTTCCCCAACTGACTTTCTGAGTCAGATCTTGTCCTTGTTGTATTCAGTGCTCTTCCCTCAGGCTTTGTAGAGTGCTACATTACTCCCCATATACACAGTATCCTGTCCTGGTAACTTGTTCCACCTCTTCTGTTCCTGAGTTCTCTGTCTCAGCAGTTAGCATTTCAGAGGCTGCTTTCCATGGCACCAGCAGATCAGAGCTTTGTAGTGTCATTCCTTCTGGGCTGCATCCCCCAACAGACCTTGATGAGCTATGGCAAAAGTGGTTATTGAGGTCCTAGTAAACTTGCACAGTATGGAGATGGGGTTTTTATGGCACTAGAAAGATGGAAACAGGAGCTGGGTACAGAGGGGGATTTTTATGTAAGTCTAATTAACTACTAGTAGTATGGGTGGTAAAGTAGGAATGCTGAGTGATCTCAGGGTTAATGAGCATCAATTCATGAGTTTGGTTGTTTCTTTAGGATTCTGGGTGTCCTAGACCATGAAAACAGTTTAAGTTGCTTTATCTTTGGTGCATAATTTTCATTTGGAGAGGTTTTAGAAGTCATGGAGATCATAGAAAATGTCTAACCCACTATTCTGTGCTTATGTGACCTGGAAACCACATTTCCATTCCACTGTCTCTATGCTCAAGTCAAACCTAGCCCATTTGGTGTTGCTTGATCTCATTCAATATTACTGCCATAGCACATTTCTAAAAGTTAGCTACCCCAAGTCCCCATGGTCTCTTCACCCCACTGATTAAATTTATTCCCTCACATCTCTGCCCTTTGGAATTCTCCCCTTCACTCAAGGCTTACTTGAAGTGCCATCTCTTCCAGGAAACTTTCATGGTCTACCCAGCTGAAAGTCTTCTATTCTCTCCTCAAAGGTACTTGGTATATATACCTAATCTGGCTTTCTGTTACATTCCAAATAATATTATTATTTGTGTTCATATATTATTATAAACTCCTAAAGGACTGGAGATATGCCACTTTTAAGCTATTTCCCAAGGGACCAGGAAATAATTCTTTTTTCTGGGTGGGTGCTAAGTGTCTGAGCCCTGATTCGATTCCCAGGTCATCCTGACACTGGAGCCGGTGATCATTTTTTTTGAGGCAATTTGGGCTCAGTGACTTGCCCAGGATCACATACCTAATAAATGTCTGAGGCCACATTTGAATTCAGGTCCTCCTGACTCCAGGATTGACTCTATCCACTGTGCCACCTGTCTGCCCCAAAGTGCCTTTGATCTTAATAAATATTTGTCAAATTGAATTGAAATGTATCTCTCAAGATGCTAAAAAGCATAACCAGAAGGAAAACAAAAGACTGGATTCATGATAGGCTTTATTTTCAGTATGTCTCCCTTCCACATCAGTGACAGATGACTTCCTTGGAACCATCCATGGAGGCAGATGGGAACCCATTTAAATATTACAATGTCATGCTACCACTGATAAACATGGAGGAAAGGAGAGGGACAAGCATTTATTAATTTCCTACTATGTGCAAAATGCTTCAAATATAATCTCACTTGATCATAGACCTAAAAACATAAATGACTCTATTTTTGTTTTTAACTTTCCTTCTTCATATGTTAGACATTTTAGATATAATCACTGAAATGATTATAAAAAATAACTAGGCTTTGTTTTAAAATATGTTGAAGCATACTAATAACAGGAACATAACTAATTTTCAATTCCTAGTGTCTAGCTTACAAGGAAATGATCTCACAGGGAACCATAGGTCCCCATCTCAGGCACAAATCCATGGTTAGTGAAATGTGGAGAGGACAGATTACACATGTGGAAATCTTCATTCACTAGGCCACAAGTGACAAAGAGCTTATCAACAAGGTTTAAAATATATCTATGAAATAAATAGCTTAAGATCAGAGTGCTATAGATTTAGAGTTAGAAGGCCCATGGAATCCAAGATTTCTCATTTTATATTCGAGGTTGTTGCTACCCATGAGGTCAAGTGACTTGCTTGGGGTTATACAACTAATAAGTATCTGAGGTAGAATATAAACTCAAGTCTTCCTGATTCCAATTCTAGTGCTCTATTCACTATACTGATTCCCCATATCTCTTTATGTTGCTTTGTTAGACTTGGGGTTGGCGGTACAGTTGGAGTACAGTTGGAAAGAAAAGGGACAACATAAAATGCTTGTGAAATAAAATTTTATTATTGGTATTACTCCTCTGTTTATTATCCAAACAGGGATTTTGGTTCCCTATAGCATCCATGCCCACATATCTGCAATGACAAGACAGGCAGAAATCTATCTACTCTTTTATCTTTATATGTCCTACTCATCTCCTTTCTTCTTCTTGATAAGCCTTCACATTCTGTTTTGATTTCTTCACCCCCAGAAGAATGACTGCTCAAAGTGACCTGTTTTAAATTCCTGAGAAAGCTATAGTGAAAATATTTTATATTCAAGTGTTTCCTACGAAATAAAGTGGTCTCCTTTTGACATGGAACCATATTGATGTATAGTTTAAGAATTACTTAACTTGAATGATGAAGTAAGGGGTTAATGCTTTCAAATTCTTAGAGAGAAGCTTCAATCAGGCAAAGGTGATAAAGTGCCTAGAGAGGTCTGAGCAGTGGATAATGACATCAGTTAGAATGCTGACAATTTCTTCTTGCTCAATGGCATAAATTTTAATCCTTGGCTCTCAAACATTTCACAAAGCTTCTTCTCCCTATGCTGTCCAACCTTTCCTCCTCTTCCCTGAACACTCTTTCAAAAGAAATCTTTATTCTTAATGCCTGGGTAACTCCCTTTCTCTTTTCATGTCATATCCCACACACTAATCCGCTACAAACCTTTACCCCCTTCATCTGAAATATTCTTAGCCCTCAAGATTTTCTCTCTCTCTCTCTCTCTCTCTCTCTCTCTCTCTCTCTCTCTGAGTGAGGGTGTTTCTGCCTATCTCTTTGTCTTGGTCTTTGTGTCTGTCTGCCTGTCTATATCTTACCATTGCATTCCTACAAGAAGTACATGAAGTCCTGCTTCTTCTGTGTAACCCTGAGCAAAAACAGATAAATTCTACATACCCCTGGCATCTCTCTAAGACTATGAGTTGCAGACTTATTTCATTATTTTGGGGTTACAGATTTTTAAATTCAATTTTATTTTTAGTTCTAAATTCTCTCCCTCCTTTTAATTCTCCCCACCCATTGAGAAAGTATAAAATATGACATTCATTACATATATAAAGTCATGTAAAACATTTTTCTGCATTATCCATGATCTATTCTAGAAAAAAAGGAGGAAAGTATGTTTTAATCTAAATTCTGAATCTATAAGTTTTATCTCCGGAGCTTGATAGTATATTTCATGATGAATTCTTAGAAACTGTGGAGGACAGCTTTATTGATGACAGTAACTAAGTCTTTCACAGTTGATTATCTTTATAATATTGAAGTTACTATGTAGATTTTTCTCATGAATTTTCTTATTTCACTTTGTATCACTTCGTATAAGTTGTTCCATTTATTTTTAAAATGATTTCCTTCATCATTTCTTAAGACACAATATTATTCCAACACATTCATATACCATAACATGTTTAGTCATTACCTAATTGAAGGGTATCCCCTACATTTCCACAAAAAGAACTGCTATAAATAATTTTGCATATATGTAAACCTTTTTGTTTTTCTTTGATATCATTAGGGCATAGACCTAATAGTGGTATTGCTGAATTAAAGGGCATTTAATTTTGTACTCTTTTAGGTGCAGTGCCCAATTGCTTTCCATAATGCTTGAACTAGTTCACAGCTCTACCAGCAATACATTAAAAGGCCTATTTTCCCACATCTAACCCCCCTCAGCATTCATTATTTTCCTTTTTTATCATTCAATATGATGAGGTGAGATTGTTTTCATTAGTAGTTCACATTTTTTCATATGACTATTGAGAACTTTGATTTCTTCCTCTGAAAAATGTTCATTTCCCTTGAAATTTTATCAATTGGGAAATGGCTCTTATACTTAGAAATTTTGCTGAGTTCCAGATGTACTTACAAAATGAGACCTTTATCAGAGAAACTTGCTATAAAGATTTTTCCTGATTGTCTGCTCTTGTTCTGATTGTGCTGTATCAATTTTTGTGAAAACATTTAATTTTATGCAATTTTATATAATCAAAATTATGAACTACCTCCTGTGCCTTCATCTCTTTTTTGGTCATGAGTTCTTCCTTTATCCATAGATTTGAAAGGTAATTTTCATGCCACCCAAATTTGCATAAGATATTACTGATTATGTCTAAATCATTTATCAATTTTGAGCTTATCTTATTATATGGTGTAAGATTTTGGTTTTTGCCCAGTTTCTGCCAGGCTACTTTCCAATTTTATTAGCAGTTTTTTTTTTCAAATAATGACTTTTTGCTTTAGTAGCTGAGATA
Organism: Petaurus breviceps papuanus; assembly: GCF_028583685.1. Lineage (NCBI taxonomy): Eukaryota > Metazoa > Chordata > Mammalia > Diprotodontia > Petauridae > Petaurus > Petaurus breviceps. Next base: position 56,224,238 of record NW_027187419.1, on the reverse strand, counting down.
TTTGGGTTTCTAAAACATTACTCTATCCATTAGCTTCTATGTATTGTGTTCATAATCCTTTCTGTTGATTAGCTACTCTTTTTTTATCCAGTATAAAACTCTTTTGAAGATTACAGTTTTGTAGTATAGCTTGAGATCTGGTACTTTGTAGTATGGTTTGATATCTGGCCATTTCCTTCACTTTTTTTTTTTTTATTGACTCTTTGGATATTCTTGACCTTTTTGTTCCTCCAGATTAATTTTGTTATTTTTTTCTTGCTCTATAAGGTAAATCTTTGGTATTTTAGTTGGTATGACATTGAATAGATAAATTAATTTAGGTAGTATTGTAACTTTTACAACATTGACTTGACTTATCCAGGAGCAATTTATTTCTCCAGTTTTTAAGAATTTTTTTATTTGTGTAAATGATGTTTTGTAATTGTTCATATAACTCCTATATGTTTTGACAAGTAGACTTCCAAGTATTTTACACTGTATAGAGTTATTTTAATTGCAGTTTCTGTTTTTATCTTTTCTTACTGGGTGGTGTTGGTGATACATAGAAATGATGATGACTTATGAGGAGTAATTTTATATCTTGCAACTTTGCTCAATTTATTAATTTTCTTGATTATTTTATTGACTATTAGGTTTCTCTAAGTAAATTACCATGTCTTATGCAAAAAGTGAAAATTTTTTTTCATCATTGCCTATACTTGTTCCTTCAATTCTGTTTTCTTGTTTTATTCCTATAGCTAGTATTTCTAGTACAATTTTGAATGGTAATCATGAAAACATACATTTTTGCTTTACCTAATCTTACTGGAAAACTTAAAAGTTTATCTTCATTTTAGATAATGCTTTCTCTTAGCTTTATAAATAATACTCATCATCTTAATGAGCATTTTGTCAAAGGCTTTTTCTGCATCCATTGAAATAATCATAGGATTTTTGTTGGCTTTGTCATTGATATAGCCAACTATGCTTATAGTTTCCCTAATATTGACCCAGTTTTAAATTCTTGGCATAAATCCAGCCGGGTTATAGGGTATGATTTTTGTAACAAATTGTTGTAATCTCCTTGCTACTATCATATATAAAATGTAATATATTTTTTTAGTTGCAAGTCCAATTCATTGATTTGCTCTCTATCTCTTTTATTGATGTATTCATTTAAAGATATAAATTTCCTTCTAAATACTGCTTGGCCTATACCCACAAATTTTGCTAAGTTGTCTAATTGCTCCATATTTTCTTTTTCTTTGAGCCACTCATTCTTTAGGATTAGGTTCTTTAGTTTCCAAAGAATTTTTATTCTATATTTCAAAGGTCCTTTATTAAATAAAAATTTTATTGCATTATGGTCAGGAAAAGATGAATTTATGTGCCTTCTTTTCTTTGTTTGTGAGGGTTTTAATGCTCTAATACTTGATCAATTTTTGAGAAGCTAATGTACACAGCTAAAAAAAGAATATCTTCCTTTATATTCTATTAAGTATAATGAAGCAATTACACAATCTAGCAAAATTTGTGGGATGTAGCCAAAGCAGATAAAGAGCACTTTGAGATATTTCACATTTTAAAAATATTTTTATTTTATTTATTGTTTCTTCATGTCTCAGGGGGTCATTAGCTTCTACCTGACCAATTCTACTTTTTAAGAAGTTAATTTCTTCAGTGAGATTTTGTACCTCTGTTCCCATTTAGCCAATTCTAATTTTTAAGGAGTTGTTTTCTTCAGTATTCTTACGCCTCTTTTGCCAAGCTGCTAATTCTTTTTTTTCATAATATTCTTGCGTAGCTTTCATTTTTTTTCTAATTTTTCATACGCTAGTATTGTTAACTTTTTGAAATATATTTGTCTCTTTTTCAATCTTTTTAACTCTTCTAAGATTTCTTGTTGGGCTTATGTCCAGTCTGCATATTTTGAAGCTTTGCTTGTATTTGTTTTTAGGTCATTTTCTTCTTCTGAGTGTGTGCATTATGCTCCTCTGTCATCATAGGTGCTATTTAAGGCAAGGTTCTTTGTGTTTGTTTGTTTGTTCATTTTCCAGTCTACTTCTTTACTTTGGACTTTATGTTAGAGTTGAGCTCTGGTTTCCTTGGGGGCTAGGGTGGAGGAAATTGGACTGTTTCTGTCTTTTATGTCCTTTTGTTGTTTTCACAATTCAATCTGGGGGATGTATAAGTGAGTGCTTTCAAAGTGGTATGATCTAGGAAAAGTCCTGTTCGATGCCTTCCTGGTCTGTGTTCTGCTTCTTATGCAGGTAGGGCTCCTGTTCTCTTGAGAGCTAGACCAGTCTTCTCCAATCTGAAATTTTGACTCAGAATTGGGTATTTCAGCAACAGAGATGTTAAATATTACCTATTTCTGTTCCCAATGTTAGTACAAGGATGGCCTGGGATCTCTTTCTTCTAAGATGTTCCATCCTCTTACTGTCCCTGAGCACTGGGCTGCTCCTGCCACAGCCCAATGTCACTTTTGTTTCTGAGGTACCGCACTCCTGACTAGTCCCCAAATCTCTGTATATTTTACTAAGAAACAATGGATTGGAAAAAAATCATTCTCTATGATATTTTCTTGCCTCTTCCACTCAGAATTTGGTTTTGAAAGAGTTTTGAGGAGTTGAGGCACAGGTGTTTGTTCTCATTCTACCATTTTGACTTGTCCCTTCTGCAGACTAATTTTATATCAGCATTACTGCAGGAAATGTGTATAGGTTTCCTACACTGAAGAATACATAGATTCAGAATCCCAAAAAGTATATTTCCACATATCCCTTTTACCTTTTTCTTATTTGCAGAGGAAGGCACAAGAAACATTAGCAGCACTATCTAGGACATGGAGCAGTAGACACTGTGGCACTATATCTGGAGACTGTATTTCTTTATTTTGCTTCTGAACTACTCCCTCCTGGAAAGAAGACTCTCCTTGAGAATAAATCTCTGTGAACATAATGTGTTTTCCATTTCAGACTGTTTAATTAAAAAAGAAACCAACTATTTAATAAATGCTACACATTCTTTTCAAAGCTACCCTAATTTTCTGTTTCCTTCAAAGGTTTCTTTTGTTCTGTGCTGTAAACTTTTTATTAATCCCCTCCCTTTTTACCCCATTCTAGACAAAAACACAATTAAACACAAATATATGTATGTGTGTGTACACATATGTAAAAATTTTACTATACATACTTCTTTTTATCAATTCTTTTTTTGAAAGTGGAGAGCATCTTCCTTAATAGGGCCTCTGTAGTTGGATTGAGTATGACACTTAAGATGAATTAGTCATTCAAACTTGGTCTTAGTATAATATTTCTGTTTCTATGTACAAGATTCTTTTGGTATTGCTCATTTAACTTTTCATTATCTCATGCAAGTTTTCCCATGTTTTTTTTTCTAAAATCAACTAGTTCATAATTTCTTTTAGTGCAATAATATTCCTTCACAATCATATACCACAACTTTTCTATTCATTCCCCAACTGAAAGACAACTACAGTTTTAGCCAATCTGATATGTGTAAGATGATATCTCAAAGTTGTTATAATTTGCATTTCTTTAATCAATAATTGTTTTGAGCATTTTTATATGACTATATATAATTTTAATTTCTTCATCAAACTGCCAGTTCATATCCTTTGACCACTTATTAATTGGACAATGACTTGGATTCTTATAAATTTGACAAAATTATGTATATATTTGAGAAATAAAATCTTTATCTGAAAGATTATAATTTCAACCCCCACCCTAATTTTCTGTTTTCCTTCTAATCTTGGCTAAATTAATTTTATCTCCTGTGAATGTAATTTTTGTTAGGTCAAAAAAAATATGGCTCAACTCTTCTGTCCAAGTAAGTTTTCCATCCATCCTCCCTGTGCCTTTTCTAGGTTGAATATATCATGTATTCCTTCCCCCTCCCATTCATAAATATGGCTCAAGGAGCTAGCTGGAGAAGTGATTCATATTGTCACATACATCTCCCTTCCCAAAGAGCAAGTCAACTTCTTTTCCAAAGACTATCTCAAACAGTATCTTGTTACTCTTTTTTGTTTAAGTTTTTTTAATTAATGAAAATCTATTTTTGCTTCTTTTTTTGCCCCCTACCATAATGACTGGGGAAGACAAAAATGAAAATTAAAACTCTTGAAACAAATAAGAATAGTTGAACAAAACAAGTCCTCATGCAGGTCATCTTCAAAATATATTTTCCTTACTAAGTAGCTTGATTCCATCATCTTTATTATATCAATGGCAAATCAGGAGCTTATATGTTTGAATACAATTTGAATCAGAAGAATTCTTTATGAATTTTTAATTGTTCCTCCTTCTTGCAGACTTACAAAATCTAGCTTGTTGCTACAAAATCAAAATTGTTGTTCTTCCTAATCAGAATTCTTGGCCCTTCAGCTAAAATTTTAATGTGCCACATTGACATTTGGGAAACTGTTTCAGTCTTTAAATGAATAAGAAATTCTGGTTGGCATTTGTAAACTAAAAGGGGGATCTCTCAATGTAAAAATAATAGCCACAGATATGAGAACTACTATTTGTTGGTGTTTAGCATTTTTAGTGGAGTTGGAGCTACCAGTGACTTAAAAAGGCCACCCACATTCCAGAAAAGCACATTGGGACTATTTGTAACATAAGACTTTGATATAAGCTAACCAGCATTAAAATCACTTAACTTAAGGGGCTTACTGAATTATTCCATCCTAAGGTTTATTCCCAACATTTCTCATGTTGAAACTATATAGCCAAAGGTATAATTTAGGGGGTGGAAGAATAGAGAATGGGGAATAAGTATTAATAGAATTCCAGTCAAAAGTCAAACTTTCACATCAAGTATGAGTTTCACCATATTTTACCACATTTTTTAGATCAATGATTCCAGTTGGGAGGTGGAGGTGTAGGTATTCTTGTGAAATAAGTGTGAAGCTTAAACATGTCACCACCCTAGCTGTTTGGAGCAGCCACAGTCCCACCACTCTGCTTAGATTCTTACCTGTAGTAAATTTTGTTTAATGTATTCTGTGGGAATATCTGTCTAAAGACATGAACAGTCACTAGGTGAATTGTGTTCTCTTTAGCAAAATGTGAGCTTATGCTATTTACCTTAAATTTGAAATTTATGGTGAATACCATACTTTGCCAGATTGTTTTGCAAGTCCTGTAGAGTACATTTTTTTTCTCATGATAGTTTAAAAGAAGAATTATTTTTAGAAGAATATTTGTTTCCTGACATTGTCCTGATACATCTTTAATTGCTCCACTTGTTTATGATATATTTTCCTAATCAAGTGCCACTGTCTAGGTAGAAAAATTATTTTCAGACCTAATCAAAAGAAACTCACAATAGAGAATCAACTCAGACCTTAAAGAGAAACCAGTAAAAGATGAATTAATATTTTGCAGTATATTTTGAAATAGTCTGAATTAGATCAAGAAGCTTATGCATGACTCTCAGTAGAGAATTAAAGATAACTGACCCTTTCTTAAAATAGACAGTTGTGTGGGATTATTTGGTCATTCTTTATAGATATCAAAGCAAAAAATAAATTCTGCCATATTGTGAAATTTGGCCCATTCAATTGGAAAAATCTTAATGATCAAGAAAGCATGTGTTTTTACTCAGATATATTTTATGACATGGCTATAAAATCTTGTCTCAAAGAGACCCACCACAGCTTTGCATTATTTTAACCAACAGTAATGGGGCTGCACTTTTTAGATTGCATTGTATTATAGTTAAAATACTAATGAAAACTAGAAGCTTCACACAAGTTATATTTATGAGTTCTTTATCTCTGACACATGAAAATTTTAAGAGTATAATTTTACAGGTTTCATCTTCAAGAAAGAAAGAAAAGAAGCAATGGTCTTGGGATGGAACTTCAAAGTTAGCCAGCTTTTCCATCATTAGTGGTTTTATTTAAAAGTTTCTAACTTGGAAAAAAAATGTCCCCTAGACTAAACCTTAATATATAACTTATCAGTGTTGGAGTAGTTTTGTTTGTTTTTTCTATAATATTTGAGAAAGTAGGATGGGAAATAACAGAAAAATTTGGGGGATAAGGAGCTTAAGACAAGTAAAAAAAAGTTGTGAGTGTCAATTCTAAAAAATCTGATTTTACTGTGAAGATTTAAGTGTTAATTCATCTATCAATAGTTCTTTTTCTTCAACTAATCCTTTTTTTAAAAAAAATAGTTTTCCTTTCAGATTCTCTTATAGTTTTCTATAGCTGACTAACATGAGAAATGTCCTATTTGCTATGAAATAGTCAACAAATATTGTGCTAAACTCTGGAGATACAAATAAGGAAAATAAAATGCATGACCTTGAGGAGCCTAAAATTTCATGAGGGAAAATCAATACATGAAAGGAAACTGAAAGGGAGAGGGACAGACAGAGAAGGAGGCATGATGTTTATGGAGTTGAAAGTAGAGCAGCAGAATGAAGAGTTGGCTGGAAATCTAAACCCTCTTTCAGGGGAAGGTATGGGAAGAGTTTTGTTTGTTTTGTTTTTTTACCTCCAGAATTTATTAATTTATTTTTAGTTTTCAACATTAATTTCCACATGATTTTGAATTTCAAATTTTCTTCCCATCTCTCCCCTATCCCTACCCCAAGATGGCATGCATACCGATTACCCCTTTGCCAGTTTGCCCTCCCTTCTATCCCATCACCACACCCCCCCCCCGGCCCCCTCTGCTTACTCCCTTACCCCTTACTTTCTTGTAGGGTAAGATAGATTTCTATACCCCATTGCTTCTATATCTTATTTCCTGGTTGCATGTAAAAACAATTTTTTAACATTTGTTTTTAAAACTTTGAGCTCCAGATTCTCTCCCTTCTTTCCTCCTCACCAATCCCCATTGAGAAGACGAGCAATCCAATATAGGTTACACATGTGTAGTTATGTAAAACATGTCCATAGTAGCTGTATTGTGAAAGACTAACTATCTGTCCCTGCATCCTATCCCACCCCCCATTTATTCTATTTTCTCCTTTGATCCTGTCCCTTTTCAAAATTGTTTGCCTCTGATTATCCCCTCCCCCAATCTGACATCCCTTCTATTATCCCACCTCTTATCCCGTTTCCCCCTACTTTTCTATAGGGTAAGATAACCAACTGATTATGTTATTCCCTCCTTAAGCCAAATCCAATGAGAGTCAGGTTGACTCATTCCCTTTCACCTCCCTGCTCTTCCCCTCCATTGTAACAACTTTCTCTTGCCTCTTTTATGTGAGGTATTTTACACTATTCTATTTCTAACCTCCCAGTGAGGACATCCCAGCATGCCAGCAAGAATCGGCCAGCACAGTGCTTGGGGAGCCGAGCCCAGTCCCACACCAAGGCTTTAGCCCCAGGGCAGGCCTGACCAGCCCCCAGCCAGAGGGACTCCAGATCAGCAGCAGCTGTGGCCATTTCCAGATTTATCAACACATAGATGCAAAGGAAAAAGTGAGAGATCAGTGCAGTCTGGACTTTGGGACCAGTAAGTGGGAGTACTTGGCTTTTCCCCCCAGGGAGAGAAGCCACTGAGGCACCAGCACAGCTAGCCAGTTCCATGTGGCAGCTTCAGCTCCTGGCCTGCAGAATGTAGGGGGACCAAGCACCAGTCTGAGGGGTAATCACTGTTGCTTTAACCTGCTTGGATCTGGATTGTAGTCTAGGGTGGAGGTCCTAGGGTGTGCATCCAGCTTGCCAGAGTGGGTGGAGACCTCAGAGAGGGCACCCATCTAATACCTCCGGCAACTGAGAAAAATGCAACATTTGGGACAAAAACTCCCCTGTCTAGTGGCAAAAAGTCTAGTCCTACTGTGGCAAAAAGCCCAGGGGTCAAGTGACTGAGGGGTGACATGACCAGGCAAAGGAAACAAAGCAGACAGAAGATTCCAACATTACACTCCTATTTTGGGGCCTAAAAGGAGCAAAGAATGGAACAGGAGGAAGACAGTGAAGTCAGAACTCCTGCACCAAAAGCTTCAAAGGAAAATACAAGCTTTTTACAGGCCATAGAGGGGCTTGGAATATGATATTCCAGAGGGCAAAGGAGCTGGGATTAAAATCAAGAGTCACCTACCCAGCAAAACTGAGTATCATGTTTCAGGGGAAAATATGGTCATTCAGTGGAATAGAGGACTTTCATGCATTCTTGCTGAAAAAAAAAAACAGAGTTGAAAAGAAAATTTGACATTCAGATACAAGAAGCAAGAGAAGCATGAGAAGCTAAACAGGAAAAGAAATCATAAGGAACTTATCAAAGTTGAACTATTAATAGTCCTACATGGAAAAACAAAAATTGTAACTCATGAAACTTTTCTCAGTAGTTGAAGGGAATATATATATATTTCTATATCTGAGGGTATATGGGCATATGAATACATATGTGAATGTGCATATATATATGTTTACAGGTATACATAGATAGAGGGCACAGGACCAATTTAACAGGAAGGGATGATACCTAAAAGGTGAAATTAAGAGGTGAGAGAGGATTATAATGAGAGGAGATGGGGAGAGACAAAATGGGGTAAAATATCTCATACAGAAGAGGCAAGGGGGAATGGTTACAATGGAGGGGAAGAATAGGAAGGCAAAAGGGAATGGGTCAACCTTATTCCCATTGAATTTGGCTTGAGGAGGGAATGAAATACACACTAAATAGGGTATCTCACCCTCCAGGAGAGTAGGAGGGGAAGGGGATGAGATGGGGGATGATGGAAGGGAGGGCAGCCTGGGGGGAGGGAAGTTGGAAGCACCCACCTTCGAAAAGGGACAGGATCAAAGTAGAGAATAGAACAAATGGAAGGTGGGATAGGAGGGAGGGAAATAAAGTCAGTCTTTTACAATATATCTACTATGTTATTGTTTTGCATTAGCCACACATGTATAACCTATACTGAACTGCTTATCTTCCCAGTAAGGGTGGGTGACAATGGAGGAAGGGAATGAATCTGGAATTCAAAGTTTTAAAATAAAAAATTCATATATGTATGTATGTATGTATGTATGTATATATATATGTGTGCGTGTGTGTGTGTGTGTACTATTATCAATACTATTTTACATGTAATTGGGAAATAAGATATACTGGCACTGGGGCATAGAGATCCACTGGAAAAGTCGAAAGGGGTATGGGAGAAAATTTGGGAGAGAGCAGATTGGAGGAGGGAATATCCTGTGGGACTGCTATTTTGGGGGGGTGGGTAGGGGAAAAATGGGGATTAAATTTGTAACTCAAAATCTGGCAGAAACAAATGATATAAATCAGAAGTTAATAAAGTATTTAAAGAAATAATAAGAATGCTTAAAAGTACTCTATTTCATTGAATATCTATTTTTTCCATTAAAGTATACTAAGTTTTTCTGGGTAGGTGATTCTTGATTTTAATCCTAGCTCCTTTCACCTCTAGGATATCATATTCTAAACCCTTCTATCCCTTAATGTAGAAGCTGAAATATCTTTTGTTGTCTTGATTGTGTTTCCATAATGCTCAAATTGTCTCTTCCTGACTGCTTGCAATATTTTCTCCTTGACCTGGGAACTCTTAAATTTAGCTATGATATTCCTAGGAATTTTATTTTTGGTATCTCTTTCATCAGGTGATCAGTAGATTCTTACAATTTCTATTTTATCCTCTGGTTCTAGAACAGTTTTCCTTGATAATTTCTTGAAAGATTATATCTAGACTCTTTTTTGATCATGACTTTCAGTTAGTCCAATAATTTTTAACTTCTCTCTCCTGGATCTGTTTTCCAGGTCAATGGTTTTTTCAATGAGATATTTCACATTGTCTTCTATTTTTTCATTCTTTTAGTTCTAATGTATAATATCTTGATTTCTCATAAAGTCACTAGCTTCCATTTGCTTCATTCTAATTTTGAAGGAATTAATTTTTTCAGTGAGCTTTTGGACCTCCTTTTCCATCTGGTCAATTTTTCTTTTTAAGGTATTCTTCTCCTGATTGGCTTTTTGGACTTCTTTTGCCATTTGGTTAGTCTATGTTTTGTTTCTTTTGCTTTTGGGGTGGTTGGTTTGTTGGTTTTTTTTTTTGTTTGTTTTTTGCTTTTTGGAGGGGAGAATGTAGAGCAATTGGGGTTAAGTGACTTGCTCAAGGTCATACAGATAGTTTTTGTGTTAAGTGTCTGAAGCCACATTTGAACTCAGGTCCTCCTGACTCCAGGGCTGGTGCTCTATTCACTGCACCACCTAGACACCCCTTAGTCTGTGTTTTAAGGTCCTATTTTCTTCAGTATTTTGGGGGGTCTCATTGCTGGCTCATTTCTCATGGTTTTCTTGCATCACTCTCTCCTCCCAATTTTTCCTCTACTTTTCAAAATCCTTTTTGAGCTCCTCCATGGTCTGCAGTTCATATTTTTCTTGGAGGCTTTTGATATAGGAGTTTTGATTTTTTTGTCTTCTTCTGGTTGTATGTTTTGATCTTCTTTCTCACCAAAGAAAGATTCTAGAGTCTGATTTATTTCTTCTGTTTGTTCATTTCCCCAGCTAATTACTTGACTTTTGAGCTCTTTGCCAAGATAAGACTCTGCTTCCAGAATGGAGAGTACCCTGTCCTAAGTTTCTGGGATTTTGCAAAGCTGTTGTCAGAGCTACTTCTAGGTTCTGCAAATTTTCAATTCTTTTAAGGTAATATGATCAAAGGAGAGGTGTTGGGGTGGCCAGGTAGCACAGTGAGTAAGAGCACTGGCTCCAGTGTCGGGATGACCTGGGGATCAAATCTGGGCTCTGACACTTAGCACCCACCCAGAAACACCTGGCCATGTAACCTTGAGAAAGTTAATTAACCCCAATTGCTTAGGGGCAGCCAGGTGGCTCAGCAAGTAAGAGCACAGGCTCCAGTGTTGGGATGATCTGGAGATCAAATCTGGGCACAGATACTTAGCGCCACACCCAGAAATAACTGGCCATGTAACCTTGAGCAAGTTACTTAACCCTGATTGCTTTAAAAAAAAAAAAAAGGAGAGATGTTTACTCCTGTCCTGGTCTGTGGTCTGTTCTGTGAGTGACCACAATCGCTCTTTTCTCTCTTGGCACTCTTAGGTCTCCCTTTCCACAACTGCCACAAGCTCTGCCATGTCAGTGCTCCTCATCACCCCAGGACCACCATCCAAGATTGTGATCCATATCTAAGCAGGGCAAAGTAAGAGAATCTTGCCTCAGCACCAGCAAAGAGATCCCTGCAATTGCCCTCTGATCAGCCACTTGATCCCCCCATATCTTTGGGCCTGGAGCATTGGAAGCAGCTGCTGCCACCACTGCTGCTAGTGCTACTGCCCCTGCTGTCACCATTGCCACTGCTACCTCTAATGCCCTCAGATTGGGGCCCAAACCTGCTCTTCTCTTTCTTAGGTCCAACAGAGTTTCCCCACTGGCCTTCTACTTTATCTTTGGCATTTGTGGGTTGAGAAGTCTGGAAACCACAATAGCTGCCAGTGATTCAGTCCCCTGAGGCCTGCTCTTGCTTGATCTGTGCCAATATTGCACTCCACTCCTAGCCTGGTGTGATAGACACTTCCTGTTGACCTGCCAGGCTGTCTTTAGCTGGAGATGTGTTTCACTCTGCCATTTTCTGAGTTCTATAGCTCTAGAATTTGCTTAGAGTCATTTTTTACAGGTGTTTGGAGGTGTTTGGGGGAAGAGCTCAAGCCAGTTCTTGCTTTTACTTCACCATCTTGGTTCTGCCTGTGGGGAAGAGATTTTTGCTGTATCCACCAGACATCCAATCAGAGGGGAGAAACAACTGAGAGTATTGAGGAAGTTTTAAGTATCAAAGGTGAAGTAATCTCCATGATGATGTAATATCTAGTGATGAGATTGTGCTTGAAGCAATATATTTGTGGAGCCTAAACCAAACAGATTACCCAGTGGTAAATGATTGCATTTCTTTTTTTTTTCCTTTATAGTGGGGGGGGGGGGGAGATAGGGCAGTTGGGGTTAAGTGGCTTGCCCAAAATCACACAGCTAGTTTTTGTGTTAAGTATCTGAGGCTGGATTTGAACTCAGGTCCTCCTGACTCCAGGTCCATTGCTCTATTCACAAATGATTGCATTTCCAAATGCTAGTATTGGATGGGTCAATCTGGTTTTCAAGGAAAACTTCCATCCTCAAGAATAAAGTCTAGCCTGTTTTTTTTTAAGATACCATGTAGCTGTGGGGCAGTATAATGTAGTAAGCTATATAATAAATTAAATTAGAAGAAAGCTTGACTACTGGTTGTTCTGTGCTTCAGTTCCTCCATTGGTCAAAAATAAAAGTAAAAATAACTGTCCCTGCATACCTAAGCTAATTGTAGCATGCATGCATGCACACACATACACACACACACGTACACACTGATTTGAGGGAGTACAGTTTATTTAAATTATGCTGGTTTTTTAAAATTTATTTTTTAGTTGTGTTAGGTAAAAATAATTTTTGTGTGATAATGCCACAAGCAAAAGAGTGTTATATTTAGAATCAGAGGATCCAGGTTTAAATCATTATTTTTTTCTTTTACTATTTTGTGACAATGGGCACAAGACTTGATTTCTTTAGACTTAGGTTACTCATCTATATAATGAGGAATTTGGTCTGGATGACTTCTAGGATGTCTTTTAACTTTAAATTGACCATCTTGTAATTATCTAAATTCTGATCAGGGGTCTTCCCCTTCTCTGAATTTGCCTTAAGGCATTTTGTGTACTTCTCTTATGTTATGTATCTCCACATTGGTTTGTCTAGGAGTTTTCTGTGGCAAATGAACTATCCTATCAGTATCTTGTGCATGAATTACAGGTCAAAAGCGAATTAGAGGGGCGGCTAGGTGGCGCAGTGAGTAAAGCACCGGCCCTGGAGTCAAGAGGTCCCAAGTTCGGTTCTGGCCTCAGACACTTAACACGCACGTGCACACACACACACACACACACACACACACACACACACACACACACACTAGTTGTGCAACCTTGGGCAAGTTACTTAACCCCAATTGCCCTCCAAAAGGCAAAAAAAAAAGTGAGTTAGGGCAAGAATTCAATTTGAAGTTTGGTGTCAATCACATATGAGGGCTTACTGAATGTTTTCAATGATCCTAAGGTGCAAAATGCTGCTGATTACATGGTTTAGTTTGGTTTTCTTTGGCATCAATTTTTTTTTCAGTGAAAAGGCAGTAGAGAATAGTCAGGAAGACTTAAGCTTAAGTCCTGCATCTGATGCATAATGTCTATGCGACTCTAGGAAATCATTTAAAGTCTCAGTGTCCCAGCAAATTTCTAAGAATTTAAGTTGCTGAGTAGGTATTATTCTCCTTTGGAAGATGGGGATTCCTTACTTGGACCTACATATATTGATAAAAATCACAGGTCCAATCCAAAAAAAAAAAAAAAAGAAAAGAAAAAGAAATAAATTCTCCCAGTGATACCCTTCGGTGAAAAATCATAGAACACTATGTTATTTGAAGAATCAGCATGACAACTGACTTAAAGAATAATGGCAAAATATGTCATGGATACACATGATCTACTAATGGAAAATTCTTGGGAAAAGGCATAAAAAGCTTTAAGGTCATATACAATCAGTAAAGGAACATGATAGTCATATAGAGAGGATTAAGGATAACAGAGAATTCGAATGTAGTCTTAATATTAATAAAATCATAAAGGAGTCCGTAGATAGCTTCCATGGCATGGGGGTAGATGATCTATCAAGGATCTGTCTATGAAAGATATGGATAAGAATCAAATAACATGAATAAGGGTGAAGAATTTGTGAATGGCTAAGGAAATAACCATTTTACTGAGATCACTGATTCTTTAAAAAGGCAAGAATATTTTGCATCATCTCTTTATGTATTCATTCCTTGTCTCTTTCTCTTCAGTTGTATCATAGGCCCTTTGAGGGAAAGTAATTCCACACATATGTATATATGTATATGTATGTGTATAGATATAGACATAGATATCCCCCAAAATACTTTGTACAATGGATATCATCCTGCCAATGATTTTAAAATGTCATACATGGATAGTACTGCTTTTATACAGAGTAAAGATTCTATACCTATTTGGTGAATTGAATGAGTGATAAATGAAGCAACAACATAGTATAATATAGAAAACATATATATAATAGTGATTACCCTAGACTTTGTTGCCTAAATACCAAATAGCTATCTTATATTTTACCTACCCCACCCCATTCTCTGGCTTCCTTAAGGGGAATTGGGTAATGATTATGTCCCCTTTCCATTTGCTCTAGCCTCCACTGATGATGCTCCTTCAAGTGCATGTGGCTTAGTTCATAACAGACAAATTAGCTTTTACAGAACAACATTTACTTCAAAAGGCACAATCACAAATATACAAGCAATCTCTTAACACATGAGAAACACAATCCCTCCTCTACCCTTATACCTCTCAGTCTCTGGGAAAAGCAAAAGGATTAGGTTCACTAATATATGCACATATATTAGGATGTTATATGTTTCATATGTTCTCTTCTAATCTGTTATTTATGATTATTTATTCTGTTACTTATTTAAAACCTTCTATATGTTGAACACCAAGAGATACACAAGATTTAGAAAGGGTATCACCATAATCATTGCCATCCAATCTAGTGGGATGATCAGTATAGGTAACTATAGTTTGCAATGTTATATAAGTACATCAAATAGTCAGAAAACAAGGTGCTTTCTGAAACGAGGAGTATAAAGTCATTGCCATTTTGAGGAAAGGAATGTTTACTTCTTAAAGTAGGCGGCATTTCAGAAGTGTTAAAAGATAGGTAGGAGTATCATGGCTAAAAAGGACCAAAGGCCTGAAAATATGTATATTTTCACAGACAGAAAATTGTCAAATTTAGTTAAAATGTGGAGTGAGGGGTAGGATGTAATATGAGAGATGGAAGATTGAGGATGGCCTTAAGTACAAGGCAAAAAAGTTCAAACTCTAACTGTTAAACAACAAAGAATGTCAAGGGATTGTTTTGCTTAATTGGAATAGTGATATGGTACACACACACACACACACACACACACACACACACACTCACCACATACATACAAATATTTGTATGCATATGTGTATATATATAAATATATATCTATATCTAACTACCTAACTCTTGAAAGAAAGCTACTGCAATAGTCTAAATAGATGATAACTAATGTGACTGCAGTAGGAGTAGAGAGGATGGATTCAAGATATAATAACCCATCATCACCCCTAAAAATCTTCTGAAATTTTTTGCATATATTTTGTGATTATGTATTTCTATATATTTCCCTTTCTCCCCAGGTATAATGCAAGCTCTTTAGGGTAAAAAATGTTTCTTCTTCTCCTCCTCCTCCTCCTTCTTATTCTTCTCCTCCTCCTCCTCCTCTTTCTCCTCCTCTTCTTCTTCTTTTTCTTCTTCCTCCTCCTCCTCTTCCTCCTTTTCTTCCTTCTCCTCCTCCTCCCCTATCCACAGCAGTTACCGTGTTTCCCTGATAATAAGACACTGTCTTATTATTTTTTTTGGACAGAAAAGCACCAGAGGGCTTATTTTCAGGGGAGGGCTTATTTTAATGAACATTGACAGCAATTTTAATAAACAGGTAAATGTGAACAAAAAAATGTACCTTTATTCAATAATGATCATGTCATCTTCTTCAACAACATCGTCATAAGTGTCCATACCCTGAATTCCGTCCTGGATGTCTTGCGCCTCCATTTCCTTCAGAAGAAGTGGACCCAATCTGTCATGTCCAGCAATATAGCTCTCTTTAAATGAATATGTCTTGTCCAGGTAACCTGCTTGTGGTGCCTTGGCGACACAGCTGTCAGTAATTTTATCCCATGACTTCTTCACCCAAGTCACGACTTCTTGCAGACAGGGCTTCACAAAGTTTCCACGCTGATTTCTTTCCATTCTATTTTCAATGTTAGTCATTGACTTCCATGCGCAAATGGTCCTTGAATGGCTTGTTTATTGCAATATCAAGGGTCTGGAGATAGGCAGTCATTCCTGCAGGAATCATTACTTGATCTATTCTTCTCTCTGCAAGGAAGTTCTTCATTTCTTTAGCGCGGTGAGTGCTGGCTGAATCCCAGACTATCAGACGTCTTTGGTTACCTCGCATAACAAGTGGCAGCATTAAATCAACCCACTTTCTTATAACGGCTTGTGTACACCAGGCTTTTTCGGTTTCAAGAACGTAAATGCCAGATACACGTTCAATCTTATCTTTCTTGCCCTTACTGATGATTAGAGGTGTGGCTTTCTTTCCATCCAAACGAATTGCCAAAACACAGGTGACCCGTGCACTTTCATAGCCAGTGGTGGGAATATAGATTGATGTTGCACCCCTGTGATGAATTGTTGTTTGAGATCCTTGTCCCATAAACACTGCAGTTTCATCCATAGCAATCATATTGCAGGTTTGGTACTTGGAAATGTCGATCCTATCAATAAAGGACTTGAATGCAAGTGCACGTTTAATAACTTCAGCATCTTCCAGCTTAAACAGTGTTGTTGATCTTCTTCGGGACAGTTCATACTGTTGAAGGAAACCGTCCAACCAGTGTTGTGATGCTTTGAATCCTTCTGAGACCATTTCAAACTCTGGTGCCATTGAAAGGGCAAATGCTTGAATATCAGCCCTGCGCACAACCAAGGCCTTTGCTCTCCTGTCAGCAATCCATTCACCAATGAGGATCTCCAAGTCAGGATATAAGGGCTGCCGACCTGATCCAGACCTGCGCTTTTTCCCTTTTCCCTCATCCACCTGTTGATTGAGGTTATTATAATCTGCTCTCCATTTTCTGACCATTCGAAGATCCCAAAGTTTTTCTTTACAGAAA
The DNA here is from genome assembly GCF_028583685.1 of Petaurus breviceps papuanus. Lineage (NCBI taxonomy): Eukaryota > Metazoa > Chordata > Mammalia > Diprotodontia > Petauridae > Petaurus > Petaurus breviceps. The sequence goes on along the minus strand of NW_027187419.1, from coordinate 56,207,407 downwards.
ACTGCAAGATTCTTGCCATGTGACTCCTCTACAATTGCTTTCTTATACTCAACAGTATAGCTCTTCCTTTTTGTACTCATGTCTGGGGGTCAAAACAGACAGAATAATAAAATTATGACCATCAGTCCTACTTTTCACTCCATCATGCCCCCTGAGTTCTTCTTTTTTCCTCCATCATGCCCTTTTTATCATCCATCATGCCCCCTCACTCCCGCTTACATACCGGGTTTTTATGTTGTCTTGCCTCAGCTCTCCTCCACGGCACTGCTCTCAATGGCGCCAGCAAGCAAATCACTGGGGAAGAACAGGATGACGCGCTCACTGCTGCAGCTCTGATTGGATGCAGCTCGGAGCACGGTGTGCGTTTCACCCGGGGGGGGGGGGGGGACGGCGAATACAATGGGTACTGTTATGTAGCATGTAGCGCAGGGGATCACCTTCACTACAGTGGCAATCTCAATAGGGCTTATTTTGGGGGGAGGGCTTATTTTAGAGGAATCTTGAACACTAAGGGGAGGGCTTATTTTCGGGATAGGTCTTATTAAATTCCTCGGTTATGAAGTGGAAGGAAGTCAAAGATAACCTGAATCTGGTGAAAGTGGGAGCAAAGTGAATGGTTGAGAAACAGGCAGAAACAATGACAGCCTAAGAAAGAAAAACTGTAGGGCAAATAATGATTAAGCAATTTTGGGAGGGGGAATAGTAATTGAGAAAGTTTTAACTTAGGGACTTTCAGGAGGTGAGGTATTATAGCAATTCCAATAGTTTGTATTCATTATCTCTTGGATCATAGATCTAGGGCTAGATGGAGCATCAGAGATCATGTAGTTCAATACCTTCATATTCTAAATGAGAAAAGTGAGGCTTAGGGCAGCTATCTGGCTATCTCAGAGTCATCTAGATAATATCAGAGTTGGGAACTGAGACCAGGTCTTATGACCCCAGAGTCAGTATTCTTTCCACTATTCCTTGTTGCCTCTGCTTATTTAAGCATGGTTAACTCCTTAAATTAGAGCCAAAATTGTTGCTGGCCAACCAAAGGTAAAAGCAAAATTTGTTTATTTTCAATGCCAACCAAGTCCATGTTAACATTTTAAATGTATATGAAAAAAACATTCTGTCCATTTCTAGTTGTTAGTAGTATGGGATTTTAAAAATTTAATTTGTTGTTCCAGTCTTATAAAGAATAAGAATTTTGGGGAATGTACTAAAGAGAGATGATTACTTTGATTTAAATTGCTCCTGATATTTCTAGATAAATACAGATCTGCCCAGTGCCTGCATGCCAATCTTTTACTTTGCAGATTTGGCTATGATCTTTATTATGATGTTGTACTTCCCCCAAAGAGGTAAAAAGCCAGAAAGTGCTGGATAGCTGTGAAGAAAGGCATTGTACTTAGTGCAGAAAACATTTAGCATGCTTCACAGAAAGTAGCATATGATTTTTATGTCAACTAGTGGTCCAACAAAGATGGAAAAGGTTCAGGCTTTCCTCAAAATGAGCTAACTTAGGTGGAGCAGTTCAAATGGATAAATTTGACCTGGCAATGTCAGCTTCTTTGAACTGAGTAACAAAGATCAAGAAAGTCTTGTAAGAGACATTGCATACTAAAAGAATGAACAGATCTGACTTAGGAAAGAAATGGTTCTCAAAATGTGGTGCCTAAGCAACAAAGATTTTGGTTTCATCAACAATACTGTCTAAGCTCAATTACCTGAAATGTTCATTTGAATCCAAAAACAATAATTTGAGATGATCCTGCCATATGGTCATATGATAAAAACAGTCTACCCATAAAGGCTCCTTACTTAGTAAACAGAGAGCCATCCTCAAACCAAAAAAGGGAGACTATCAGCTGCCTCTGACACATATTGGACACATGACTGTGTACAAATCACTAAACATCTCAGTGATTTAGGAAACTCTAAGACTATACACTTTGGAGAATATGCCGATAACTTGCATTGGTCAAAGGACTTTCCTCATTCAGGAGTTCCATGCATATATCTACCATTCCTATCCTAGTTGTGCCTGAGGGGTTTCGTTTAGAAGGTAGTTCAGTCATGAAAACACTATGGGGCCACCATCATTCTTACAGACACCTTGGTAATCATCCTAGACAGCCTAGGAATCATCCTGGAGACCTCACTCTTAGTCACTACCCATAGCCAACGAGTCATGGCTTTATCCATCCCTTCTCTGCATCTCTTATTATCTATCCTCTTCTTTCCACTCAGACACCAAGTAGCATAATTCATCTCTCTCCTTGACTAATTGCAATAACCCTCTGTATGGTCTTTTTGCATAATTTAGTCTGTACTCTCTCTAATTTAAATTCCACATCAATGTCAGTGATACAACCATACAAATATATGAATATATATGCAGAGAGAGATAGAGAGATAGAGAGCATTTACATAGAATTTTATATTTATATGGCTTTAATATTTGCAAAAAGAATATATATTTATTTGATTTTAACTTTACAACAATCTGATGAAGTAAGTATTTATTGTCACTTCCACTTTATAAATGAGGAAACTGGCTGAGAAAGGTGAAGTAACTTGCCCATAGTGATACAGCTAATAAATTTTTTAAGCAAGGTTTGAAATCAGAACTCTAAGCCCAACTCTCTGTTCATTGTACCATCTAAGATGCCTAAAAGACAGATCTGATTAGGCCCTTAATTAAGATTTCTATAGGGATCCCTATTGCCTCTGAGATAAAATGTAATCCCCTCTGTCATCAGTAAAAGTAACAAGTGTGTCAACTGATAAAATAGTTAGATACTTAAAACTCTAAAAAGCCTTAAGTATTCCTACTTCATTCTTCATACCTTTTTCTATATATGTGTTATCAGCTTTCCTTACCATTCTAAAAAACTTTTCTCTATAAGGATAAAATATTTCAAATGATGCATATGTTTAAATACTTTATACTTTTGTTGTAAATAAGAGGAAATGCTTCTACAATTATTTCTATTTAGTGATTTCTTTGCCCATATTAGTCTTTTCTCCTTGGAGCATCAGTAGAATGCATCAAACACTAATAAAATAGTGTGAAAATGTACTTAGAGAGTAAAATAAAATTTTATCTTTTTCTCATGGTTTCCGCCATTTCAGTAATTTTTTTATTTTCACATTTTTTCAGATTTTCATAATTCATAATTGGTTGTCATAATAATAGAGATTTGTGGGGGCAGCTAGGTGTCACAGTGAATAGAGCACCAGCCCTAGAGTCAGGGGGACCTGAGTTCAAATCTGGCCTCAGACACTTAATGCAAAAACTAGCCATGTGACCTTGGGCAAGTCACACAGCCCCAACTGCCCTCCAAAAAAAATAATAGAGATTTGCTTTCATTCTTACTGATAAAATATCCAAAAGACTCTGATGAAAAGATTTTAGAACTAATAAGAAATATCCCATCCAACTTATTCAATGGCAAACTTTCAGATACTGAATTTGTTGAGATAAAAATCCATAATCACAAAGCATAAAACAGGCAAAAATTATACCTTACCTGATTACAGCAACCATAAGTCTAGTTTTGATGTTCTTTCTACTACAGCTGATAATCTAAGCAGTGAAGAACAATGTGGTTTTCATTATACACAAATTCACAATGAAAGTGATGAAGATCTACAAAGTCTGAAAGGTAGAGATAACTCTGATTGGCAATGGACTGCAGTGTGAGGATGCTTGCAATTGTTATATATAATTACACTTCAATCTGGTCTAACTGCATATTCTAAAACACACTCCATTAAGGAAAGTGTCATTTCTCCTTTTTGAATTTTACTTACTTAGCCAAAACTTGGAAATGTTCAAAAATTTACAAAGGATAAGGGCCAAGGAGTAAAAGCAAATGCTATTTATGAGGCAATTAGATAGTCCAGTAGATAGTGGCCTGGGCCTGGAAGTCAGGAATCCTGAATTCAAATCTAGTCTCAGACACTTAATAGCTGTGTGACCTTGGGAAGTCACTATCCATTTTTGCCTCAGTTTCCTCAATTATATAATGAGGGTTATAATAGTATAAATCTCAGGGTTATTGTGAGGATCAAATGAGAAAATATTTAAAGTGCTTAGCACAGAATCCTTGGTACATAGCAGCCATTATACAAATGTTAGCTATTATCAATACTAACTAGTTCATTGCATTAGATGAATTAAAACAACAACAACAACAACAACAACATATTTAATTTTATGGATCCTCCTGAAGTTAGTGGGAGAAATTTACCCATAAACAAGTATGAGGAATAGCTCCTCAGGGGTCACAAACTGACTGTTTGGGATGCACTGGCCTCCTGTTCCAGTCTAGATTGTCTAAACTCTTGACTCTCCATATGACACTTGCTTTGCAATCTCTTTTCCCCATTGCTTTCCAAATGATTTAATTTCTTTAATAGCTTGACAGTTTATTGATACTAGTCCTGTTTACTACTTTTCCATATGTTCCCATAGTTTGCCATCACTCCAATGAAAGAGGGGTAATATATTTCCTCTTTCCTCTGGGACTAAGATTAATCAGTACACTGCATTTCATGTTGCTTCATTGCAACTTTAATTTACATTATTTTAGTTATTTTGTATATTACTTTCCTGAATTTTCTTACCTCATTCTGCACCAAATAATATGAATCTCCCCTTGATTCTCTCAATTCCTCATCTTTTATTATTTCCAAAGGTCCACTAATAATACATTACATTCACATAAAACAATTTGTTTATTCTTTTCATAAAGTATGAATAACTTTGTTTTAAGTTCTTTGTTAACACACACACAGATACAGACACACAAATAATATGGGAATATTTTTGATATCCAAACGTCTTTTCTTTGTGTCTAGCTTCTCTAGAGTATATGCATATCAGCTAGAATTATGAATCAAGGGACATAGACAGATTAGACACTTTCTTTGAATATTTCCAAATACTTTTCCAGAATGGAATACCTCTACCAACAGTATAATTGTGTGCTCCTCCAATATTATTTCAGTCTTTTGTCATTTTTTTCCACTTTGCTAGGTGTGAGGTAAAAGTTTAAACTCATTTTAATTTGTATTTATCATAGCATTAATGATTTAAAGCAGTCTTATTGATTATGATATTTATATAGTGTTTTTAAATTTTGCAAAGCACTTTTCTTGTGTTATCTTATTTGATCCTTACAACAACCCTGTGTGTTAGATTTTACTAATGAGGAAACTAGGGTAAGAAGACAAGTGAATTGCCAAAAATCACAGAGCTAATGCGTGTATGAGGAAAAATCTGAGCTCTAGTATTTCTAATTGGAAGTCCAATTCTATTTACACAAAGCTACTTATAATAATCAATGATTTGACGATATTTTCCTGAAAAAAAATTTGTTTAATATCCTTTGACTGCTTGGCTACTTAAGATTGAATTTTGTCTTAGATATTTGTTATCAATTTGCTATATACCTTAGATATTAGATTTTTGTCAGAAAAATTTCATGCAAATATTTCTTGTTTTTAATTGATTTTTCCATCTTAAATCATTGACTTTGGTTAAGTAAAAAATAATGTTATGTAATTCAAATCTAGATAGCCTTTTTCTTTACTAAGCAATGCTCTCTTCCATTGTAATGTGCTTCTTACTTATGGTCAGTATACCCAATAGGTTGAGTGTTGTGTTAAGTGAAATTGATAATGCAGGTTTGATCTTTGTGTAGTATAATGATTTTCAGCTTATTAAATGACTGCAATCTTTAACCTTACTTCTAAGTCTCTTCTCAAGTGCCTGCTTCTGGAATAGAACAAAAAGAAACAGATAGATTAGTGCAACGTCATCACCACTAGGAGAAACAGCTCAAAGTCCTGTAACTACTCTTGCAATCACCTTTATATGGAGAGGATGATTTTTTTTCAAGTCAATATAATCTCCTGGCCAATCTTTTTTTCCTAATTTATTTCATCCTTTCTTTACCCCTTCTATCTCTCCTAAAAAAATGTGTTGAACGACTAGGTGCAAGGCACAATACAGAGAGAATACATACAAAGGTCTTTGCCTCAAGGCAACTTAAAGTGGCAAAGGAAGGAAGCCCAGAAAAAAATATGCTTAATGCACAGTAATCACCCAATAAATATTTTTTTAACTGAATTTGTTGAATCAATGCTGGTTTAAGACTTTGGCAGCTGTTTTAAAAACAGGTGGTCAAAGCATATGCTTCAGAATTAAAAGGGCAGAAATTACAAAATGAATGAATATACATATCAATGGAGAGGAGGCAAAATAATGACCAAAAGAATGATAATAATTTGTATAGTATTTTGAGTTATGATGAGTACTTTCTCATAACACTCTTGTGCATTATTGTGTGCATTTCACTGGTGAGGATGTTGAAGCTCAGAAAGATTAATTGACTTGACTTTGATCACATAGCTTTTAATTGTCAGACTTAGAGAGAAAAACCGAAGGAGGTTGATGCCTGATCCCATGTGTCAGCCAAGATGACAGACTTTTTTGTACAATATCTTGAGTTTTCAAAAGATGAGGGAGCTTGGAATTTCTTCTGAGATTTGGACGAGAATTACTCAAGTTTCAAACAGGCCTTTTATGCACAATTTTGAATTGCTTAGATATTCTGTTCTTATAATTTGAATAAAAAGAAGATGATGGTCTTGATGCCATGACGTTTATAGAATACTATGTTAAATAAAATAAAACTTCAATTTTCATTTTCCTAAATCCCAAAGAATAGCAGTCTTTGTGTGTGTGTGTGTGTGTGCATGTGTGGTAAAATTTTTAAAAGAAGAAAATGAGGTTGTACAGCTGCTTCTATCAGGATCTCCACCAAGTTGGATTTGCTTCTTCCCTGAGATCACCAAACTGGAGACAGGTGGTCCTGAGCAGCAAAAAGTACATACTACTGGCATTTGGGATCAACAGCTCTGTATCCATGTTCACATCCTTCTGACATTTATTAGAAATGTCATGGATATTTATGTACCAAAAGAAAAATAATATTGACTGGGGCATATGGTAATTTTGATTTAACTGCATAGGAACAGAAAGTGACCTTCTTGGATGTTCTTAAGAAAATGTCAATGTCTCTGTTTACAATGGTTTTCAATGTTGAAATTCATTAACTCTGATGCCAATATGGTGAGGTGGCTGGATTCCCAAAATAAAATCAAGTGACTCATATTTTGAGCTGTGAGAAGATGAGACAAAAGAAGGATTCAGGGACTTACCTAAGGTCACACAGTTAACAGGATCTAGAACTTGAATGAAAGCACACAAACCTAGATTGCCACATTGACTTTCTGATGGCAAAATTTCTTTCTTTTGGATGGTGAGAAAATGGGGCTAGATCCTAATGCATTTTCAAGTTCTTTTTTCTCATGATTTTTTGGAGGGAAATGTATGTGTTTGTATTCAAGAAGTTTTCTTGGTGCAGTGTCCTTTCTACCTCCAGAGTCTACATTATTTTTTTAATGCTTTTCCATTTTTTTTATCAGCTCAATATTATTGCTGCAAATGCAATTGTGTTAGAGTTATAAATTCTTCACCAAATACTTTTTAAAATCCCTCTGATGTGTGACAAGGAGTTGGAAATATATAAATACTAGATTTTATGTTTTTTTCCATATTGCCATGGTCTGCTATTCTATTATAAACCATCATCTGTAACCTAATCAAAGGAAAGTGGGTAGGGAACCTCATTGTAGTCCAAGGAACATTCCTTTTTACATGAAGTTACCAACTTTAATAGAATGTAGGCTGGTTGGCTCAACTTGAAGTTTTCAAAAATGGGAGGAAGGACTGAGTCAGAAAAAGAACTGAGATGTTTATATTAGTATCCTAAATGTCCTCCCTCTGTGCACGTCCCACCCCTCTAATTCCAATGTTTTTTGGTTTGTTGTTGTTTTTTTATGTCAGCTTACCATATCAAGTGTGTTTGGGTGCATTGTGTCATCAGATATGTTTTTCTCTTGGCTTGTAACACATTTACTCCAATTGTTTTATAACAACAGTCCTTAGTTTTTCCTCTTTTCATCAGATGTTGATGCTGCCTTGTGTCCTTTAAGGTAAACACAGTCATTATCACATAATAGTATACTAACTTGACCACTTTAACTCTTTTTACTTTCATTGATCAGAATTATTGATTTATTTGACCTAAATAGAATATTTATATTTCCTATCATCACATTTATTAAGCATTGATTATATCCAGACATTGTGCAATGTTTGGAGAATACAAAGGAAGACACAGATAATATATGCTTTCAAGGACCTCACAATCTAATGGTAGAGACATGTGAATCATTGTACAAACAGAATATATAGAGAATAAATTGGGGATAATCAACAGAGGGAATGTACTAGCATTCAGGCAGACCAGGAAAGGCTTTTTGTAGTAGGTAGTATTTTTCTTGGGACTTAAAGAAATCCAGGTTAGCCAGGACATAGAGGTGAAGAAACAGAGAATTCCAGGTATGGGAGATAGTCAGTGAAAATGCCCAGAGTTGGGAGATGGGGGGTCTTGTGTAGGGAACAACAAGGGGGACAATATAAGTGGGTTATAAAGTGCATGGGTATAAATTAGAGAATACTAAAGAGGCAAGAAGGGGCCAGGTTATGAAGGACTTTAGAAGCCAAATGGCAGATTTCATGTTTGAATTTGGAGATGAGAGACAGAGAGAGAGACACAGAGAGAGAGAGAGACAGACAGACAGACAGACACAGAGAGAGAGACAGACAGAGACAGAGAGAGAGACAGAGAGAGATGGAGGAACATAAAAAGTAATTAATAAATTTAAATGTGAATGGATTTAAAAATACAATAAAAGAGGGGCGGCCAGGTAGCACAGTGAGTAAGAGCACCGGCTCCAGTGTCGGAATAACCTGGGGATCGAATCCGGGCTCAGACACTTAGCACCCACCCAGAAACACCTGGCCGTGTAACCTTGAGCAAGTTACTTAACCCCAATTGCTTAGGGGCAGCCAGGTGGCTCAGTGAGTAAGAGCACCAGCTCCAGGGTCGGGATGACCTGGGGTTCAAATCCGGACTCAGATACTCAGCACCACACCCAGAAATAACTGGCCGTGTAACCTTGAGCAAGTTACTTAAACCTGATTGCTTTAAAAAAAAATACAATAAAATAAAAGATAATGACAGATTGGATAAGAAAAAAAAATTTCCCAATCTATTGCTTAGAATAAACTCATCTAAAAGGCAAAGACACACAAAGAATATAAAATTAAGGGTTTGAAAAAAATTTTAATATTCATTGTGTGAATCCCAAAAGCAAGTGTTGCAATCATGCTATCTGACAAAGAAAAATCAAAAATTCAAAATATAAATAGGATAAACATGGAAACTACATTATGATGAAAGGAAGTATAGTTAATAAATAAATATCAATATTAAATTAATATATTCCAAATGCCTTAATACCTGAACTCCTAAAGTAAAAATTAATTGAACTTCCATAAGACATGGAATGGAATGGAGAAGAGATATTTCAAAGTTTTTCTCTAAGTTTTGAATAATTCTAATAGAAAGACAAACAAAATGGAAAATATAGAACTAAAAAAGTGCTAGAGAAACTGAGACTAAAATACTTAAGTATTTTTAAACTCTTTAAATTGGACTGCTAGTGGTTATAACTATTTTTTAGCAGCACATGAAAAAAATTAAATGGATCATATATTAGGGCCAAATATATTGTAATCAAGTGGAAAATTTCAGAAATATTAAACACATCCTTTAGAGATCATAAAACAATAAAAATAGTAATCAGTTCATGAAGTATGAATAAATGACAGACATGGAATCTTAGCAATGAAATCTTAAATGATGAGTGAGTTAAAGAAGAAATCATAAAATAATGAATAATTATGTGAAAGCAAGTGGTATGAATCAACATACCAAAATTTCTTTAATAGAAAAAGAAATATCCCTATAAATATACAGTAACAAAGTAGAAAAATAAAAAATTAAGAAATGAACACATGTTTAGAAAACTAGAAATATAACAAATAAGCCTTTAAAAAAGCACAAAAGGAGACATTAAGTATGGAGGAGAAAAAAATGGAAATAAAAAAACTAGAGAAATTTTATATAAAACTGAAAGCTGATTATTTGAAAAGACTAATCAACTTGAACATCCTGTAGTTAAGCTGATCAAAAAGAAGAGGTTGAAAATTAAAGCAACAAAATAACAAATGAATAAGATGAAGTCACATACACACACAGAAAAAAAAGAAATAAATAGAATTATCAGAACCTATTCTACACAGGCATATGTTAATAAAACTAAGAATACACAAAAATATTAGGAATATATGCAAAATATCTATAGCCCTGTTTTATGGGTTTTGGCTAAATACAGAAAACAATGGAATGAGAGATGGAACCCAAGACAGGAAATGGAAGTAAGATCTACTTGTAAGGTAGGAAGGCTTTACACACATAATAACATATTTCCTCAGGTAAGGAAATGTGACCTAGTGATCTCATAAGAGATTCATTAGGATACAGGGAGAGGAACTTTTAGAGACCTTCTCAATGAACTTCCTACATGAGGGAATAAAGATCCCCAAGACATCTAGCGCTGAGAGCAAATTGATAAGGGTGCATAAATCAAGACAAGGAAAATGGATAGATGGTACAGAAAACATCACTGGACAGTACCAAGTCCTGTGATTTAGTATACAAAATGTTCTTCAATGCATCTTTGCAAATAAGAATATTAACTCCCTCGAAGCCTAACTCTTCTTCTGTGTTTTAAAGTGTTACCCAATGGCAAAGCAATGGAATACCAATCAGGTTAAGTATTTTTTTTTCTCCTGAGCCTCAATCACTAAATGTGAAGCCCTTGCAGGAGCAATGAAACAATGGTCATTTATACTCATATATGTGTATGTATGTGTGTATATGTGTATATACATATATATTACAAAAGTGATCCATTTCCTTTTCCTTTGATTTCTTTGGGATACAAACCTAGTAGTGGTATGCTGGGTCAAACGGTATGAACAATTTTATAACACTTTGGATATAGTTCCATATTGAATGGATGAACTAGTTCAAAACTCTACCAACAGTGCTTTAGTGCTCCAGTTGTGTTTTTTTTTAACATTCCCTTGACTATTTTTCAATTTCCTTTTCTGTCATCTTTGCCAATCTGATAGATGTGAGGTGGTATCTCAGAGTTGTTTGAATTTGCATTTTTCTATTCAGTAGTGGTTTCGAACATTTTTTCATGTGACAATTGATAACTTTGATTTCTTCTGAAAAGTGCCTGTTTGTGTCTCTTGATCATTTATCAACTAGGGAATTACTTTTATTTTTGTAAATAGTTTTAATTAAGGCATGTACATCTTTTTATAAGACATAATACTGTCACACACAACAAAGTGCAGTATAATATAAACATAACTTTTATAAGCACTGGGAAACAAAAAAAAATTCTTGTGGCTAGCTTTATTGTGATATCTGCTTTGTTGTGGTGGTCTGTAATTAAATGTGCAATATCTCTGAAGTATTTCAGTATATACCTTTATATGTTGGTGTATTGTACCAGCAATGTGATATTCACAGTGCTGATGGTGACTATGAATATGCTTTTGTTTGTAGTTTGTGAGTCACAAAATGTAAAAGGCTCTCCACATGGAGGACAGAACCAAATCATTTATTCAAATACCAGAAAACTGTGTCCCCAAACCAGAAAGTCAAAGTCATTACAGTAACCACGAAGTTGGTACACATAGTCAAAGCAGAAAACACCCATATTCCCAAGCCTTCAAAACAAAACAGGATCCTCCTCTCCTCATTCACAATAGCTCCTCAGCCTCCACACTGCTCACTCCCAGCAGTTCTCATTCCCAGAAGTTCTGGCTGGCTCTCCGAATTTCTCAGCAGCTCTGACTGGCTCTCAAAAGAAGTTCTTAGCAGCTATAGCTTGGGCTTTTCCTTATATAATGGCATGAGCTTGTCTCTGTTCCACCCCTTCCTGTTACATCAACAAGCTCATCCTACTGTGGGATTCACAAGTTCTGGATCTTAATACTTGACACAATCATGTACTTGAAACAATGTGCTGAGTTCCTGTTTGCTTGCCAATACAAGGGGCATGGAAGATCTTCAAATGCCAGTATCATTACACATATATAGGAGGGTATATAAGATATGTGTGTGTATATACACAAATATAGTGTGTACATATATATATATATATTTACATCATATATGTATATAACTATACTTAAGATGCACATATATGAATATAGCTGTTTACATGTTATCTTTACATTAGAATGTGAACTACTTTGAGTTACAAACCATGTTTGTGCCTTTCTTTGTATTCTAGCACTTAGCATAGTGCCTGACATAGTAAGCCCCTACTCAGTGCTTAGTGACTAACTGTCCACTTTATTCAGAAACCTAAAAAAGAGGGAGTAGTGAGCAGATGTCTGAAGGGGGCTCATATTCTAGTAGACATTGAGCATATATAGTTAACACTGCAAGTACAGATTTAATGAAATTCTTGACTTAGTGCATTCAGGCTACTAGGAAATTAAATTATACATGTGGCTATGTGCTTGTAATCCCTGCTATAAGGAAGCTAAGTCTGGTGCGAACATGAGTGAGCTTCCAATAGTGAGAGGGCTACCAGGTTGGCTAAGGAGAGATAAACCAGTCTATGATGGAAGTGGAACAGGTCAAAATATCGATGCTTACCCATCCCATAGTGGGATGAAGCCCATGAGTGAATATTGTACTTCCAATCTATGTGACACAGAGAGAGGAAAGGAAAAAAAAAGAAGGAAAAAAATTGAAAGAAAAGGAAATGAATGAGAGAGAAATAGGGAGGAAGGAAGGAAGGCAGGAAGGCAGGAAGGAAGGAAGGAAGGAAGGAAGGAAGGAAGGAAGGAAGGAAGGA
>NW_027187419.1:56154889-56194476 GCF_028583685.1 Petaurus breviceps papuanus | reverse complement strand
GGAAGGAAGGAAGGAAGGAAGGAAGGAAGGAAGGAAGGAAGGAAGGAGGGAGGGAGGGAGGGAGACAGAAAGAGAAAGAGAGAGAAAGAAAGAAAAAAGAGAAAAAGAAAGACTGAAAGAAAGAAAGAAAAAAAAAGAAAGAGAGAAAAAGAAAGAATATTAGATTTCACAAGTTTTCAACAGACTTAAAACTACTGCAGTCAAGCAAGAAGTTTTGTCAAACTTTTTCACTTTGAATAATCTCCTGAAGATCAACTATTAAGTTTTAGAGGGTTTGTGATCTACTCCATACTGATGGAGAGAGTAGCTATAATAGGTAACTTAAAGGTTTTTGAAGTATTAAGAGTGGTTTCCAAGAAAACAGAGAGACAGAAACAGAGAGAGACAGAGATAGATTCAGAGAGAAACAGAAAGATTTAAAGAAACAGAGAAAGAACTATTCCCAGATATATTTTAAAACATTAGAAAATTCATTCCAAATCACATTCAACAAAATAACCACAACAAAAAAAATTATAATAAAATAATAAAAAGTTATAAGTTGAAAATAAATATATCTAAGTACCCAAATATTTCATGTGGTTATTTTTTAAAAATAATTATATAGGAAGCAGAGATTTGAATGGAGCTTAAGGTTGATGTACCTCTCCATTTTAGTCCTATTAAATTGAAGCTCCAATATAATGACTAAATTCTGGTTGCCAGGGAAAATGAGAAGAGTAGAAGGTATTTCTCATGCCAACCCAAATAGGAGGAAGACTATTGGAATTGCTCCCTGAGACATATATAAAGATGTTGAAAATACATAATTGAACTAAGTGCTATTGTTGGAGGAGTTAGTAGGTATGAGCCACAAAAGAGTTAAAATAGCCCTTTGTTATTTGCTACCATAGAAAAATTTCTTTCAGAGGCAGAAGCTACATAGCAGATACAATTCAATTGTAAACCAGCAGATAGCATCATAATGAATAAGGTAGTCCAAGGGACAATACCAGTAGATTATAGATCAGCAGAGAAGGAAGGTCATAGCTTGGTATAAAAAGAAGCCCAACTGATGACATTAAATAGATGGCAGTACTTTCTCTGGGAAAACAGAAGGAAGTAATTTCAAATGTAGAGATGTATTAGCTATAATGCAGCTATGTGCTGGTACATGTTTAACAACCAGCTTCTCCAGAGCAAAAAAATAATAAGTCAAGCCATTATTTGCAGTGTTTGCTGATTTTTGAGGCAAAAGTTTAACAATCAGGTCACACTGACTAATTGATACAACATCTCCAGCAAACTTTTGGATACAGGCTTGAGAATATTGCCCAGGCCAAATGGATGGCTTCTCTTTTCATGATCTTGAACGCACAATTACTATGAGATTTTATGAAAGGGTATATCCCTGCATAGAAAGGAATGTTTTTCTTTGCTTTTAAATTTTAATTGATTTTTTATGTGTTTTCTGGATTGGTCTGGCGAGAGAGAACAATATTGTTGGAAGCTCAAGATTTATTAAAAAAAATAAAAGATATTTAGACTCTAGAAGTCTTAAACCTTAGTAAAAACCATTAGTATTCAAGGGCCATTATTTGAAGGGAGCATGGGTTACAGAATCTATCTTCTGAATTTTTCCTCCACTTCCCTTATTTGGTTTTAAAATCCTTAAGCTCCTCTATGGCTTTTAACCAGTACATATTTTTCTTGGAAGCTTGTGATGCAGGAGTTCTGATGTCATTGTCTTCCTCCTGTTCCATGCTTTGATCCTTTTTGTCCCTAAAAAAGGAATCTAAAATTAGATTGCTGTGCTTGCTTTGCTTGCTCCTGTTACCACTCAATTATTTGACTTTTGACCTTTTTGCCACAGTAGAACTCTGCTTCCAGAGAGGAGAGCTTTGCCCCAAATTGCTGCAGTTTTCCCAGCTGCTGGAGCTATTTGTTAGCTGACCTCTCAGATGCCACCACTGGCTCTGGCACAGTGGTCCCGCACCCCAGGACCTCCAACCTAGACAGCAATACAGATCCAAGCAGGTTAAAGCAAGAGTGATTACCCCCTCAGAATGGTTGCTTGGTCCCTGTTCAATCAGTAGGCCAGGAGCTCTGAAGCAGCCATGCAGCAGCAGCCACTGCACCTCAGCTGCTTCTCCCTCTTGGGGCAAAAACTGGACTAAACTCCCCGAACCCCTGATTCCAAAGTCACTGACCTCTCACTTTGTCTTTGGCATTTATGGGTTGATAATTCTGGAAACCACCACAGCTGCTGGTGATCCATTCTCCCAAAGTCCCTACAGCCATGGCTGGTAGGGCCACCCTGGGGCTAAAACCACAGACTCATGCAGGGCTGGGGCCCCAGTGCTGTGATGGACCCTTTCTGTTGGCCTGCCAGGCTGTCTTCAGGGGGAGTTTTGTTTCTCTCTGTCACTTTGTGGGTTCTGTAGCCTTAAAGTTTTTTTTAGAGTCATTTTTATAGGTATTTGAGGTGGTTATGGAGGGGGCATATAGAGTTTTCCTGCTTCTATGCTGCCATCTTGGCCCCACCCCCCAGAATCTGTCTGTCTGTCTATCTATCTATCTATCAATCTATCGATCTATCTATCATATACCTATCTATCTATCCATCTAAATTTGATATTTTCTTTCATTGAAATTAAACTAAGACAAAAATTGAAAGTGAATTTTTTAATGTTATATTACTTTGGTACTTATGTCTTCAAGAAATTGTGTTTAAGTGCATTTGATATAACTGTCAGGGGATGATAGTCTTTAAATGTGGCATAGCAGTATTCCATTCCTTTTCCACATAATTCCACTTTACAGAGTGGGAGAAGAGTAAAGAAGTGGTCCCAATAAAGAGTTTGCCATTGATTCAAAAGAAGGGGTAATGGGTAGGAAAGGTTTCTGTGTGAAAAACAGCCTCTGAACACCGACTTTTGGTTCCTGTGCCACTGTCTTATCTAGTAGCATGGAGTAAAGTGGGGCAAAATTTATTTGTTTATATTTCAATGCAAATCACACCCCAGGGCATCTTGAGATCCATATGACAGGGTGTTTCAACAAAAATCAATGGAACAAAGTTTGAGAAAAGTATTGTCACATTGAAGTACATATTTAAGGGACACACATTCTTCAAATTACAAAATTCAAGACTAGCCCCAAATGTCGACTGCCTCTGTTGTTACTTTCAATATTTGTTGATGAAAATATCAATACACATCCTATGAGAAATCAGGTTAGAATGATATTTAAGTGTATATGAAGACTTGTCCAAAATTGAATTTATGGACACAATGTCAGGTCATAATAAAAGAACAGAAGATCTAATTATAATCTCAAGAGACCTATTTCATTATGTACTCTGAGACATATGATTCATTATAAAGTCAAGGACATGGAGTAGAGTAATGGTAGGTTATATTATGGAACTAGCAGGTCATAAAACACCTCAGTATATAGTGGTATATTATTTTCATTAGGCTTTAAAAAATGAATGAAAGCATTTATTAAAAATGTAATATGTGGCAATCACTGTGTGTAGTGATAAGTACCTAAATAGAAGAGAGAGTTCCTGCCTTCAAGGAACTTATATCATAATGGAGACAATGCATGAAAGGAAGTCCTAAGAAGGAAAAGAACTTATGGTCTGGGGTGGGGAACGGAGAGGAAGAAAAAAAGAAAAAGAAAAATTAATGAAATGCCAATAATCTTAACTTTTTCTATAACATTTTAACAACCTGTGTTTTCAAAAACAATGAACAATTCACATTTTAAGCATTAGTTTTAAGGAAAATGAAAAATATCATATGACTTTGGTCAATGATTAATCATTATTATTTCCTTCAAGTATAAAGACATCTAATGTAGTTGTTACAACCATAAATTTTGGACTTTGACAAACCCAATCTACATATATTCTGACTTGAAATGTCTAGAATTTTAAGTTATTTATTATTCAATTCAATTTCACTAGAATATGGTAATCAAAAGTTAATCTAATGTTGAAATAAAGCCACCCAGTAATTCATCCATATCATATTTTATAGTCTGTCACCCTTTGGGTGTTCTTCATACATATCAAATACTAGCAAATTGAAAGAAAAAGATGTAAGTCAAAAGATATGCCACAATCACCAAGTGGTTGGTCCATTGTTTCTACCATCATGGGCTGAGTGTGAAGTGATGGTAGGTGGAGTGATAAGGGCCCTGGAAAACTTTCCAAAGCACCATCTGCATCCAATCACATGAAAGAAGACGGAATGACAAGGACATTAAATGGCAGGCTTGTTTCCTTGCCAGCATTTCACTTAGGAAGGCCTCTCTAAATTCCACTTAGAAGTAATATCAGCACAATGAGTGTACCATTTCTGTGAGATGTAACACTGGGGTGCTCAAAGTTATGTGAAGAATGTATCTAAGTATCTGTTTGAAATCTGGGACCATTATCAAGCTACCCAGAGCTACTGATTCTGTTGCTTGATCTTTTCTGTCAGCTTTTTCCACCCACGAAAATTCTTTGCATTGCTTGTGTATTGAATTTGCTGGTATTGAATGTACATCCGTATGTTAATTTATCAAGGGAAAATATCTCTGCATTGGACTTAACTCATTCTTGCATTTATTCACTTTTCTCACAACTTTTGCTTCCTTTCCCTAGTCCTTCTGCACTTCAACCTTAAATAACACACACACACACAAACAAACATACACACACACACACACACACACACTTCTTTTTTACATACAGAATAAAGCACAAATAAAATCTGGCTTAATTATTTACACTTATATGAAAAAAAATAACTTGAATAGGATTAAAGAACAGGCTTTTAAAAAATTTTGCCCCTACATTCAAGAGTGCAGAACCTGCAGCCTTGAGGCCTTTGACAAAGACATCAGAGGTGATGTAGTTCAAACCACACCAGCCCCAAAATTGTCTCTACAGCATCCCTGAACATGCCCATCCAACCTTAAAAAATAGCACCTGGAACTTTAAAGTGCACGCTTTAAAGACTGTTAAATGTTTTGTATATATTATCTCATTTGAGCCTCAAAAGAATCCTGTGAGCTAGGAACTATAGAAATGTTCCCATTGGTATATCCCCCTTGGCATCCGCACCAGCAAACCCAGGCTTGAAGAGGTAATTGACTTTTCCATGATCATAAAACTAATAAATATCAGAGGTAGGATTTGAATCCTGATCATATTTTTACAAGTAACTCTCCATCTACTGAAGACCTCCATTCCTAGGAAACTTATCACAACTTGAGGCAACTCATTCCTCTTTTGACAAGCTCTGGTGGTTAGGAAGTTTTCCCTTATATCTGATGCTCCCCCAATTCAACCTTTTGAAGTGAAGCAAAATAAGTCTAATCATTATTTTTCCAGCAGTACTTCAAATATTTGAAGATAACCCTCTTGTTTCTCCTAAGTCTTCATTTTCTCCAGGTCAAATATCCCCAGTTTCCTTAATTAATCCCTATCTAGTCTCAGTCCATACTAGTTGCCCTCTTCTGGATGAACTTGAATCAATGCCTTTCTTAAAATGTATGTTAAGAACTGTCAATAATATTCCAAATATGGTCTGAGTGCAATAGTGTTCAATAGATTTCCCTAAAATAGTTTTTTTTTTAATTTTTATCATAAGTCCATAAAACTTGAGGAAACCTACATAATTTTTCATGTAAGGACAAAGTTTTAGAGAAGTTAAAAGACTAATATCTAATAAAAGACTAAAATGACCTAATATCCAGGTCATACAACTGGCTATTATCAGAACCAGAGATAAAATGTCGATCTCCTGGATAATACATATAAAGCTTCTTCTACCACAGAATTGTCATTATCGTTATCATCATCATCATCACCATCACCACCACCACCACTACTAAGATTTAGAGAGCACTTACTATGTGCCAGCAGGTGTATGGAGAGTTCACTGAGGACTAGCACCTCTGAAGTGAGGGCTTACTGAATGCTTTTCAGGGCCATTCATTCACCCTTGATGCCCACCTTCACCCAACCCTCCCCTATAGCTCCAAAAAGCTGTAGCATGTGCAGCGGTCACACCTAAACCAGGTTAAGGTTAATCAACAAGACTTTAACCCAACAGTGAGTTAGGGTGATATCTATTCCAAACATGTGAAAACTTCCCCCAGCAGAATGGGTGGATAAGAACAATTTGTTCCAATGGCTATGAAGGTGGCTAAAGCAGGTACCGTGGTTCACTGAGAGTTTGGCCAGATGTTGAAGATGCCAAGGTCATCCACTGTATTCTGGCCATCACCAGTCATCCTGCTACTAGGATTCTATGATTCAGGGAGAGAGAATAAGGCTGATAAACTGCCTCAATTAAATCCAATTCACATGCAAGACAAGACATCAATCACCCTGTGATGTCTTTGGTCCTTTTTGAAAATAAAGGACAAACAACTATGTTCCGGGCATTGTGCTAAGCACTTTACAAATATTATCCCATTCAGTATTCACAATAACCCTGGGAAATAGGTGCTATTATTATCCCAATTTTACAGACAGAAACTGAGGTAAATAGCACTTAAATGATTTGCCCAGAGTCACAGAGCAATTAAGTATCTGGAACTGGATTTGAACTTAAGTCTTCCTGAATCCAATCCTGGTGCTCAATCCAATGGGTCATTTAGCAGTTCCAATATAATGAGAATCAAAATCTTGAGGTATAAATATTGTGTATGTTGTGTTAATGTAATCAGTCAGAAAGTGAAATTTTAATCAATAAGCAAACTGCTTGCTCTATGGAGCTCCAATCTACTTTTACAATTTTTCAACACTTAATTGACTGGGTATTTGACCAAAATATTATTTTGGCACTATGTTGATCTGGAACATCATTATCAGTTTTGGCACCTGGAGCAATTCAATTTGCAGGTGGAAGCAGGGGAATCTAGGAGACCATTATATGGGGATACTGATCTCTGCAGGTTGAGAACCTGAAATGTCAGGAAGCTTTTGCTGAGCAGGACACCTCAAGGTTGGGGAGGGGATGGATGTACTGTAGAGGAGCTTATCTGTGGTTGAGCCAGACCACAGTGGGAGAGGAAGCTCTCCATCTGTTATCTTCCCATTTTAACTAATTATTCTTGCTAACTAGGTGCTAAGCTCAGGTTTTTCTGTGCTGCAAAAGGAGGGCAAGTGCTGCCAGTGTCCTCCAAATTTTGCTTCCTTAGAACAGAGGTTCAGTCATCCTGCCCCAGCTATGATGTCTCAGATGTTGATATACCGTGAATTTTCAATAAAAATTTACAAATGGAGACTTTTTGGGCAAGAATTTAAAAGTAAACCAAAAAGATTATTATTGTTTGTTTTAATCTTATACACACATGTGTGTATATATATACACATGTGTGTACATATTACATACATATTTTGTATACGTGGAGGCATGTGTACATATATAGATGCAGATATAATATATGCATTCATATACATACACATACTTACACACATATGGTGTGTGTGCATGTGTGTGTATATTGCCCTTGCCTAGCAGTGATCTCTAACACATTATTTTCCTCTATACATAAATGGGAGTTACGTGGAGCTCCCTATTACCCAGTAATACTAGAAATCTTAAAGGGCTGGTACTTCTGATAAACTTGAACAAAATATGGTTGGAAGAGGGAAATGGTAGGAGAGCAAAGGGAAGGGAAAGGAAGGGAACAGAACAGAACAGAACAGAACAGAACAGAAGATGCACGGGGAAGAAGGATCTCATCAGAGTACTCTTACACAGCCTTCTTAGAGTTGACTGTTCTTTTTAGCTAGCTTCTATCTTTGCACCTGTGGTTCCACAAGTCTTTTCAGGCAGGCACCATGACTTAAGTCAGCTCTTCTAAGCATTTCATTAGCCCACCAACTAACTGCTTAAAGAGCAGCTGTTCCATAGCTGTTCACCATAAAGAAAAACATGAAAGCTCTCTTTAGCAGCAACCTTGATATTCAAATATGCTTTGACCATGAAAAATGGGATTTATATCCTCAAAGGAAAGCTGATGCAGTCTGAGGTGATGTCCAGATGTCAGAACCCAATGAAAATTGAAACAAACACCAAAAGCTCCATAGCCAGTATATTAAACCCCTACCTCTAACTCCCAAGAAGCATTTTAATTCAACATGAGGAAGTATTTTCAAATCAAGAAGCCCTGTTCAATGAAAGAGGAATTGCTCAAAGATAGTCGCTGGCAAAATCTGTTCAAAATTCAAATGAATAATACGTTGCCATAGTAGTCATATATAGTGATTTAAAGTTAGGAAAGCATGTTATATACAACATTTCTTTTGGTCCTCACAGAACTCACAGTATTACAGATATAGAACCAAGAAGGATGTCAGAAGTCATCAAGTCTGACGCGTTCTTCTTGTAGTTAACTAACTTCCAGTCATGTTTGACCCTTTGTGACCCTATTTGCAATTTTCTTGGCAAAGGTATCAGAGTGGTTTGCTATTTATGTCTCTAGCTCATTTTACAGATGAGTAAACTGAGGCAAACAGGGATTAAGTAACTTGTACTACTTATATAGCTAGTAAGTGTCTGAGGTCACATTTGAACTCAGGTCTTCTGGACTCCAGGCCTGGGGTGCTCTATCCACTGTACCATCTAGCTGCTCTCTTATTACAGGTGAGAAAACTGAACTTCAGAGTTGTGAAGTAATGTGTGCCAAGTCATACAATGGAAGGTTTCAGACATGAGTCCTCTGATTCCAAATCCAGCATGGTTATTCTCTGAGAGAGAATGTTATAGCATCTTACCCCTTGAGAGAGAAAGGAAAAGGATAATTTTTCCCACTCTGTAGATGAGCAACTAGAAAGAGAAGTGAAGTGACTTGTCACAGGCCACATAGGTAATTACTAAATGGCAGAACTCCAACTCAAAAAAGACCTTCTGTCTATGAACCCAGGTCTCTAAGAGAATGGGTAGAAATCAATCACATGCACAGTAATTGAGGATGAATTCCAAAATATTTTCCTATTCTACCTAATAGGTTGGTTTTGAGAAAGGTGCTTTATAAACCTTAAGGTTCTCTATAAAAATGAATCATTTTCATGGAGCAGCAATCATCTTCTCTAGCTCTCTATATATAGGCTTTTTTTTTTCTTTTTGGAAGGGCGAAGGTAAGGTGATTGGGGTTAAGTGAATTGCCCAAGGTCACATGGCTAGCTTTTTTTCTATTGTGTCTGAGGTCAGATTTGAACTCATGTTCTCCTGACTCCAGGGTTCATGCTCTATTCACTGTGCCACCTAGCTGCCCCCAAATATAGGCATTTTGTTGGGGTTCAGCTGTCTGTTATGTCTCACTCTTTGTGACCCCCTTTTGGTGGTTTGTTTTTGTTTTTGGCAAAGATACTGGCCATTTTCATCTCTAGCTCATTTTACAGGTGAGGAAACTGAGACAAATAGAGCTAAATGACTTCCCCAGGGTTATATAGTTAGTAGGTGTCTGAGGCTGGATTTGAATTCAGGTCTTCCTGACTCCAGGCCCACTGTGTCACTTAGCTGTCCTATATATAGGCACAGAGATTTTTTTTTCTTTTTCTTGTGTACCACAGTGCTGGAGGGGTACTGGCCTCCTCCTCTCATCCCTCTGTACATGTCAACCTTGCTCAGTTACCCCCAGGGAAACATGTAGGTCTTTGGGGCAATGGAGAAATAGTTGGATTGTGTTGCCAAGCTTTCAGCATAAGGAAAGTACTAATATTATAAAAGAAGGGGAAGGGAATACATAGTTATTAAGATCCTGATATATACATATATATGTATATGTATATATTTATAAGTATATTTGAAGCATTTATTAAATATATATATATATATATATATATATTTCAGACACTGTGCTCAGTAACTTACAAATACCTCATTTGACCAATAGAGCGCTATGTTAGTAGGAAAGTAGGGAAAAAAGACATCGGACAGCAGCCAAACTGCATACCTAAAGAATACAAAGTTTAGCAAGCTTCTGATGTTTTGATATATGGACTTTCAGTCTCGTGAAGGAAAAAAGAAGAATATAAGCAATATATTTTGCTGAAGACAGGTGATTTTACTTGATATACACCAGCACACTAAAACAGGGTTACTCAGGTATTGTGGGAAGATTATTTCTCAGTAGAAAATATTCTGGCCATAATTCTAACCAAGGTGGTGACTTTGAGAACAAACTATTCAAGGAAATGTAAACTTTGAAAGGAATCACAAAGTCCAGAGTGATATCTTACCCCCTGTGGAGAGACAGCCATCTGAGCATTTAAATCACAAATTTTGAACACTCTGAAGTCTGAGAAGAAATCTTAGTAGTCAGCATATGGCATTTCTATTGTACATGTACAATGCTATTAAGAACTCAGACTTAGCATCAATAGTTTTCTAATGATTTGTGTTTTGTAGTCTCAGAATATGGAGATGTAGAAACTCACATCTGGGATGTGACTCAGATGAGAAACAAGCTGAAGTAGGTCTACTGCCTGTCTAAGGACTTCGCTCAGAAAAGCTCTGATAGAAATAAGTGGTGCTTGAGAGGTTTGAAAATTTCCATCAGGTAATAGAGTTCTGTCCAGAAATCTTGGTGTTCAGAGAATATCCAAGATTTATGCATGTACAGAAATACACTTATTTAAATATTCATGTGTGTACATATGTGGGTATATATGTGTTTATGTGTATATGTGTATACATACACACATGCCACAGTCAGTAGAGCACTGGGTCTGGAGTTAGGAGCACCTGAGTTCAAATCTGGCCTCAGACACTAAGTAACCCTGGGCAAGGCACTTAACTTTTTGCCTCAATTTCCTCATCTGTAAAATGAGCTAGAGAAGGAAAGGGCAAATCCCTTCAGTATCCTTGCGAAGAAAACCGCAAATAGGGCCATGAAGAGTCAGATACAAGTGAAAAATAACTAAACAACAAATTATATATGTGTGTTTGTGTTTTGTGTATAACAGTGATTAATGCATAAATGTACACATACATACACATGTATGTACACACAAAATATAGTATAATTCTAACTCTAATGCTATATTAGACATATAAATATGCATATGTTTGTATATACATGTGTTATATACATATGCCTACATAATGACATGCACACACATATATGTATGTGTATAAACACACATGTGTATACATATACATACATGTATACCATATATGTATGCATGCATTTACCCACAAGAATGCACTTATACTGTATAGCGGAATACATATAACTTATGCTATATAAGCATAAACAGAGAGTCAAATGGAAAAGGCTTTGGTCTTGGACCAGACTCATGAGGAAGGGATTCACAGCGGGTGGCTCTTGGTGTTGGAATGCAAGGCCCGAGAGGAGGTCCTTACTGTAGTTCTATATTGTGTGCTGGGTGAGAGGTTATTGAGACCACCTTGGCTTGATGCATTCTCTTATCCTGGCTACTTTAGGTTTGATAAACTAGCATATAAGGACCATCTTAGGGTTTGTTTGTTAACATATGTGAGTCATGCCCTGACCCGGATGAGCGCCCGCCATAGGGCTACAGACATCAGCCAGCTGGCAGGGTGGCTCAGTTGCTGAGTCAGTCAATTTTTGTGTCAAAGCAGGTCATCAGGACCACTTAGTATAACCTATTTCAGTAGTTGTTACCCACTGGAGGAGCAGGAAAGTTAACAGAGCCTGTCCTGGCCTGATGCTGACCTCTTTACATGACACTGTGGAAGATGGAGACAAAAGTGATAGCCTAGACCATTGAATAGTTCAACTGAGACTGCAGGCCAGTGGAACTGAAGATATTTATAGTCACCTTGAGTCACAATCATCTTGGCAGAACAATGGATTGAAAGACTTGCAGGATACAGTGCCAACAATAAGTCACAATGGAAATTCCAGTACTATTTGGCTAATAGCCAAATTAAGTTATGATGCTTTAAGAACAATGGGAACAGCTGTTATGCACATAGCCAGATGATGCTCAGTGGTGAAAGCATATGAAGGGACCGTGCATTTAACTGTGTCTTATCTTGTTATACTCTGCACATGACTTGTATATGCTATTCCTATTGTATTTATATTTCTTTGTTATGTGTGCTATTATGGGAATGTTATGAATTTATTTTTACTATTTGTGTACCTATTACATTTCTGCATGAGAACTATGCATTTGATTACTGCATTAAACTTTGTATGTAATGTGTTGTATGAGATAGTTCTGGTCTAGTGTATGCATTATTCTCATATGTTCTGTTGCTTACACAACATGTATCATGTTTCTGTATGCTTCTTCGTGCTTTTATGTGAAATGTTTCTGTAGATTCCATGAATTAGATACCTGAATGTGTGCTATACTGTATGGTTAGGACACTCACTTCTGACTCTGTTATATTTGTATATGCTTTAATGTCATTCTACTTCATTCACTTTTCTCTGAATTTCTTTCCAGTTATTTTTAGTTCAATTCTCTTAACAGTTATTTGTATTTTACCTTTAAAAAGCTACTTTATGACTGCCTTTATCTTTTATTTTAATTATTTTATTTATGTGATCAAAGCTTTACTGCTGAATGAGATTTTAGAGACCATCTAGTTCAGCCTCTTCAATTTACAACCAGATTTAAGTGTCAGGTGTTATAGAGGGAAGGACCAATTGCCTTGTACATAATAAACATTCAAGAAATGTTTTTTTCATTATATTACAAATGATGTAATTATAAAAAATCATTACTAGAAAATTAATTTCTGAAGCATGGAGAAATTGGGTCATTATAATTCTGGTATAACCAAAAGATTATCTTAATTATTAGTAACCATAGCTGCCACTTATTGTGCAAAATCATCCTCCACTTGAATTGTTTATCTATTGAGCAGCTGGCCACAATAAAATCAAAATGGCACAGGAGGGCTTCCCTTGCACATGCCCAAATAGTGCCATTTGTCAAATGACACTGTAATGATTCTGAGATAGAAACACTGGGGAAAGAGATCAGCAACATGGTAAAAAAAAAAAAAGACCAGAGAAAACACATCGCAATTTATAGCAATCTAGAAATAAATCCATTCCATTGGAAAAGTGGAAATCTGCAAACTCTTAAAGAACATATATGGGTTGTGGGGAAAGGGGCTGGGAGGCATAAGACAAGCACTAAAGAAAATATTTTCCTTAAAAGTCTAGATGCCCTTTGTTTGGAACAAACTCCTAAGTCATTTAAAAATTGACCACTAGGCATAGTATATTAAACTGGGCGTTATTCATTCAGCCTTAAACTGACGGAGGTGGAAGGAAACATTGGTTTTCAATTTTCCTCCACAAATCAGGTTAACAAAACTTGAGGATAAAAGTGTATCTTGAGAAAGGTCAACAGAACATAAACTTCTTGTCTGGAATCCCTAGCTAGAGTAAGTGATACTTGTTGGAATGTACAAAACAAGAACAGTCTGAGGTCATCATGCCCAGGGAAAACAATACTAGATTTAGAATCAGAGGATCTGGATAGAAATCCCAATTCTACCACTGGCTGTCTGTGTGACATTGAACAAGATACTTCCTCTCTGATGTTTAGTTTTGCCCTTTATAAAATAAACATATTGAAGTATATGCCCTATAAGGTTCTTCCTAGCTTTAAATCTGAGATAGTAATGCTACTACTTATAATTTAATATGTCAAAAAGGACCTGTGATAGTCTTACTGTGTATAGCCCATACTAAAGTGCATATCATAACTCATCTATGCTATCACACTAATCTCATCCTGTGTGAGTAATAATAGTAATAATGATTAAAAATAATAGTTAACATTTATACAACGCTTTAAGGTTTGCAAAGTACTTATGACATTTTATCTCTTTTGATTTTCAACAACCACCCTTGAAATTAGCACTATCACCATTTACAGATGAGGAAACTGAGGCACAGATTAAGTGACTTGTCCAGAGTCACAAACCTATTTTTCTGAAGAAATATTTGACCTCCAGTCTTCTGGCTTCCAGGTCCTGTACTCCATCTATCGCACTACCTAACTTACCCTAAAATATGTTCTCTCACATTTCTTTCATTGTGGTTTGACCAAATGGATTTTCTGCTATGACTTTTAACATTCCATATGTATCAATGCAGCATCTGGCTGTCCATCTGTTATCCTTCTATCTTACGAAACCTAGGTCACTTCTCTTTTCAATCACATTTCACATAGATGTGATGTTTTCATACTACTTAAAATATAAAAGCCATTACTGGTAAGGTGCTGCCTTCTATTTATGTCCACCATAGAGTTATCAATTGTCTTTGTTGTTACTTTCATTTTTTATTCTTCAGAGATTGTAGTGTTCTCTGAATTGCAGTCATGTAGCATCCCAGAAATTATTTTGGTGTTAAAAAGTTTAATTTTAAACTATGTTAACATAGCACTTTAGATTTATAAATTTCTTTAGGTATATTTTGAGAGCTTTCCTGATCCTCCTCCTAAGTGCTCTCTCCAAAGGTGATATCTTGATATGTGTATGTATGTGTATATATATATATATATATATATATATATATATATATATATAATGGGTATATGCGTGTGTGTGTTTATACACACACAATAAATATATACATATAGTATACATATAAACATATATACATACACATGTGTATACGTGAGTGTGTGTGTATCTGCTGGGTAGTGCAGTGGATAGAGTGCTAGGCCTAGAAACAGGAACAGTCAGTCATCTTCCTGAGTTCAAATCTGGTCTCATATACTTACTAGCTATGTGATCCTGGATAAGTCACTTAACCCTGTTTGCTTAAATTTCCTCACATATAAAATGACCTGGATAAGGAAATGGCAAACTATTCTAGTATCATTACCAAGAAAATCCTAAATGGGGTAATGAAGATACAACTGAAACGACTAAAGAACAACAAACACAACCACATATATGCACATGTCTGTACGCACACATACAAATAAATATGTTATACAGAGAGCTATTTGTATATGTATAGGCAATTTGTATATGTAGATGTGTCTGCATATGTATATATTTTGAATGTATATATGTACAAATGTGTGTATATATGTACAAATAATTAAATGCTTTTTCTTGCAAGTATTTGTCATGTGAAACTGAGTTGCATGAGGAACTGAGAAGGAAGTCGATAATTCCCCAAGAAAACACAGAATAGAATCAAGGACCAATAATTCCCTGCACAAGTGTTTAGAGTTTGGCTCAGATACAAAGTTTGATGTCAGACAGTAAGGCTGGAGGAGTGAGAAAACAGACAAGGAAGAATCTAAATATAGTATGTTACTCTTATGACAGGGATGCTTAAGATACTAATCTAGAGGAAAAGAATGACTCCAAAACATCTACAGCAAAGCCTCAGAGCAAAACCTAGTAGGAGCAGAAGTTCAACTAGAATTACTGGAAGAGATAAAACAGAGGGTTTTTATTTTTTTTTTTTTACTAAAAATGATTTGATAAATTAAACAAGGTTGCTCGAGGGAATATTTGGGAAAGAAATGAGAGTGCTAGGAGAAACTTTAGAAAAGAAATGATAGCTATGGAAGGAAAAATTGGAAAGGAAATTAGGAGCTTAAAAAAATAAAAAACAACAATAGCAAGATATTATCAAAGGAATAGAATCCTTGAATATCTTAGTGAAACAAATAGAAGTTAATGCCCTTATTAAAAAAATGTTAAAATAAAAGTCTGAAAACATAGAAGAAAATGTGAGATATATCATCAAAAACAAATGGTGTGGAAAAATAGATTAAACACAGATAATTTAAGAACCCTTAGACTACCTAATAGTTGGGATAGAAAAATAAAAGAGCCCAATTATTATATTTCAAGAAATTTAAAAAACAACAATAACCAGATGTCTTAAAAACAGAGAACAAAGGGGAAATAAAAATAATTCACTGGTCACTATCAGAAACCCTAAAATAAAAACTCCTTAACTCTAAAGTTTCTGCATCAAAGGAAAAATACTACAAGGCAGAAGAAAAAAAAATCAAAGGAGTTGAGAACTTTAAATAAAATATTCCAGAAGACAAAAGTCTAGGCTTACAACTAAGAACAACATAGTGAGCAAAGCTGAATACAGTCTTATAAGAGGAAAAAAATCAATTTTGAATAAAAATAGAGAACTTTCAAACTATAATAACTAAAATTTCAGAGCTGGGTAGAAGCTTTTAAATAAAAACAGAGGCATCAAGTCAAACATAAGAAGCTAAACATGACCAAGGTATCATTAGGGACTAAACAATATATTATAGATGTCCTTTAGAATCCTGTCATCATCAGGAAGTCATATGGAACATCTATTAAGACATAGTGCCCAAGAATTTTTTCGTTAATGTTTTAATATCTTTTTTTAAAAAGGAAAGTATGAGGAAAAGGTATACACTGAGAGCAAGGAGGAAAATAGTGTGGTAAATGATCTTATATAGTTTGGGTATACAAGTAGAAATAAACAGGTGAGGTGAGTAGGAACAACTTAAAGCTCACTTTCATGTTAACTGGTCAGAAAAGGGAAGAGTACCCAGAAACACAATTGAGGGGGGGAAATACATTTTCCTCAATAGGGAAATAGAGAAAATGAAGGATGATGGAGGAATAAAGTGAAGGATAGATCAATCAGAGATTAGTTCTAAATAAAATAAACACTAACCATGGAGGGTGGATTGTGAAGAAGGGTTTAAAGAGAAAGAAACAAAACTGTGATTGGGCTCTAGGTATTTAGGTAATCAAATACTTAGGCTGCCTCGTGGTGAAGTGGCTAAAATGCTGGGCCTAAAGTCAGGAAGACTCATCTTCCTCAATTCAAATTCAGCCCCATACACTTTATAGCTATGTGACCGTCAGAAAGTCATTTAACCCTATTTTCCTCAGTTTTCTCACCTGTAAAATGAACTGAAGGAAGGAAATGGCAAACAACTTCAGTATCTCTGCCAAGAAAACCCTAACTGGGGTCAGGAAGAGTCTAATAGGACTGAAAAAAACTGAAAAAATAACAGCAAATTAAACACTTAGGTAATCTGTGAATACTTAAGAATAAAGACACTTCAGTAACCATTACTAACCTGAATAAACATTTTTAGGTCTAAACTGAATTGAACATAGGTACTTAAGCATAAAATTAAATAATTAGATACATAATTAAGGGCTTATTTTTTTTTTTTTAGGTAAAGGGCTACTTACATAAAAGTACATAGATTCTTAGGAATTTAGGTAATTAGATATTTAAGTACTTCAGGATATTGGCACTTGGGTACTTAGGCAGGTAGTTAGGTAATAAGACAATTAGGTACTTAGATACTTAGGTATTTTAGGTATTTAGAATTAGAATTAGGTTAGAGTTCTACCAGACAGAATCAGACTAAAACTTTGAACCAGTGTAGACCAGTTTGGCCCAGTTTAGACCTGATTAAACTCCCAAACTGCCAGGAGTAATCTGTCTTAGACACATCCTTCAGGGATCAATGTGAGAATGTTCATTCCCTTTGTTTTATTTATTTATTTTTTTAGGGAGCCAAATTTGAGAGGAAAGGGTAGGGGGAAGGAGAGAAGATAAATAAACACGTAATGCCTACTTCTTGCCAGGTATTGTAGTTAAATGAAAAAATACTGTGGGCTTTTGTTTTTATTTTACAAATATTACCTTATTGTTCCTTACAATAACCCTTTGAGGTAGATGCTATTACTATCCTCATTTTATAGTTGAGGAAACAAATTAAGTGATTTGTTCAGAGTAACACAGCTAGAAAGTATCTGAGGCTTAATTTGAACTCACGCCTGACCCCAGGCTCAGTGGTTAATCTACCCTTTGTGCCACCAGATGCCCATAACCCCTTTTCCACTGGGAAATCTTGCTTCAAGTCAGGCAAACTTTTTTTTTTATATTATTTTTATATCCTGGGAAGTCCAAAATTTTGCTTTTCGCGTTTTTTCCACAGGTATTTACAATCTGGTTTCACACATACTACTGATTACCACTGTATCACATTACACTTTTATTCCATCAACACAAAGAGAGATTCAAAATATATTTATAAAGCAATATATTAGAGGACAAAGAGAAATGTTTGGGAACATTCTAAAAATATTGATAAGTATTTCAAACATGAAGACTTTCTTGCCATGTTGGTTTAGTTTTAGGATTTATAGTTGGCAAATTTTTTCTAAGATCAAAGAAAGGAAGAGGGAAAAGCAAGTAAATTGTCTCCAAAGGAAATATCATATCCCAGACTAACCTGTCGTTTTGGTTCCTCCAAACACTTTGAAAAGAATCAAATGCAAAATGTGGTTTGGAAAGAAAAGCAGGGTAAGTTTATATTCCATTGGAAAATCTGCTGAACTCTTATTTGTCCTTCTTTAAATCTTTTTTCCTGTTTATTTTTTATTGTTTTATAAAGCTATAAAGACTTCAGAAACCATGTTGTGAAAAAAGCTAAATACAGACTAAATTTGTTGTCATGAGGAAAATGGGATGGTGCTCTAAAATGCTTTACAGAGCTGAGGAAAGCCATAATCCATTTTGTATGTCACATTCACTACAAAGCAAATCAAGACAGTATCCTCAAGCCTGAAAGTATGGCTTTGCTGATCGATCTTGACCATGACTGGTGGAGAAAGACAAGTTTATGGAGCAAACAGTTGCTTATGGTTTGGCCTTTCAACTTGTCCAATATTTTATATTCATCACCACCAAGAAAACAATGCAAACAAAGCCTCTTGAGCACATTTTTCTTCTGTTCAGCCCATAGTACTTGCCAAATCCTCTGGAGGCATAGTGATTCTCCAGTATGGTAGAGAGACTACATAGAATCCTCAGGACAAAGGTTGCAGTTCATCCAAAAGCAGTGATTACTATGTAATATCCTTATTGGCCTTGATTACAAAAACTCCAAGACTGAGAATACAGCCAAGAATGTGAATAGAGAAATCTATACAAAGGACTACCTAGATTTCTATTGTTTCTTGTCAATGATTTGACCAGAATTTTTGCCCATGTGACAGAAATCCTACTCTTGGGTTCTCCTTACAATATAAATGAACATGGAAGAAAATTTTGAAGGGATAATAATAGAAAAGGGGAGGAAAGATGATTGCCTTACTTC
The DNA here is from genome assembly GCF_028583685.1 of Petaurus breviceps papuanus. Classification (NCBI taxonomy): domain Eukaryota; kingdom Metazoa; phylum Chordata; class Mammalia; order Diprotodontia; family Petauridae; genus Petaurus; species Petaurus breviceps. Next base: position 56,175,377 of record NW_027187419.1, on the reverse strand, counting down.
TGGGTGGTACTTTAAGACATTTCTAAGAAATACAGCACTGAAATAAGATAGTAAAGCACTTTCCTCTTAAAAATGAAAAAGAAAGAGCATCTTATTATACTCATAGATGAAAAATTATTATTGTATGTGAATATATTATGTATCTTTAATTGATTTAATCCCCACCAAACAAAATTTCACTGATGTGGTATATCAATTCATTAATAAACACAACTGGATTCGTATTGTTATTGTTTTCCCTTCTCCTATTTCCTCCTCCCCTTTTTTCTACAGTGGTTCATTTTTACCTCCTGGCAAGTTCTTTTACATATTTATAAACTCCAGTCTTTCAGCTATTCCAGTGAGTCTTTATTCCTGAGATCGTGAGTCTTTGTTCTCTCTCTTTCCCCTTTATTTTTAATGAGGCCCTATAAAATCTTTCTAGCTATAGCTTGACCACTTTTCCCCCCATAATCTTGGCCAACTGGCTCTAAAATATGATTGTTAGACTGAAAAGGCTGGGTGTTTCCAAGTCTTCTCCCCACACCCTCCTTTTTCAAGCCAGGTGGGCTTACTCTAATACCAGAATTTTATATTGATTTTGACAATAGTTTGTCATGTAACAAACTAAAGGCTCAGCTCTGGCCTAATTCCATTTTCTGTAGCTTCTTAGAGATCTTTTGAGTGTCTTCATTCTTGAATTAATCAATCAGTTTTCTTGTCTGTAAAATGGGAAGATTTGACTAGATGATTCAGATGTTTATCTCTAAACTCCGGGATTTTATGATCTATTTTGTGAATATAGAACTCCTCTGATATTTCCTGCTCTCTAATTTCTTTGTCACTCCTGAATCCATTTCTCATTTATTGCACTTTTGCATTTCCCCACTAGCAACCTTTCCATCCTGGAGATGTCTCTGCATTGTGACCCTCTCTTTTGATTGAGGAATGCCTGAGTTGAGCTACCATTTCAGGAGGCACTTAAGCTTTGCTTGTTATGGTACTGGCTCCACCCCTAAGTCATTACACTTCACCTCTTCCTACAGCCTTGCTTCCAAAAGGATGCCCTCCATTGCCCCTCCATTGATTCTGGTTCTGATTTAAGCATTGTCTTCTGCCATTAGGATGTATGCTTGAGGTAAGGAGCATCTTTTTTAAAATTATACTGCTATCCCCAGAGCTTATTATAGTGTCTGTCATATAATGAGCACTGAATAACTGCTTCATCAAAATATATATCCATGTATTTTTCTGTTTGAGGTCTTACTCTGCCATTTTATTGATAATGGTAACAGAAAACAACTTCTATTTATTTATCATTTTGTAGGCATGTAGCACTTATTTTTTTAATACTTTATTTGACATTATTTCATTGGATTCTCAGAAGTGAAAATAATTTGTCCGTCATTTTCATGCATTAATCAAGATGAATTATGCATTTGGACAGGAGAGAAGGTCGTTGATTTTTTCCTCATTTGGTGCAGTATGAGCTGTGGGCTGGGAGAGCTGGTACACTCCACCCTAATGCCTCCCTGGCCACAGAGTTGCAGCCTATGAAGGTTAGCCTCTGGCAGAAGCTGTTGACTTTGTCAGCCTAGGCCTCATGAGAACTGACATGTAGACTGAGCGGTAGACCCAGGCCACAGATGCTGAAACTATTTATTGTAGCATTTATTTATTTCTTAATCATGTAAAATGTATAAAACTCTGCTACAGCTTTTATTAGGTTTTTATATCTTTTATGTGTCACATAAAATTTTAGAGTATTATATTTTACCATTAGCTATTTTCCCCATAAGTTGTATTTTTTTAAAACCTGATTTTTCATAGCACTGCTTTGGAGGAATGCACGTATTGTCTTATAGCCAAACTTGCTGTACTCTGATACACATTCTCCTCTTGCATATCTTCAGATTTCCCATTTTTCTTCTCTTCCTATAGCTTTGAATTTTGGTGTTGTTTATTTTTATTCCATTTTCTCCACCAACTCTGTCATTCTTCTAAATTTTCACTCTCTTTAAGCTACTATTACTGCCAGGATGGGGTCATTTGTTGTCTACTACAGTAGGCTAGGCCTGTATTTATTTACTGCTTTTTCATCTTTATACTCCACTTCCCGTAAGATTAAGAATTCCTTATGAGCCAGTCCACAGATCATACTTTTTTTTTTAAGCAATTGGGGTTAAGTAACTTGCACAAGGTTACATGGCCAGTTATTTCTGGGTGTGGTGCTGAGTATCTGACCCTGGATTTGATCCCCAGGTCATCCTGACACTGGAGCCGGTGCTCTTACCACAGATCATACTTCTAATAGTGGCACCGGTAGATTTGCGTCCCCTTGTCACATTAATTTATTCCCCCATTCATTCAGTAAACAAAAATTGGTCGTGTTGGTATATTATGTCCTTACACTTTCAAGCAGGGTCTCTGGAATACAGTATATTTGCACAACATTCAAAAAGGCATTGAACATCCAAGGAAAAGTTTTCTCTAGCTCTAATAACCAGTTTGCCTAACACCTCACTCCCTTTTCCTACTTTGTGCCTTGTATTCAGCTCACAAGTAAGGTATCTGCTGGCCTTCTGGGACAATCCCCATACCCCATGATCTTTGTTAACCTGTGACACCTGTGCCAGCCTATGTGGCAGGATGCCTGCAGAAGAATCCATAATGAATATTTAATGACAGTAGACTATAGTTTTGTTTTTTTTCTTTTCTCTCCCTTCTAATCAACATCATTTTTCTTTGAAGATCATCATTGAGGCTCCCTATTTCACTGTCATTCCACCTTTCCCCCATATGCCTTTGAGGACAACAGCCAAAGATTGTCTTTCAAGCAATTCCTTAAAGTCTTATAGGTCTCAGCAGTGAGGAGATTCAACCCAGGAGCACTTCCTCTTTTCAACAGCTTGCTCTTGCTGCTCACTTTTTGAGCCATGATGAGCTGTTAGATTATTTGCTTCCTTGCCCTTTGATTGGTAGCCTAATGTTACAGATGAGGCCATTTATACTTTTTTTATGAACATAATTTCATAATGAGTGATCCTTAACTGTGATTTATAAACATATTTGGACAATTGAAATATATTTTACATGCAAACAAGAAGTCTATTATTTAATGAGCTAGAGAAGTGAATGCTTCTTAGTAGAAGGTACTTCTTCACCAGGAAGCTCCCCAAAACAATGCCCAAAAATGGACAGGCACTTCATAGGCCCCGGTAATGTTGACATGCCTTTAATGCATAGCTAAACACTTTCACAATAGAAAAGAAGGTAGAGAAAGTGGCAAAAAATATTATTGTAATACAGGAACACCTTTATAGGTTTAAACATATTTCTAACACGTATAAACATTTTTAGGGCTTTTTAAGTACCACAAGAGCTGAACTGCTCCATTATTTCTTTGTGAGATTCAGAAGCACTGCTATGGTGGAATGCGGGTTAAACTTGGAGTCAGGAGAGACTTGGTTATGAATATTGCCTTTGACTTTCCCTAGTTGTGTATAAGCAAGTAATTTTGTCATCAACAAACATTGGTTAAGTATTTACTATGTGTCTGGCACTATGCAAAGTGTTCAGATTACAAAGAAGAACAAAAGCATGGTCTTGCCCTCAAAGAACTTACATTCTAATGGTAGCAACAACATGCAAACAAATATATATTTGTACATATATATACATATATATGTATGTATATAACTGTAAATGGTAAGTAATCTCTTAGGGAAGCCACTAAAAGACTGAGAATGAAGGGGAAAGACAGGGAAAGTCCTTTTGTAGAAGGTGAGGTTATAGCTGAATGCTGAGGAAATCCAGGGAAGTCAGAAGGCAGAGGTGAGGAGAAAAAAACATTCCAGCCATAGGAGACAAAGTGAAAAAATTGTTTCACATTTGAGGAATGGCAAGAAAGTCCGAGTAAGAGGACCTTAGAGTGCAGGGAGGGCAGTAAAGTCTAAGAATACTTCAGGAGATGGGAAGGACAACTAGTGAAGGGCTTTAAAATCAAAACATGGGATTATATATTTGATTTTAAAGACAATAGGTAACCACTGGCATTTATTGAATAGAGGAGTGACACGGCCAGAATTGTACTTTAGGCGGATCACTTTGGTTACTTAAACACTCTGAAGATGACTTTCCTTATCTGTAAAAAGGGATGATGATGATGGTGATAATAATATCCATAGCACCTACTGACAACTTTGTTCAGAGGCTTCAAAGGGATGACATAAGGCATTTATTATGCTTTAATGGAAATTAGTAAAGTATGAGCATTGATACTAACCAAGATTTATCAAATTTTACACACACACACACACACACCCATATATAAAATGCTCAGTGACTTCAATACAAAGGACTGAACATGAAATTATTTAAATAATCTTGGAAAATTAAATCTAAGAGTAAAAAATAAAATAGGCTTATATATATTACAACAACATCTCACCACTGTGTGATAAACACTTTCTTTAAAAATAAATTTAAGAGGCTTTGCACTTAGCAAAGCATCAAATACTCAAATAATCCAATGAATCTGTCACATCATTTATCTGGGTGGTCCATGTGACAATGAGACTTTCAAGACATCTTTCCTGTATGCCTCTCATTTAGGTCTTTATTATGGAAAGGAGTCTACACAGGAAAAGAACCTGTGGGGAATAAAGATGCCTTAAAGCAAATTAAGAAAAATAATTGAGACAAGATAATATTTTTTAACAGGAGGAGGAACAAAAATATCATTATTCAGTAGACAAAGTATTAGAGGAAAATACAAATATTTTAGCATCTAAATTCCCAAGGGAAAAATAACTCAATGACCAGAAGACATGGGCATGAATACAATAGAGGCAGGAGACTTTTATATCCATCTTTTAATTACAGAAAAATCAAACAGGAAGATCAACAAAAGGGAAAATATAGAATTTAACAAATTGATGGATAAAAAAATCCTTAATACTTATGGTATATTCTACATGGGGCTGTAAAAAAATGCACATTTATCTACGTCACATGCAATTTTTGGCCGAAAAAGACCATGTATTAGAGCAAAGAGATGTCACAAGTAGATATAAAGGACAGAATAGGAAATGTATTCTTTACACACTATAATACAATATAAAAATGTAATCAGTTCTGGGACAAAAATGAACAAAATATGTAAATGAAGTTCTAATTATGGAACCCTAAATATTAAATGGGTCAAAGGGCAAATCATAGAAACAATTACTAATGATATCTATCAGAATGATGATAATGAAACAACATACCAAAATGTCTGGTATGCAGGTGAAGTAGCCTTCAGGAAGAAAATTATATTATTTAAAAATTTTTTTAATTTATGGAATAAAACAGTTCCATAACTACAAAAAAAAAGATGATTGCACATGAAACTGCACATCTATTATGTTCTACTTGCTATTCCTTTCAAATACACAAAATTATCATTTAATTTTTTTTCTTCTCCCCTCTCCTTGCCCCAAATATGGATTTAAAATTTAGAAATCCAACATAAAACCATACCTAAAATAAGAAAGAGAGGGAGGAAGGAAAAAAGGAAGAGAGAAAGAAAGAAAAAGAATTAGTTGTAAGGGAACTACCATGTGGGTGGTTGGATAGACTCCTGGTACTCATGAATTCATAAGAAAATTCTACCAAACATATTTTTAAAAGTTACTATGCAAGAACCAATAAAGAACCAACAGTATAAGATTATTCTCAAAACTTGAGAAAGAAAGCACGCTACCACACTTCTTTTATTAGCAAATATAAGACTAATACCTAAACCAGGACAGATAAAACATAGACCTATAGGGCAATATCATTTATGAATATTGAATCAAAGCCTTTAATTGAAATATTGTCAAATAGACTACAGCAATTAATTTAAGAAATCATTCATTATGAATGAGTTAAATTTATTCTAGAGTTCAAGAATGGATCAAATAAAGCAACCTTAATTATTAATCAGATTAAAAAAAAAAACATTTAAAACAGCATTATCTGAATTGATACAGAAAAGCCTTTCAGAAAGTATACTCATCATTTTTGTAAAAAAAAAAATACTCTACATAGAATAGGCACACAAGTGGCTTTTTAAAATATATATAATTATATATATATAAATATATTTAGTATATATTATATATAACATTATATATAAACATATACATATATTCACATATTAATATGTAATGCACATATACATACACATACATGCATATATTTATCATGTTAAATGTAGATTCACTAGGTTTCCCAATAAATTAATTAATAAAGCATCATTCTCCCAATTATTATTTGATATGGATAAGGAAATGCTAAAAGTAGCAATGACAAGAAGAATAAATGTATATTGTATATATTATATAACATATATAATAAATGTATATAAATCATTGGTATAGGAAAAAAATAAAACAACTCCTGTTTGCTGGTTACATGATCGTTCAACTAGAGAATCCTAAGAAATCAGAAAAGATACTAACTGAAACAAATAATAGTTTGAGCAAACTTGCAAGCCCTTAAAATTCAACAAAATTTTTATATAATAACATCCAAGAAGCAAAAATAAAACATATATGTGTGTATGAGTGTATTCCAGTTACAAAGTGCTCCTTAAAGAAATAAAGAACTTAAATAGCTGGAGAAATATTCAATGCTCATGGACAGGTCATGTCAATATAACAAATATGATAATTTACAGTTTTCATACTATTCTAATTAAATTATCAAAGGACTACTTTATAGAACTTGATTTAAAAAAATCTTTAAAAATAATCTGGATAGAAGATGACAAAGTAGAAGCAGGGACCTGCTTAAGCTCTCCCCCAAACTCATCAAAATACCTGTAAAAAATGACTTTAAACAAATTCTAGAGCAGCAGAAGTCACAAAATGACAGTGAAACAGATGTCCAACCCAAGACAATCTAGAAGGTCTACATGGAAATTCTATTGCACTGGGCTGGGAGCAGAGTGCAGCGCCAGCACAGATGGGCCCATTCCACCTAGTTCTTTTGTTGCTTGTTAAAAAGTAGAGAAGTAGATTAATAGAATATACTAGAAAAGGGAGAATCAGAAACAATGGTACTCAGTAACACAGTATTTAATAGACTGGAATAATAGACTGGAAAACATAAATTACTTATGATAACATTCCTTTAATTAAAAAAAATCCTACAGGGAAAACTGGAAAGCTCTACCAAAAATTAGGCTTAGAATAATATGTTACTACATATTCTGTGATTAAATCTCTATGGTTATGTGACCTTAATATTAAAGATCATACCATAAAAAATAGAAGAAAAGTAGATAATATATACCTTTTCAGTTTTATGTAAGAAAATATATATTTAATAAAATAAAAGAGCCAACTACAAAAGATTAAATAGATAACATTAATTAAATAAAACAAAGCTTCTACACCAATAAAATTACTGTTTAGATTACTATCTAGCACTAGATTACTAATTAATACAATGAAATTACTATCTAGAATAAGAAAAAAAGTGGTTGAATGGGAAAAAAAATCTTTGTATCAATTTTCTCAGAAAAACATTTAGTATCAAAGATCTGTAGACAGTAGGTATACACACATGTACACATATTTGTGTTTTTATATGTAACTCTGTGGGTATATATACACACCCATAGCCTCACCCACATACCCAAACTCTCTCTCACACACACACACACACACACACACACACACACACACACACATATTTCACCAAAATCCATTTTTCAATAGCTAAGCAGTCAGAAGATATACGCAATAATTCTAAGATATGCATTCCACAATATTGACAATGACAAGAAAGATTTCTCCAGGTTCCTACCAATAAGAGAAATACAAATCAAAACAACCTTGAGTTTTCATATCTCTTCCTGCAAAATGACAAAGATGACAGAACATGAAAAATGTCATTTTTGGAGGGTTTGTAGAAAGTTAGGAATACTAGTGAACTGTTGGCTTGATTTTGTTTTTTGGAAAGCATTTTTTTTAAATGACAATAAAGTGATTAAAATGCCCATATCTTTTGACCCAGAAAGTAGCTTTATACAACAAAATATTTGAAGCTGAAGTTTTTGTGATAGCAAAGAATTGGAAACGAAGTAGATGCCTATTAATTGGAGAATAGCTAAATTGTGGCACATTCTGATAATGGAATGTTATTGTGCTCTGAGAAATAATAAACATGATGAATTCAGAGAAAAATGGGAAGATTTACAGGATCTGATACAGAAAGTAAGCAGTATTGAGAAAACAAAACACACAATGAATACAACAGTGCAAACACAAAGAACAATTACAAAACAATCAAAAGTGAAAGTTTCAAAATTGCAAAGAACAGTCCTGACAACAAAGTAGAGATTAGAGAACATGCCCTTATTCTACTCCTACACAGAGGAGGGAAGTTCATGAGTATTATGCATTGCACATATTTTCAGATCATTTTTTTATGCATTGATCATTTTTGCTGATGCTCTCCCAGTGTCTGTCTCTCTGTCCCTGTCTCTGTGTCCTTCTCTAGGTCTGCCTCTCTCTCACTTTCTCACCCTCTTTCTCACTCACACTTTTCTTACTCTTTCTGGAAATATTATTTATTATATGGGATTGGCTATCTGGATGAGGAAGGGGGGCGACACTGGGAGAAATTTTAGTGAAGTATAAAAACAAAAGATACAAATTAAGTTATTTTAAAAATCACTCTCTGGAGACAGAAACCAATTTAAATGAGGAGAAATGAGAATTATATGAAAAGGCTAAAGTGAATACTTTAAAAATTCACCCACCAATTTAGATTTATTAAACAGAAGCAAGGAACAAAAATAAAAATACGACATAATGCTGTAAAAATGTCATTCATGTTGAATCTTAACACTTTTTTCTTTGGTTTTAGGATTGCATCTAATACTTTGGGGGAAAATGGACTGATACATGTAAAGGACTACTGTTCAGAATGGATAGAATGATAACTGAAAAGAGAAATCATGACTGCTAAAACTTAAATTTCCTTGTTTTCTCTGCTAATAAGCAAGGCCTTTAGATTAGAAAGGACAGAACATATATGACTAATGGGGAGTTGATAACCAATATAAAAGAAATTGTCAGGGGCAGCTAGGTGGTGCAGGGAATAGAGCACCAGCCCTGGAATCAGGAGGACCTGAGTTCAAATCTGTTATCAGACACGATATTTACTAGCTGTGTGACCTTGGGCAAGTCACTTAACCCCAATTGCCTTGCCTTCCCCACTCCAAAAAAAATATCATGAGGCATAGTTTTAACTCTTTTGATGTGCTTAAGTCATCTGGCTAAAATGAAATATAGGGATAAAGTGTGTGTGTGTGGGGGGGAACACTGATGGGTATCATTTTCTAAGCCACTCTCAAAGACTTATGAAAGAAAGATCATGGAGAATAGGAGAAGGCACTGAAGGGCAAGAAAAGTGAAAATCTGATTTTCGAAGAGGGAAGAGATTATCATCTAAAACTATGTACTAGGAATGCTTATGTCTCTTACTGATAAAACTTCAGGAATGTCATTTAAGAAATGGTTAAAATCTAGAAAATATAGAAGTGATCATGGAGATACAACATGAATCCTGCAAGAACAGGTGATAACAGATTAATCTTACCTCCTGTTTTGACAATTGCTAGATCAAAGGAATTCTACATATAGTTACCCAGAATTCAATAAAGTATGTGATAACATTTCTCATGGAATTCTTGTGGGAGTAAAGGAGAGATACAAGCCAGAAGATAGTCTTGCATAATCACAAATTTACCACATTTTAAAGCTGGAAGGGGCCTTGGTGACCATCCAGTCCAACCCAAAAGCCCAAATGAAGCCCCATTTTAAGATACTTCATTCATGGTCATTCAGCTTCTACTTAAGGACTGCCATTGAGGTGGAAACCAAGGCCCATGGAGCAGCTTATTCTACTCTGGATTCAAAATTCACTGAATGGGTATAATCAAAGAACAGCCAATAGGTCCATGTCACCTTGACATGATGATGATGTGAAGAATGAAGATCTTCAATGGACTGCTCCAGAGATTATGCTATTTTTTACTTTTTATTAATGCCTGGGTAAAGGTGTAGAGCTCATGCAAACCAAACTCACAGTTGGCAAAAAGATGAGAGGAAGAACTAATACAGAGATTATAGAATCAGGATCAAAAAAGAACTTGAGAGGATAGCTCAAGTTAATTTTATTTAATAATGTAGAGTTCAATAGAGATATATCTTAGATGGGTTAAAAAAATAAATAGCATAAATACAATATGTGTGTATGTGTTGGTCAGACAACAGTTTGATAAAGATCTAGTAATTTTAAAGGAGTGAAAAATCAATGTTAGTGGTGCCATGTGATAGACAAAAGAGGGGGAAAGCTAATGAGATGCTAGCATTAAGAGAAACAAAGTACTTAAGGTTATAGTAATGATTATCTGTACCGTGCTGTAGTCAGACTGTATCTGCCCACAGGTAGTATATTACTAAGTACTCCCTCTGAAACATTCACTTGGTATAACAATGTATTTGTCTGCCTGCCATGGCATAGATCAGGAGTGTTGCGGGTGAAATTGGAATTAGGAGCAAATAAATGAGATTTTATGTGCCTCTTTCAGTGCTAGAGTAATATATATTTTCTGTCTCTAATTAAAACTATCAATTAGTAAGGTTTCAAAATAGTTGATCTGCCCTCCCTACATATTATTTTGCAGATCAGGATTGATATTTCTTTGGTGTAGAGCACAGCTGCCAAAGGGCTGCAAAAGGAGTCAGGATCAGATTAAAATGTAAATGGAAATGGTTAATAAAATAAATAAAAAGACAACAGAACAGAGATAATGCCAATGTGTTGTTTTCCATGTCAATATATGAACCACAGGGATCTCTATGTATAGTTTAGTGGCCTGTTTCTATCTGAGTTTGATACCATTGGCAGAGAGAACTCCCAGTGCAGACATTTCTTTTACCAATGCAGGTACATGTACTACCATATATAGTCTTAGAGAATTGTGTGAACCATTGTGAGACTGAATAACTTTTTCAGGGTAAGACAGGAAGTATATTTCAGAGGGGAGACTTGAATCTAGATTGTTTTTGACTTAAAGGTTCTCTATCTTCTCTACACTGTACTTTCCCTCTATATTAAAAAACTTGGATTTCCCCCCCTTTTATCTGTTTAATAATAATAAAAATGTAGGGAGAGGCTTACTCTTTCCTTGATGGTAAGAGATATGCCCTTTGTCATTATGGTTCATTTGGTTATGTGGATGAAGTTGCTTGCTTCAGACAATTGGATTTCAGCAGATATATAGTCTAGTTTGATATAAAAGTGTTTTCTATTGCTATGAGTAGTTGGATGAAGTAATAATTTCTCTTATGTAATAATAAGGATTTGTCATGAAGAATATGGCATTATTCTGGATTGTACAAAGTTTTTTACCCTAAGGACAACCACATTATTTCATCAAGGTCTACTCTGGAACTTCTCATATATTCAACAGAATGGAATTCAGCAAAAATTTTGTTGATGTAACTATTACATTATATTGTCAGGAAACATCATGTTCTGTTGGACTGGTGGAACCCTGGGCTCTCAGACCATGCTAGTCTGACCTTAACCTTTCCTATGCTACATTTTCAAATATGAATATATTCCATATTTACAAATGTGAATAACATTTGCTCTACAGACCACACACAATTGTTACATGCATCAAGGAGACAATAGATATAAAAGATCTTTATAAAATATTTAAAGTATAATTTGGTATGTATTTTTGTTTGTTATGGTTCAGTTGCGTCTGACTTTGTGAGTCCATTTGGGGTTTTCTTGGCAAGGATACTGGACTGGTTTGCCATTTCCTTCTCCAGCTCATTTTACAGATGAGGAAACTAACTTGACCAGGGTTACAGAGCTAGTGTCTGAGGCCAGATTTAAATTTATGAAGATGTGTTCCTGATTCTAGGATCAGCACTCCATCCATTGTGCCACCTAGCTGTCCCCAATAGGTATTAACATCTTATTTTTCTCATCTGACTTGATAATGCTTCTTTAGCAATTGCTGTGGGACAAATTGTTATTCTGCTATAACTTTAAATAATTACTATTCTATAGGCTATTAAAAAGTGGATGAAAACTAAAATTTGTATTTCAATAAAAATATTAGATTGTAAGCTCATCTTCTATAGGATCACTAAAAGTATCTTTGATTACAATTGTAGCAGAAGGAATAACCAGGATGATATGCACCGCATTGTATATTCACATAATTTCCTTCTCTGCTAGGTCTCTATGTTTTTAAATTTTTTGTTCCATGCATCCTGATGATTGGGAGTATTTCAGGTGGTGGCATCCAGTAAAACCAATGCTCTTGCATTTTTATGAATTACTGTTATATCAAGACAATAGGGTTTCATTCTGTGATAATAGTTTGTTTAGATTATAGTTTATTGGTTAGTTCTCAAGGATATTTTGAGGTACACATTTGTAGTATAGGGTTTTGTCATCTTAGTCTATGAAATGTTATTGCTGTCATTTCATTTCAATCATTTCAGTTGTGTTCAACTCTCTGTGACTATTTAGAGTTGAATTCAGGTCTTCCTGATTCCAGGCCTCACAATCTATCTACTGCACCACCTCACTGTCCTAGTCTGAAATACAAGGACTCTATAGTGAAGTTATGACATAGTTCTAACTGCCAAGCCCTATCTTACCAGGAATTCAGGTGTCAAATTTTTATAGTTGACAGTAATGTGCAGTAAAGTTCCTACCTTATCAACAACAAAAATAAAAATTTGATTAAGCACTATGTACCAGGCACTGTTCTAAGAGTCTATACTAACCTTTTTGATTGATAATATTTACCTTGTTCTTTGCATGCTATTAATACTTGCAAAAATGTGAGATTTTATTATTAATACAATATTGTTTTCATTGAAAACAGTTCAGGCAAAAAATCTCTGGATAAACTGATAATCTGATAATTAATTTTATATACTATTGAATTAGTAGATAAAATAATTTTTCTGAAATGAAAGTCTGGGGATGTAAACTCATCTTCCATATATTTACTGAAAACAACCTCAGTGCAAATCAGTGAAGACAAAGTATGATACCCACTTCATCTTATGCTCATATCCTTTTAATCACTTCTGCTAACTCTGTGTACTTTGAAAAAGCTTTTCATTCTATTTAGCTTAATTATGAGTAGATGGAATACCAAAATCTTTTTAAAATTTTCTTAAAGTTTATGAATCAGCATGCTTTATGTAGCACTTCAAATACATATCACCATCCTACAATGATAGGATTATAGGAATTTGATCTGGGAGTTTAGAAATCACATGTTATAAGCCCTGTTCACAGATGTGGAAACTGAGGTCCAGAGACCTCATGTTTCATGGAAAAGATAGTGTCAATTTTGCTTTGTCTCAGAATTCTAAAGCAGGTGAGGTAAAGTGATAGTTTTAAGCTATGAAACTTAAAACTGGACTAAGACTTTTGAGACACACTTCATATTATTTCCTGCATATTACTTCATTTGTTTTTAGAGGTACCATACATTATCTCGATTTTTCAAATGAGTAAACTAAGGCTCAGAGATGTTACCTGATTTTTGCAGCATCACACAACTAGTAACTAGACCCAGGTCCTCCTAAATCCAAATTCAGAGGTCTTTCCATTATGCCATACTGCTGCTCTCTCTTCAGAGAGCTTGTGGTCTAATAGCATGGATCCAAATATTTGCAACACAAGAAAGTGCATACCGTATGTTTAATAGAAGAACAAAGTAATAGCTGAGAGTTTCAAGGAAGGGAATGGCATTTTCAACTGGGAAGGGTTCAGGATGGTCATCCATAGGCATAGAGAGAGATGGGATTTTAATAGACGGAAATGCAGCATTCCATGCACAGAGAATGCTATCAGGAAAGTGTCTTTGTAGGATAGCAAGAAAGAATATTAATAAGATCTATCTTTATACTGTGTATTAAGGTTTACAAAGCACTTTGTTATTTGAGCTTCACAACAATGTTGTGAATTAGTTACTAGAGGTTTTGTTATCTCCATTTTATAGTTGAGGAAATGGAAGTTGAGATGTCAGGGAACTTATTCTGGTCACAAAGTTAGTAAGTGTTTATAGTGGGATAGAGATTCATGTCTCCTTTACTCCAGATCCAAGGTTCCATCTACTACTACCCATGATCTTAGGAGTATGAGAAGGGTAATACAGCTTCGTCTTGAATAGTAGACCACTGAAGTTGTTGCATACAGTTAAAGATATTATTAATTAAAATATGGTAATTGATTCCAACTCAGTAGAAACATGCAGTGTAAATTTGAATAATGTGACCACTTCAGGGGATTCATTATTAAAATTAATCAGGACCCAGTGGTAATGTGAGCTAAATCTGCACATGATAATAGGATTATAAGAATTTGATCATAAAAGGAATTTAGAAATCATATAGTAAAACTTCTTTTTATAGGTGTGGAAACTGAGGTCCAGAGACTTTATCTTTCTTGGAAAAAAAGGATGTCAATTTTGATTTAGCTCAGGATTCCAAAATAGGTAACAATTATAAGTTGAGCATAGTTATGATTGGTTCCATATTTATAAATTCATATACAAAGATTCTCACCCTTGACTAGACTTTGAAGTGAAAGAATAGAGCTGAACTTTAAGTTAGGCCTACTCTGATCCAATGCATTTGTATTATGGATACTACTTCCCCTCAGGTGACCTATGAGATGCAGACTGGCATCAGATTGTCACCCTTCTACTGAATAACCTCCAGTGGCTCCCTGTCACCTCTAGGATCAAATACAAAATCCTCCATTTGGCATTCAAAACACCAACCAATGCTTCTAGCCTTCTTATATCTTACTCCCTGACATGTACTCTGTTCTAATCATACTGGCCTGCCTGAACAACATACTCCATTTCTCAGTTCTGGCATTTTCTCTGGCTGCTCCCCATACATGAAATGCCCTCCCTCCTCATCTCGGCTCACTCACTTTCCTTCACATCACAAATAAGATCACATCTTCTTTGGAAGTCTTTCCCAATCTTTCCGAATTCTAGTACTTTCTTTTTAAATTTACCCCGTTTCCTATATGTAGCTTGTTCATTACACATGCTTGTTGTTTCCCCTATTAAGTTGTGATCTCTTGAGGGAAAGGATTGTCTTTTGTCTCTCTCTCTCTCTTTTTTTTTTTAAATCTCCACTTCTTAGCATAGTGCTTGGCACAAAATAGTTGATTGATTGATGGATTGATCTTTAATTATGATAGATTTTTAATGTCAATCTAAAGAATGTGGTCTGTATTCCTCAAAACCAGTTCTTACAAAGCCTATAGTTTTCTAGTACGTAGCACTTCCTTTCTTATTAGTTAGGTCAAGTCAAGTTAAATCAATAAGCATTTCTTAAGTTCCCTCAAGGAACTCACAATTCAATGTGGGAGAGACCATGCAAACAACTATGTACAATTAAAGTATTTGTTTTGTTCAGTTGTTTTTCAGTCGTGTCCAACTGTTTTTGACCCTTTTAGGGGTTTTCTTGGCAAAGATACTGGAGTGATTTGCCATTTCCTTCTCATGTTACAGATGAGGAAACTGAAGCAAATAGGGTTAAGTGACTCATCCAAGGCATGCAGCTAGTAAGTGTCTGAGGTCAGATTTGAACTCAGGATGATGTCTTCCTGGTTCCAGGCCTGGATGTCTCTCCACTGTGCCATCTAGCTGCTCAAAATCAAGACATATACAGGATCAACTGAAGATAATTTAGCCTGGAGTGTGTAGGAAAGACTTCTTATAGAAGCTGGCATTTTAGCTGAATCCAGGGTAATCAGGAACTGACAATAAGAAGGGAGAACATTCCAAGCATAGCAAATAGCCAATGAAAATATATGGAGTCAGGAGATGGAGTAATTTATGTGAGGAACAAGAAAGACACTAGAGTTGCTGGTAGAGGGAAGTAAGGTATGAGAAGGCTAGAAAGTTAGGAAGGGGCTATTTTATTAAAGGCTTTAAAAGCCAAAGGATTTTGTGTTTTTTGTGTCCTTGAGACAATGGAGAGATAATGAAGTTTGTTGATTTGGAAGTGGAATACATGGATATAGACAGACCTGCACTTTAGGAAGACGCACTTCGGTAGTTGAGTGGAGGATGAACTGGAGTGGGAGGAGAGAACTGAGGCAGGGAAACCAACCAGAACATCTGGGTATAACGTGATGAGGGCTTACATCATGGTGGTCGCTGTGGCAGAGGCAAGAATGGTACATACAAGAAAGATGTTATAAAGACAGAATTGATGGGACTTGGCAACAGATTGAACATTAGGGGTGAGTAAAGGGCAGAAGAGGATACCTATGTTGTAAGCCTGCATGACTGGGAGGATTATACAAAAAAAACCTGGAAATTTACAAAGAAGAAACATTTACATCATGTAAAACTAACAATAAATTTCATGTGATTTAAAATAAATAAAAATCAGTTTGTTCAAATAATAATAATAATAAAATCTAGGGTAGGTTTTCAGTAAATACAGGTCCTAAAATCCCTAATAAATGCCAGTCACTTGTTAGTATCTTCAAAACTTTCTCAGTGTCTATATACTTGACACTCTTTTACTGTGAAGTGTGGTTAGCCAGAGTTATATCTAGGGTGAGGAAAGGAAGGTAAGACTTTGTCTCAGGGTAGAAGGCAGAGATGGCATCACTTGTTTCTTTCTTGGGCCCCTGTTTCCTCTTTTCACCCCACCCTTGTCAGAAGCAATGTCCAGTTTCATCCACTTGCTCCCTAGCCCCTTACTTCTCTTCCTCATGTTCCTCTTCACCAGCTCAGCATCTCCTTTGGAAGTAGCACATATTTCTCCTCCTTGGAATCCAAGGTTTCTCCAGTCAAACCCTCAGTAATCCCTGAGTGAAATGCCAGAATTATCACCCTCCTGGTATGTTCCCCATCATCCAACACAAAGGCATACCCCAGAAAAAAATAATGCTAGTGGCAGTCTTAAATCTATGGTTTCTGGAGAATGGGAAGAAGGCTTTCTCAGTGTTATATAAAGGATCACCCTTGACCACTGTTCTGGGAATTGTGGTCACTGTTTAGAAATAGGATGTTTATATACATAGTCACAATAGATCAAGAAGACCGATGTGAAAAGTCCAACAGGCCGTGGGGCATCACCCTTAAAAGATGATTCTTTTCCTTCGGGTGATTTAGAATTCTCAGTGGATAGCCTTGAATTCAACCTTCCCCTTCATTGAAGCTGCACAGACTCAGCCATACAATGATATCCCTGAAGAAGGAAAGCAATTCAAGTAGGACTTTTTGAGAATTTTGGCTTAGGTCTTCTGTTATCTTAACAAGAATTTTCTCTAAGAATTTCCACCAAAAATCTTGGAAACCCTATAAAAATCTCATCTATTTCTGTTCTTTGCTTTGGTAACTGGAAATCTGCTTGTGCCAGTAACAATCCCATGAAGTATCAAGGGGGAACACAGGAAGTTGGTGTCTATCCAAGCTTGGCAGGCTTGAAAACTGTTCATTCACTTTACAAATAACCATGACTAATGAAAAGCTCTGATAAAAGCTGTCATCTCATAGAAAGTTTGGGGTGGATCACAGCTTATAAAATTATAAAACCTGTTTGGCTTAAAGATGTGTAGACATGTTGCTGTTTGTATCTGCATGTGACTTGTCTTGGACTGTCCACTCTATGTGAAGTCGAGTTCACCAGACAGTGTCTAACACCTAAAACTTTCGCTTGGGGTATTACAAGTTGAAATTCTTTTCCTCTCTTCCAAAACTCTTAGCAGCCTAGGACAGAACGTGGGTGAAAGTTTGAATGTAGAAAATCACAGAAAAAAAACTGCAGTAAAAGAATTTTGGAGGCAGCATTGTGATTGACACCTGGACTTGAATGTCAGGAAACATTAAGTTTAAATTCTGCTTCTGACATTTACTAGCTATGTGTTTCTGGGCAAGTCTTTTAACCTCTCTAGACCTCAGTTTGTTCATATGTAAAATGGGGATGATAATTCCTGTAATACTTTGTTCACAGGGTTGTTATGAGTTTTAGATGAGATAATGTATCTGAAGTATTTTGTAAAATCTAAACACTGTTTAAGCACAATAGCAATTGATAATATTTATATTTAAGTTTTGCTAAGTGCTGTACAATCATTACCTCATATTGATCTTCACCACAACCCTGGGAGTTAAGTGCTATTATTATCCCCATTTTACAAATGAGCAAACTGAGGCTGAGAGGTTAAGTGACTTGCCTAGCCTCATACAGAGATGATAAATGTCTGAAGTCAGACCTGAATTCAAATTCTCCTGAGATTAGGGCCAGAGTTCAATCTGCTGTGCCAGACAGCTGTTTAACCATTAGTTTTGGTTTCTTTGGAAAGAGAGATATATGTGAAAATGCCCTTAACTCTCTTCCTCCTGAATTCTTATCTTGTCATCTTCAATATGTGTCCCCATTTAGAAGACCTTTGCCTGAATGATACTTTTGTAACCAAATACATATATGATGAAAGCAAAAGTGACTGTAGTCTCAGTGAAGTTTATGCCTGGGTTAGTAATTTATGCAGATTTACTTTCAGAGTATGAATTACACTGTATGAAAACTCTCTAAACAAAGCAACCCTAAGACCATCTGAGCAAATATCCTTACTAGTGACTGAGACCATCCCACTTCAATGTCTGCTCTTGATAATGCAGAAGGCACTACGTTAGGTACTGCAGGTACAAAAATAAAAATGATACAAGCGATGCTCTCAAAGAGCTGATAGCTTTAAGGAGCAAAGGATAAGAGCATAAATGACTCAGATATATAGAAGAGTAAAGTAAGTATAAGTACAAAGGAGAGATCGAGGCAAAGTAAGTCCTATGAGAAACTGGGGCAGAGTGAGAGAGAAGGCTTCACGGGGGAAGCGCACAGTTGAAGTGGAACTTGGATGGGAAGGAAGTCTATACCAGATATGGGGGAATGAAGTAGGCAAAGATACAGAGATAAAGGGGATCAAAAAATTCGACTGAAGATTCATTAAGCACTTGTCTATTTAAGAATGGAGGATGGAGATTTGTATAAGACATAGGATATGGGAGATACTGAGGTAGATAGATAGCATAAATAACATGCTAAATCTAGATTCAGAAAGATCTGAACCCTAATCTGGCCTCAGAGACTTATGAGCTGTGTGACCTTGGGCAAGTCAATCTCCTTCTACCTAAATTTCTTCAACAGTAAAATGAGAATAATAATGGAATCTACCTTCCAGGGTTGTTGTAAAGACAAAATGAGTAAAGTACTGTACAAAACTCAAAGTTCCATACAAGTGTTACTTTTCAGTTATTATTTTTAATTATTAATTGTTAACATAGTGAGTATACAATGAGCTAGATAAACAATACATTTCTTAATTAATTGTTGACAAATGAGATTTCTTTTGGTGTGGGGTAACAATAAACTATCTTTCTAATGGAAAAAAAAAACAGTTGCATGAAACAAAAGCTGCTTTTTTTCTTTTTTTAATGAACAATAAATGAAGCTTTATTGAGTAAAGATAATGCCATGATTACACCTCCCCCCTTTCTCCTTTCCTGGAGTTCCATACACAAAATACATCTAAACAGGAGTAAACTACCAGTTTTATCTTCATCAAAGAAAGACATCAAAATGTACCAAGAATCAGGAAACCCTTTCTATAAGAATTTAGCTAGTTTTCTACAACGTCTTTGCCAAGTGATAAGTGGCACAATGGATAGAGCACCAGGTCTGGAGTGAGGAAGACTTATTTCTGAATTCTAATCCGGCCTCAGACACTTACTAGCTATGTGACCCTGGACAAGTCACTTAACCCTGTTTGCCTCAGTTTTCTCATCTGTAAAATGACCTGGAGAAGGAGATGGCAAACCATTTCAATATTACTGACAAGAAAATCCCAAATGGGGTCATGAAGAATCACACAAGAATGAAAAACAATTGAACAGCAGTAGCAGCAAGTGAGAATTGCTTTCTTTTGGTTATCCTATTTATCTAATAATAGTATGTTAATTGACATTTACATAGTGTTTGAAGACTTGTAAAGCACTTGACAAATATTAAAACTCATTTTGTTCTCACAGTAATGTTTAGATATAGGTCTTTTTATTACCCACATTTATATTTGAGGAAACTGAAGAAGTTGGTTAGATGACTTGTCCAAGGTCATAAAGCTAGCAACTGTCTGTAGCTGGATTTGAACTCTAGTCTTAATGGCTATAGGTCCAAGGCTCTCTACCCATTGCACCACCCAGATACCTTTTCTGGGTCTGACCTTTTCTTTTCAGTTCCTTTGGTTGGTTCATAATCCATTTCTTAATCTGTAAGCATTTATGGGTCCCATAAAAAACTCTTTTCTGGACCTTGTCTTTTTCTTATCCTACACTCAAATGATCTCATTAACAACAAAAGTTGTATAGATCACTCCCAGATCT
>NW_027187419.1:56053944-56154789 GCF_028583685.1 Petaurus breviceps papuanus | reverse complement strand
CTCTCTCTCTCTCTCTCTCTCTCTCTCTCTCTCTTTCTCTCTCTCGCCCTCCCTGAACCCAGTTCCACATTAGAAACTATCAGCTAACCATTTAAATCTGGATATTGCATGGGCATCAAAATGCCCAAAGGATGCTCAGAATTTAATATTTCCCATAAATTTGCTCTCTTTCCAACTTTCACTACATTGGAGGACCTAACATGCTCCCAAGGTAGTGTTGCTTATATCCCTGGCCCTCCCCTCTTCCTCACCCCATTGCTCATAATCCATTCCTTATTCTCCACCACACAGTCAACAATGATGCCAGTTTAGGCCCTTTTATTACTTCTTGTCTGAACTGTTATATCAGTTTCATAATCAATCTCTTTGCATTCAAACTTTCTCCCTCTTCTTGCCAGTTGTATTCAGCTACCACCATTATTTTGTCAGGGAACAAGTCTATGTCACCACTCCTGCTCAAAAATCTGCAGTGTGTCCATTTTGTCTGTAGGATAAAATAGAAAAAGTTCCTTGACCCATACTTTAAATCATTCCACAATCTAACTCTGAAATACACATATAATTTTCCCCATATTCCCCACCTTCATGTCCACATGTTCCCACCAAGTGGAATTACCTGTAATTCTACAAATGCATCATCCCATCTCTTGTCTACTTACCTTTGCACAAACTGTCACCCATGCCTGGAATGTGCTTACTTCTCCTCTCTGTCTCTTAGAATCATTACTTTCATTCAAAGTTCAGCTCAGATGTCACCTCCTATGAAAAACCTTTCCCAATCCCTACCAGTTATTAGTGGGGATCCCCTTTCTCAAATTACCTAGCATGGATTTCCAATATGTGCGTGTTTTATCTCCTAAACAATGTCCACCCCCCCTTTATTCCTTGGTGAATAGAGCAATGCCTCATGCATAGTATTAGGGTTGTTAACTAGAATTTGAATGAGATGTTCTGTTTTCCTTCATAGACACAAGGAATGGAATGAATTAGCCAGTATCTACATGAACAGCAGAAGTTGTAGAGGAGATAGGTTACCAGGTTATGTTATCCCATTGACCCCATGCTGGCGGACATGTCCCCGGAACAGATTGCATTATTCTGGTGCCAGGCCATTGCTTTACCATTCCGGTTCCTGCTGCTCACCTGCCTCCAGCAGGGATACAGAATGCAAAACACAACACTGAAGGCACTAAGGCAGCAGGAGATACTTCCCTCCAAGCTGGAGACTCAGAGTAAACCCATACAGCAGGATGGAACTAGCCTTAGTTAAAGATCATTTAAATGAAGATTATTTAACACACAGAGGCTTCATATTTCCTGATTTTGGGGAAAAAAAATCTGCCTCATGGGTTTAATTAACACACTGATGTTGGATCATTTACAATGTTGATTTAGTCAAACTCCTTCCCAACCCCAAATTATCATTCCTGCTGGGGTTTTTATATGGCTTCTTTCTGTGTGTTTGTCATTTAAATCAGGATAGAAAGTTAGTATTGGTCTGAAAAGCAGTGGGTTTGGTTTCTTTGACAAACATATTCAATCCGCAAATAGTCTCAAAATTGATCAATTGCCACTTATGCCTTGAGATCCCATTCAGAGATGCCCAAATTTCACCCTCACCCTGGGAGATGACATGACTTTGATGGAGGAGGATTAACCACAAGCTGCCCTGTCAGGCTCAGGGGGTTTACCAGGAATGCAGTAAAGTAGCCAATTCTGTCCCTATAACATAGAGCAAGATCCAACATACTGGATTAAGGCAGGCACAAGTGACAGCCAATGTAAGCGGCATTCCTTTCCAGCCCTCTGTCACTAGCCTGTAGGGGGGTGTAGACTCAGGACGGCTATTGTCCAAAGTTGGCACATTCGACAAATCATGCACATTTCACACCCAGATAGGTGTTCATTAGAGAGATGGGAAAATAGCAAGCTGGGGGTGAGGAGAGATTTATCAGATGGATCCCACACAGAGCTCATAGGGAGCCCAGGTTTTCAGAATGCACAAGTCTGCAGATGAGAAGAGAGCACACCAGTGTGTTCTTTTGTGTGCTACAGATGGATGATGGTTGGAGACAGCACACCACAATTTGTGCCAATCCCACTACTTTGTCAGGGCGTGGGGAGGGCTGATGCAGTCATGTCTCATGCAGTGTTGTGCTCCCTTTACAGATGTGTCACCTCCTCCAACACTCCAAAAATAACGGCTTCAGTGGCAGAAATAGTGATTCACTGGTTCCAAACCATCATGTCTGGCGCTACTGAGGCTGGGAGGCACCTCTTCAGGGAATAATAGGCTTAGCGCACCAACACTGTGGCCTCAGAATACACTGCTGGGATTTGTGCCTCCACACTCTGCCAAGCTACTGCTTTGTTGTGTAGACTCCCAATGGAGTTTTAACATCCTCAAAATCCAGTCTGTCCACCTATAAATGGCCAATAATAATTTTATCAGACCATGATTCATTTGTTGAGATGTCCCTAGCTGGATAATCAGAGTTCACTGGCCTGGGGACTCAGGGGACTTCTATTCTTTTCTGACTCTTCCATTAACTGTAATTGGTGGCTAAGTTTCATATTTCATTAGGACTCATTTATTCCATTGGTTAAATATGCTCCTTATGGTCATAGGAAGTGTTCTGAGATTCTCCAGAAGAAGGTGTATTTCAATAACACTTTGCTGATTGACAGTGCCACTGTATGCACTGGAAGGAGTTGAGGAGAACAGTTATCTAATATTCTGTGCCTGTTGTTAGTCATTTAGACAGCATAAAAAAGGGAAGAGAATAATTCATAAGAAAGACACCAGAGGTGGACATTTGGTTATCCATCACAGGACCTACATAACGCAGCACTGTTGTGATTTGTTTCTATCATATTGCCAGTAGTCTACTTGTTCATTTTGCTGTTTCTCTGCCAACATCATCAGGATCGTGAATAGGGCACAAGTGTTGAACTCAACTTATACATTTAGCAGCCCCCCCCCATTATTTTTTCAACAATAGATCTCAAGTGTTGCCCATTGTCTATAACTAAGAACCAAGAATCTAAATATGAGATAAAAAACATATCCCTTATTCTTCAAGTCTGATAGGATTTCATATGATGGGACATATCCATTTGACAGCTTGAATAAAAATATATTGAATACTGACAAACATATGGCTATTGTATTGCCTTTTTTTGAAAAGACATGGGAAAACACCTGACTATTGTATTACTTTGAAAAACAGGAAGAAATGTCATTCTAAGAAGGGCTCAGTATACATCCAATAGTTATTCATTCATCATAGAGATATGGGCCATTCCACATGCAGCTCCATAAACTTCCAACATACTGTCTGAAGTATCACTTATGAAGGTCAATTATAGTTATATGAGCAAACTGCCTCAAGGCTGTTGAACAATGTCAAACAAGGTCCAACCTCACATGGCTCTGCTTTGCAGAATAAAATTGTGTGTGTGTGTGTGTGTGTGTGTGTTATGTTTAAGGTGATTAGAATGTTACAGATGGAATTAAAGCTTAAAATTGACTTTTTTTTTTATTTGAAGGGGATTGTGTAACCATTCTCATCTTTTGCTAAAACCTAATCTTGCATATGTCTAACATCCCTATAAAGGCTAAATTATCCTAGTCTGGTTCACATTACTACACATGGATGCCTTAACTTTCTTCACATTCTATTTTACATTGACTCTTCCAAATCCAACCACGCTCAAAAATGTAAGGCTAGCTGCTGATGAAGAAATGGTCCTTTGTTGATTATATGACTCACTGAAAATCTTGGCCCTGTTTTTAAAAAATGGATTTCTTTCTAGATGCCTCAGTCTTTGATCTACAATTTAATGCCACTCAGATATAGGAATAGTTTACCTAGTTTCATGCATTCTAGGAAGCCAGTTAAAAGAAAATGATTTAAAGTTGTATTTCACCTTGATGTGATAAATAAGAACTTGAATTTCAAAGACTTAAAGAATGATCAATGTGTTCAGGTCTTTCATTTGCAGAGCACACAACATTCCAATCTCAGATGATGGACATTTATTTCCTATGGTGGTACAGATAATTTATTTTATGTACAGATGGCAATATTTGTTTTTTATGATTCTCATTATGCCACAATAGGCCATCCTAAGAGATAGGACTTTGTTTTAGAAAGAGGCAACTATAAGCCACCCTAAACAGATTAATTAAGCCCATTACTCTTTATTTAAAGCATCATATAGAGTTCTAGCTAGAATCTATGAAACTTTGTAATAACTCAATGGCTAATTTCCAAGGAGTGGCTAAAAAGCTGTTTAAACAAGAATATTCTAATGCTTAAGGAGCCAGTTAGATTGGTCTTTTATGTCAATATTAAATAATAGAAACAATTCAAAACTGTTTGGTTTTACTATCTCTCTGGCTAGCACATATATTGTAATTGAGGGGTTAATTGAGAAGTAACTTGTAAAAAACAAAAACCTGCAATATACTGTAATAAGGGTAATCAGAGGAGCTCTGCTGATTTGCTGAACTAGGTACTTCCAACTAGATGGAAATGAGCATACTGGCATGATGGGTCTTTGTGTGGTCTAGAGGAAAGAGCAATGCCTCTGGGGTTGAGGATCTGGGTTCAATTCCTACCTCCCTCTGATACTTAAGACCTAACTGGCCATAAACAAATCTCTTAGCCTCCTAAGGCCTCAGTTTCCTTATCAGTAAAATGAATGGGTAGGACTAGATTGCCTCTGAGGTCTAATCTAGCTCCAGAATTTTTAATCCTAAATAATTTGGTTCAATGCTAAAGGATTTGTCCTTTGAAGTGATGAAGCAATCCCTTGTTGGTCCACGGGATTTTTCTTTCTTTTTTTTCTTTTTTTAAAAGCAATCAGGGTTAAGTAACTTGCTCAAGGTTACACGGCCAGCTATTTCTGGGTGTGGTGCTGAGTATCTCAGCCCGGATTTTAATCCAGATCATCCCGACACTGGAGCCGGTGCTCTTACTCGCTGAGCCACCTGGTTGCCCCTACGCAATTGGGGTTAAGTAACTTGCTCAAGTTACTCAAGGTTACATGGCCAGGTGTTTCTGGGTGGGTGCTAAGTGTCTGAGCCTGGGATTCGATCTCCAGGTCATTCCAACACTGGAGCCGGTGCTCTTACTCGCTGTGCTACCTAGCCGCCCAGGTCCACGGGATTTATCAAAGATGACTGGTGATAGGGACAAAGAGTCATCCACTGAGTAGACTCTAAGGGGAATGGAGAAGAAACAGCTTCTCCTTTGAACATGTCAATTGAAACTCTGCCAGGTCTCCCCTGGGCTTCAATGGATAGGGCTGAATTGCTTATTCTTACCCCATCCCCAGAAGAAGCTATGGAGACCACACACACACTTGACAGCAAGAATATGAATTTGTCTAGGTGCGTGATGAATGAAAAGTCCAAGAGATAGTTTCTGGATAATTTGTAATCAATTTATTAATTATGACTAATAAATAATAGATTTAGGTCAGTGGTTTTTCTCTTAAACCAAAGAACCCCTGAAGAACATTAAATGCTTTAAAAGCCTTTGGAAAAGGGGGTGTGTACTTAGGCGGAAATAAGTTCTGAATAGTTAATAGTCAATGACAGGGTAGATGTATTAATGAAGAGGTGGGCAAAAAGACTTCAGTTCCACCTGCTGAAAACATGATGTGATCATGAGACTCTGGCAGCTTTTCCCCTTTATAAATTGGGTCACCCTAAATTCTAATGGAAAATTCCAAGAACTAGGGCTTATTTCCTAAGGGCAAGAGGTCACCTAGAGTAAATTCTGTTTGTAAGGTGTTCTACTTGGGTGGAGGCCCAACCAAGATTGAGAAGCATGTACCCAGAGGATTTGAACAATCTCATCTATCTGCAATGTTCTTCATAAAGTGGCTGAATAACCTACAGGAGGCTGGTTTTTGAAGGAAAAAATAAGAAGGGGAAACCTTAATTCTAATTTAATAATTGGTTATTAACATGAGAAAATAATTTTATTAGGTGAGCCTTATAGTTCTTACAATTCATATATGTATATGTGAAATAATATATGTGTATATAAAATAATTTTCATTACACAAAATTGAAAAAAATTCTACACAAAATTATTGTATCTAAGATAAGAAGGGAAAAGTTTAAATGGAAAAAAATGTATCATATCTCTCATATAAGAAAGTTTGGTAACTGGGAACCTATATTTAGACAATGGTAGATAGAGATACACAATACACAACACATATGTGAATATATACATACATATATACAGATATGTGCACACACATATCTGTATATATATGTTTGTATATACATGCATATATAATCATGTATATGGTTTATAGCAGTATGTATAAATACATATATGTATATATAATTATAGATGTCAATATATGTATATATACTTTCTGCATGTGTATGTGTGTGTGTATACTCCAAGAGACAACTGGTAAAATAAATGAACCAACAGTTCTTAAGGAAGAATTGTAAACTATTTACAACCACATGAAGGAATTCTACATATTACAAAGAAAAATGCAATTCAAATCAACCCTGAAGTTTCACCTCTTATATCTAGCAAATTGGCAATAATGATAATAGATGGAAATAGTCAGGGTTGGAGAGGCTGTGAGAAGGTAGGAACATTTGTGCATTGATGATGGTGCAGTGACTTAGTATATCCATTCTGGAAATCAATAGAGTATTTTACAAGTAAAGTGACTAAAATGTCCGTATTCTTTGAACCACAAATTCTACTACTAGACATATATCCTATTGAAGTCACTGATAAAAAAAAGAAAATCCTAAGCAGAAAATCTAATGTCATCCTAGGCTTCATTGAATTAGTGTACCAAAAAAGGGAGGTGATGGGTCTCCAGTGCTCTAATCTAGTCTGACTGAACTGAGAGCATTGCATTTCATTCAGAGATTTACATTTTAAGAAGACCTTGACAAGTTGGAGAGCATCCAGAGGAGGGTGAACAGGATAATGAAGGAAGCAGTGACCTTGCTATTTAAGAATTAATTGAAGGGACCAGGTATTTTTAGCCAGGATAAGAGAAAAATAGGGGGTGACATGATATCAACTTTCAATTTCAATTTCAATGGCTGTCATATGGGGCCCTAGGGGACAAAACCAAGTTCAGTGCATGAAAAAATTCAGGGAGCAAGATCTAGATGTGATATAAGGAGGAAAAAAATTCCTTGACAATTAAACACATCTTAAAGTGGAATTGCCTACCTTTGGGGATAGAGGGTCCCATTTGACTGGAGGTCTTCTAGTAAAGCCTGAAAAAATATTTATCAGAGATTCTGATGAAGGATATTCAGGTATGGGTTATACTAGACCAGGGGTGGGGAACCTGCAGCCTCAAGGTCACCTGCGGCCTTCTGGGTCCTTGGATGAGGCCTTCTGACTTCTGAGTTCAAGTTTTACAGAAAAGGGGATTTGTTCTGTGAAATTCGGATTCAGTCAAAGGGCCACACTTGGACCTAGAGTGCCAAGTGTGGCCTCAAGGCTGCAGACTCCCCACCCCTGCACTAGACAGCTTTGAAGTCCCTTACAACTGTAATTCTGGGAACTTGGGAGCGGTCTTGATCAAAAGAACTATGAAGATATAATTTTCTCACCTCTCATTCTATCATGCTGTAGTACTACAAAGGGTGGATTAGAATAATGTAGATAATAGGGTTAGGAAGAAACTAAGAGAATAATACAATCAGCTCATTTTAGAGCTAAGAAAACAGGCCCAGAAATTCACAGAATCATAAACTATAAGAACTAGAAAGCACTTTATTCTCATCTGTTTCAATTTTCTTGCTAGAGATAGGGAGACTGTGGCCCAGAGAGGTTAACTGACAAAACATACCTCACCTGATTTAATGTCAGAGTGAGAATTCGAATCCAGGTTTCCACAGTCTTCTAGAGGGTAGATTCTACTACACCATTCTCTCTTCTATGTGTTTCTTATATGGAGGTCTCTTTAATAACTGCCAGTGGAGATGCATATCTCTAAAATAAGAGAGAAGACATCTTAAGGTATTGCCGGATCACATATTTAAAAGTCATCTTGTCATGGAATCTGACTTGTAAGATTTCACAAGTTATTTTTATTAGTTCCTCCTGGATTTATTTTGAGAGAAAGTATGATTCTCTACTTAGTTATCTCTAATTTATCACACACACACACACACACACACACACACACACACACAAGACATAGCTATAGGAAAGCTTTTTTCCTTTTCGAATATAAGCTCCTTGATGGCAGGGACTGCCTTTTGCCATTCTTAATATCCTTAATAGCACTTTGGACAGTGCCTGGCACATAGTAGACATAACAAATACTGAGTGCTTGATAATCAAATACTAGTATTGCCCTTGGCTACCATGTTTCTTTACTACACAAGGCAATAAAGTTTCTTTTTTAGCTGAGGGAGTTTTAAAATGCCTTTCTACTCCTGATTTTGATGATTGATTTGCAGCACTAAAGTCATTTAGGAAATGTTGATAGTCTCTGCTTATGTCTGTTCTTTTTCACATTTATCACTTTTCATCACCAGTTTAAATGGGCTTGGTTGCTCAGTTAACAAAGATTCTCTTAGTAATGTGTCATAATCATAAAGAATTCTTGAAATATGTAACAATAGGGAAGATTCTATTTCTTGACCCATGAAACATTAAGACTTAATATTAGAAAGAGCTGTAGGGCACTGTGTAGTTACTAAGTCAATAAAGACTTATTAAGTACCTACTATGTGTCAGGCACTCTGGTATACACTGAGTATATAAAAAAAGTCAAAAGGTAGTCATTGCTCTCAAGGAGTTCAAAATCTAATGGGTGAAACAACATGCAAACAACAACATACATACACACATACAGGATACACTGGAAATAATCAACAGAAGGGAGGCACTAGAATTAAGAGGGATCAGGAAAGGCATACTGAAGAAGGTAAGACTTTAGCCAGAACTTGAAGCCAGGTGGTGAAGGTTAGCATTCGAGGCATGGGAGAGTTAGTAAAAAGGCCTGGATCTGGGTGATGGAGTGTCTTATTTAAGGAATAGCAAGGCCAGTGTATCTGGATTGAGAGTACATTGTGGGGAGAGGAGGGAGAGTATAAAATATAAAGGGACTTGAAGGATAGTGTGGTGTAGAGTATGAAAGTCATTAAACGCCAAACAGAAAATTTTTTAAATTTAATCTCAGAGAGGATAGGGTATGTCTTCTATGGGAGATTTTTGGGAGAATGTGGGCAAAACCATACAGTATGTGAAGATGCATGTTCTTGCAGGGAGTACCTACATAGACGATACCACATTTCAATGATATTCATTGAAATATTGAAATACATACAATCACAAGAGCCTGATATATTAGAGCTTATTTTCTAGTATAAAAAAGAAAATTAACAGTCACTGTCACCTTTCATATTTTCTTTTCCATACTTATCTGTGCTGAAGTGTTCATGTAACCAACTTCCCTACATGAATCTGGAATGTATGTTTTACAGATTTGATAAGAGTACCCTGTAAGATGAGGACTTCCATACAAATCTTGTCAGAGTGAGATAAAAATATATCCTATTAGTGTCATCTAGATAAAGAGGGAGCTCAATTACTCTATAACACATCAGTAATATAATGGTGGATGACTCGGGAGTAGGCGAAGAGAAGGGAAGAAAGTCATTCTTATCCTCTACTCTCATGAGGGTAGGATGTTTGCCTCTCAGGTCTGTTTTTCTTTAAAATGCTGAACCATCACAAGCAAGTTTCTGACAAAAACTGAGACTCATTTACTCTCGAGGGGCAAGGACAGGGTTCTTCAAGTGGTTTAATTGAGCAAGAGTGGGGAAAAATAACACAGGGAAGATAATTCAAATAGGAGGCTATTTTAGGTACTGGCAATCTCTCAGTACATTGAGTCTCTGGGAGATTCAGGCTTAGTGGGAATTTGTAGATATCCCAATATCAATAAAAGTTTCATTTGTATCATTACCACAAACTCACTGACTCCATACAGTACCTCTACAAGAATACTTAAGTGAGAAACCTGGCTCTTCCTTTCATGGTCTCTAAAATGTGACTTCCATTAGATTAACTGAATTTCACTATATGAAAAGAAATTTTACTTACTTCTATGCAACTCCAAAAATGCAAAAGTTGGGCCAGCAATCAAAATAATACATGCATTTATCTGCTGGAATAAGAGCAAATTCATTCTAGCAAGTATCAAATAAAAACTTTATGGGGGCATCCTAAACTTTCAGGTTAGGCTAATAAAATGATCTGTCTGGAAAATAGAAATGTTTTTGTTTGTTTTTATTTTTTAGTAGTGTTATCACCTAGTGCCCCATGGTTTTTCGGTTAAGTAGCAATTCAGGACAACCATGCAACACGGGGACTTTTGGAGTCTGAATGTTTTCATGTCATTTTTTGTTTGTTTGTTTGTTTTTATTTTTATTTTTTTAGAGTTGTAATAAGGTGAATAAAATTTCTTTTTTTATGTGATTTGACCTTGCTGGGCTTCACCATCTCACCAGCACTCCTTCCCCCAAGATTATCATAAGTCAAGGTCCAGGCTTAGTAAGAATCACCTCTAGCACTTGAAACTAAGGAGGGCAAACAACATAGAACAGAAACAATCATGCCTAGTCCTATCTCTTAAAGTTGGAGTGAAGGAGGAGCAAGGAATGGGTTCAGTTTGTGGTGCTTATGCTGAGGGTGAACTGCAATCTTCACCCTCTGGACACAGTAGGTAAGAATGACTGAAAAGAAGAGTGGGGAAAAAACACAGAGGAGTGGCTGTGACTCAGTTTCATGAGTTTTAAAGATGAAGGCAGTCAATCATAGAAGGGTACCCTACCCCAAGCATGTGGTAGAGGATGCAGACAACTGAATTGGTCAGAGATGGGAGTCCTTCCCTTGTTCTCCATCTTTAACTCCAGCTCCAAGAAAAAGGGCTTAGGCATGATTATTTCTATTGTCCACTGTCTGTTCTCTTCCCTTTCAGGTGCCAGAGGTGATCCTTACAGAACTGAGAGTCTGAACCATGATGACCTTGGAAGCAGAATTTAAAGTGTGATGATGTAGGCAGCCAGCCCAGTATGGCAGACCTAAGAAGGCAGGATGGCTGGGACCCAAGCTGAGTGGGCTTTTGGACTTGGAACTGGAACTGTACTTTATAGGAAGTAAGCTTAGCTATGAAGCTAATCCCCTTTACCTCCCCAGAGCCTGAGGTGATAAGGGAAGGAGGATTATACCTCCCACATTTTGGGAGAGTAAATTATTTATGATTACACTTTTTGAAATAAATATTCCTTTGAAAAAACAAATTTAATTGCTAATGACTAATCAAAGTGGTGAATAGGGGGTCAACCCTATACTTGAGGGAACAGTATAAAGGGGACTGAAGTCATTTTCATAGAACCTAGAGCCAGGGGTGAACACTCTTCAAGTCCCTTATGGGTACTGGAAAACCCTGAGGGAAGGAATGACTTCTCCCTGAAACAAAGAACTTTTTCTTTTTGCTTTTCGGAGGGCAATTGGAGTTAAGCAACTTGCCCAAGGTCACACGGCTAGTTGTGTGTATGTATGTGTGTGTGTGTGTGTGTGTGTGTGTGTGTGTGTTAAGTGACTGAGGTTGGACTTGAACCCAGGTCCTCCTAACTCCAGGGCTGGTGCTCTATCCACTGTGCCACCCAGCTGTCCCTACTTTCTTTTTTTTTTTTAATTAAATATTTTCCTGCCATCTTTGTACAACTGCAGATTATGGAACAAGATAGTCTCAGATGAATCAAAGTTAAACCTACCCAAAGAGAAATGGAATGAGTAGTCTGAGAAGTATTACAAACAAAGTACGGCGAACAGGAGAAAGGGTGTTGCCTTAAAGCACATGATAGGAAATGAAGATAGGTCAGTAATGCAGCAAGATCAAGGATGATGGTGACCTTGCAGTAGGACATAGATGAAAGTCATACTGGATGGAGTCATATGAATGCATTACTATGTACATCATTGGATAGGGTGTAGAAAAAACAGAGAGATTATGCATTGTGTGTGTGTGTGTCTAGCAGGGTGAGCTAGAGGTAAGAAACAGTAACAATCGTTGACTCTCTGTGGGAACTTTACCGAGTGGTCTTGTATCCTGAATATTTGTTGAACTTTTTCTTCCTCTTTTCTACTCCTCTTCGTCTCCCAACTCCCTGATTCTATGCCCCACCATTTTCTCCATTAATTCAGTACCTGAGAAAGAGGTGGCCTTTCTCCACACCAAAGTCACCAACTCTACATGAATACTTGATCTCATTTCCTCTTTATCTTCTCCAGTGATTTGCCCTTGTTATCAGCCCCCTTTTCAAATCTTTACTTGCTCCCTAATTGGTTCCTTCCCTGATGACCAAGTCATCCTTAAAACAAAACAAAACAAAAATCTCACTATACTCAACCATCCCCTCTAGGCATCATCTGGTCTTTCTCAAAAAACTCCTTGAAAAAGCTATTTCACTCTCTTCTTAACCATGTGCAATATGGCTTCCAACCTTGTCCCTCAGCCGAAAGCATTCTCTCCAAAGACACCAGCAATGGTCTAATCGCCAAGTCTAAGGGTATCTTTTCAATCTACATCCTCCTTGACTTCTCTGCTACATTGGAAAAGGTGATTATCCTCTACTCCCTCATAGTCTATCTTCTCTAGGTTCTCCGGAAAATCGCTTTCTCTTGCTTCTCTTCCCACCTACTGCTCCTTTTGCATCTCTTTTGGTGAGTCGTACCCATACATTCACTAACTGTGGGTATGCTTCAAATACTCACTCTGGGTGTTCGTGGTCGTTACTGTTTTGTTTTGTTTTGTTTTGTTTTTGGTCCTCTTCATTTTCTCCTCCTCCAGATATACTAGTCTACTCAATTCTCCATGCACATGTCACTCCATCTCCTGTTTCTGGGACTTTGTAGTGGCTGTCCCCCCAGGCCCAGAATTCACTCTCTCCTCTTTTTTACTTCTGGAAATCCCTGAATCCCTGTTTTTGTTCAAAACTCAGATCAAGCTCCACCTCCTTCACAAATCCTTTCTGGTTGCCGCTATTCCCCTCTTCCCCCACTAGGGCCTCCACAAACTACTTGATATTCATTTTGTAAATGTTGTGGTTTGGGAACTATATGTTGAGGTTTACGGTTTAGGGGTGCTGGGGTCCCAAGATACCAACATACCAGGTCTAGCCAAATGAATTCTACTCAGGCCTTCTCTCAGCCAAAGTAAAACAAAATTTATTAAAGATTCACCATAATGGGTAGCCTCTTAAGAAGCCTAAGTATTTGTGACTCTTGTGCTGACAAGAAGGTCAGAATAATCTGATACAGACTGAGTCTCTGCTAGATTACTCTGAGCCCCTTCATGGAGGCAAGATGGATCTTATATACAGAAAGATTATGGGAGGGATCTAGTGGTGATCTGGAGGAGGAGTTTGGGGAGGGTCTTGATGAGGAGTCTAAGGAGGGACTGAGGTTAGACTCCAGGAATGGGATTAAGGGAGAGAAATAGCTGATGGCTACCTGGAAATGACTGACAATGGAGGGCTAGGCTAGGTTAAGGGTAATAGATTTGGGTGTAGATATTTTGATAGGATCAAGGGTGGGGAGTAGCCAAATAATAGAGGGCCAAGCTAGGTTAAGAGTAAGGGGAGATTAGGGCCTAGCAATATGAAAGGCTATGGCCTCAGGCCAATGCCTCATCAAGTGAGAAGATTCAAGGGGGTTGCAAAAGCCTGTACCCCATTAGTAAATATTCTAAATACACTCATATATTCACATGGGTATGTATTGTCATGCTCATTAGAATATAACTTAAATAGTAGGCATTGCTTCACTTTTGACTTTGTATCTTAGCACTTATCATTCTACCTGCCATGTTGTAAGCACTTGATGAATGCTTGCCACTTGAGTGACTGATGTAGCTTTATCTCACTGTTCTTTTGTGGAAAGGGAGAATAAATTAATAGAAAGACTTCTGGATGTGGAGTCAAGTAGTGAATAGGTTTGAATACCATTTCTGACCTTTACTAGCTCTGTCACCAATGGGCAAGTCTTCTGAGGCATATTTGCATATTTGGAGATAATAGCAACTACCCCATAGGATTAAATAAAATTATACACCTCTGTGTACAAACCCTTTACAAACCCTTAATTATTCTGTGACTGTCAGCTATTACAAATTGCTTGATAATTACATGAAAATAATTTTAGAATGTCAATGGCTATAAATGTAATGGTTACTTCCCCACTTTTATAGAGATTATAAAAATAGAATTTATTTTAAAAAATCATTGACTTGATCAAGGTCCTATAGTAATACTGTCTTTAGGAAAGGTTGATATGGACCTATTCCATTGCCCCTCCTCATCCCTAGGTTGATCCTTAAGTCACCCAATATATTGTTTTGTTTTGTTTTGTTTTGGGGGGGGGGCGGGGAATGGACTGGTGTTGTGTAGCTCTTATGGCATTGGCATTCTGTCTTAGCAGGTGGATGATTTTTTGTCTGTCAGGAGATGCCATATGAAACCTAAGCTCAAATCTTCCTGGAAAGTAGTAATTCCACTATAGAATAGTAAAGATAAAGAGGGGTTAAAAGTCTGGCCAAAATACAGTGCAATCAATTGGTGGGAGGATGTGTGAAAAGAAGTAGCTTATTGATTCCCAAGCCAACTCTCTAACCACTAAACCACACTGCCTTTCCCCTAATTGCTCTGTTAGGTAATAGGTATGCAAAAATACAATTTTGAGGTGATAGAGTAAAATTAGAGGTTAGTTCTCTGGATTTGTCAGTGTATCTATCTTGGCCCCTACAACTAAAAACCATAATAAAATAAGAAGTAAGTTGAGGTTCTCAGCAAAGTGAAATGGAGTTAGTGAAACTTTTAAACTAATTCAAACCATGGAATCATAGCAGTGTCCCCAAAGACTTCAACAGAAAAAAAAAATTCTTAGCATTTGCTAATGATTATAAAAGGATACAATTAGCAAACCAATAATTTTTCATCAAAAGAGACCATTCTATCCACAACTATCTTGGAATTTCTCCCAGTAGTGGGCCCATCTACTCTAAGTAGCCCAATCACTTTAATAAAAACAAAACAATAACCCTTTGAAATATACTTCTGTATTCTCTAAATTATTTTTAATTATCATTCTATTCAGAGACATAACTAAGGTGGGGCAATCAGTGCTTTGTCCAAGGGTACAGCATTCAGACATATATTAAAAAAAAATAGCTTAGGCCCTAGTTTGCAAGAGTAATTACTTAAATACGAAGTTATCAGATAGAAATCTAGGATGATAAACTTTTTTTCTTGTCTGCCCTGTGTGTCAAGACATTTGCCTCTCCACCATAGGGTACAATAATCCCATGTTTCTCCCCCATTGAGTTGAACTAAAGATGAACTTCTTGCTGTTTGCCCCAGGAGATGGTTTGCAGTACTTATGTTAGATGCAAAAATTCCTGTAAAGTATCTTTTCAATAGTAGTTACATTTACATAGGATTTTAATGTTAATGAAGTACTTTTCATACATTTAATCTCATTTGATCTTCAAAAATAACCTTGGCAAAGCAGGGGTCTATTATCTCCATTGTACAAAGGAGAAAACAGATTTGCCCAGGGCCCCACAGAAGAGGAGAGATTTCAACCCTGGTCTTCCTAACAGAATTCTATGCTACATAAGTTTTAGAGGTATAGTGGAAAAGGAACTGGTCAAGCTTCTTACAATTTGGTTACATAACTATGCTGGTCTAGTGCTGTCTGAAAAATACAATAAAGGTCGGGTTAGCCTTTCCGCTGGCAAAATGGTCATGTCTGTTGTGAAGAACACTCATTCACGAGGTCAGGAAAGCTGGATTCTAGTCCTTACTGTGTTACCAAATAGCTATATGACTTTGGAAAGGAAATTTAGTGCAACAGAGAGAAAATTGGACATAGATGATTTTCATACAGGTAGCTAGGTGGTACAGTAGCCAGAGACTTGGACCTGGAGTCAGAAAGACCTTACCTTTAGCACTTGGTAGCTGTGTTACACTGGGGAAGTCACTTAACCTCAGTCTGTCCCAGCTTCCTTATATATAAAATAGGCACCTATCTCCCAGAGTTGTTAGGAATATAAAATAAGATTTTGCCAACCTTAATTAGATACATAAATGATATTATCATTAATGATGATGACGATAATAATAATAATTCCTTCCTCTCCTCCACCTCTTAATCAATCAATAAGTACTTCTTAAGGGTCTTCTATGTACCAAGCACCGTGCTAGGAATACAAAGACAAAAGAAGAAACAGTCCTTGCTTCCTGGACCAAGCTCACTCTCTATTCTTCCACCTCCTGGAATGCGGGCCCTTCTTAATCCCCCCAGTTATTAGGGTCTTTCCTCCCTGCTCCCAAGTAAAACACTTTTTATTTTTTTGGTCTATTTTTTTGTATCTGCTCATCTGTGTACATGCTGTATTCCCCCATCCTCATTCCACCCTCTAAAATCATGTTTTGTTGGGTATCAGTATTCCTAGGGTGTAACACAGTGCCTGGCATGTAGGACTGGGCTGTGGACTAGACTTATTATTTCATTGATGAGAAAATTTATCAGTGCTGTTGGACCTTTTCTCCACAATGCATGTTCTCCTTATCTGGTACTTATCTAATGTGCTGAGAAGTTAGAAGCACATCTATATACATGACTTGCTCAGGGTCCAGCTGAATATGTGTCAGTCACCTGATTTCTGCCCAGTTCTCCTTGTTTCAAGGCTACTTTACTATTCTCTTTCTCCCATTATAAGTGCTTAATAAGTGTTTGCTCAATTGAACTGAATTGTTGCATGGAATGATGAGATAGGGATTTGAGTACTGGTCATGCTACTTTCCAGTTGTGTAACCCTGATAAATTCAGTTAACCCCCTAGAGTTTTAATGACATGCTTTATGGGGTGTTAAATGAGAATCAAACATTAAAATAATCTTTCTCTTTTTTAAAAATAAAACATAAACAAGCAATGAGATACTACACAAGATATAATATTATTTTAGCATGATAAATTTTAACAAAAGGATTTGGAAAAGAGTGATCAAAAGCACAATTCAGTTTATTCTACCTTATTCTGAAGCTGTCATCTGCAAAATAAACTGACTGAACTTAACAGGTTGATATGTTCTCTTTTTTACCACTAGAGGGGGCTCTGATCACCTCCAACTGAGTAATAAATGCTATAGGTGGAGGCAAACACTTGTGAAGCCGGGAAAAGGCACCTAAGCTTGTCAGTCACAATAGAAGAACAAGGATACTTGAGTGCTCCAAATGTTCTGCTGGTTACTGAAAGAATGGCTC
Organism: Petaurus breviceps papuanus; assembly: GCF_028583685.1. Taxonomy (NCBI): domain Eukaryota; kingdom Metazoa; phylum Chordata; class Mammalia; order Diprotodontia; family Petauridae; genus Petaurus; species Petaurus breviceps. Next base: position 56,137,433 of record NW_027187419.1, on the reverse strand, counting down.
TTAAGGAGAAATAAATTGGAAGAACTTAATCGGAACGAATTAAGTATATGCCAAAGAAATCGATGTAGGAGGCAGGGCAATGTGCAAAGTCCTGATTGAATCCTAAGATATAAAGGAAAGGAAGATTCCCAATGAATTCAGAAGACCACAGAGGGTACTTCTACACATATATACACTTTCAAGTTAAGCAAATAAGAACTAATTTTGTACCACTATGTTCCAAGTATTGTACTAAGTCTTGGATACACAAATTAGGCCAAAAGAAAAAGTCCCTGCTATCAAGGATCTCACAGTTTAATGGAGGAGGACAAGATGCAAACACACACACACACATTTTGTATGTATAAAAATAAATATATGGGCAAAGAGTTATTCTCAGTAGATTTAAATGTGTTGTGTGTGATTACATATGTGACTCTATCTATATATGTGCATATATAGCATGTATTATAAATACATAACAAATATTTAAATCCATTGTTTATGTATATAAATACTTATACACATGTGTCTATATGTACAGACAATTCTTATTTTGTGTAAATTTGTGTAAATTCTTATTTTGTGTAAATAATGACTTCACATAACAAATTCTGAAAAATTCCTGTTCTTCCTCTCCATTCCCACCAGACCCCCATGTGGCTGGCCCCAACCCTGCTTGTTGCTTCTCCTGTTCTCACTTCTTTGACCTAGCCCCCACCTGTCCTTGATCTTTGTGCTGGCCGCTTCCCTGCACAGGCTCATAGCCCCTTTCCTTCTTCACTCTCTCCTCCAAGTCTGTGGGGACATTCTCATTATGTAAAAATCACTTTACATAGAGATCTAAGAAATAGCTCGCTTAAGAGAAAACTTTTTGTGACACATGTGCATTTGTATATACACATAAAGATACACCCATCATATACTGTTATTTTAGATAATATACAAATGTATATCATGTATGTACACATATATACACACGTGTATATATGCAGGCACACCAGTATTGATATGCCTATACAGTAGATTTAAATATTTGTTCATATAGCTGTGTGTGTATGTGTAATAGATGATTTTCTATAAAATATCACACTATTGAGTGAGAAAAAATTATATTACATAATCTGTCTGTTTTTAATGCTTTTTATGTTCCAAACAAACTAGCCTATTTGTTGTTCCTCATATATAACATTCTATCTCTCACCTATTTGTCTTTGTACATACTTTTGTAATCCCTGTCACCTTACAGCATGGGTTTAGGTATCATATGCTTTTCTTTTGAAAACCTCCAATTGTAATTGCCCCATCCCCCACCCCCACTGAAATAGTTTTGTATTTCTCATATACATATATATATATACACATGTACATATGTATAAATACACATAATATACATGTATATGTCACATACAAACTCATATTCAAATGTAAGTATATGGGGGGTATACATTGATAACCTGAATATAGGCAGTTGGGTACCACAGTTACCAGAGCCCTGGTCCTAGAGTCAGGAGGACCTGAATTCCAATTCTTCCTCAAACTTACTAGCTGTATAGTCTTGGACAAGTTATACATTTATTATATACTATATATATATATGTATATTATACTATATACTATATATATACTACACTGTATTATATATACTTACTAGCTGTATAGTCTTGGACAAGTCATACATTTATTATATACTATATATATATGTATATTATACTATATACTATATATATACTACACTATATTATATATACTTACTAGCTGTATAGTCTTGGACAAGTCATAAAATCTGTCTGTCCCATTTTCCTCAACTGTAAAATGGGGGTAATAATAGCATCTACGTCCCAGGGTTATTGTGGGGATAAAATGAGCCAACATTTGTAAAGATCTCTGCTGATCTTAAGGCACTATATAATAGTGTGTATAACAGACAAGTATATATAAGTATATATACATATATGTATATAAAGACAGATTGTATATATGAATATATGTACACATGTGCATATATAAACAATGCTCACAGAGAAATATGCAAGTGCATACACACCTATATGTGTATAAATTGGTGTATATGTATGTATACACACATTTACATGCATACATGAATGTAACATATACATACCTCTCTTTTTTCCCTCTCTCCTTCCCTCCCCCTCTCTCTTTCTCTTTATCTGTGTAAACATTGTTTGCAAGTAGAAAGTAAATTCCTTTAGCCTTAGAATTTCCATTTTTTTTGTTATACCCTTAGCTTCCAGCAATGCTTGGTTCATCTTAAACACTCAAGAAAAGCTTATTGAATTTAATTGAAGTAAGCTGTTAATTTTAATGTAACATTTGATTCAGAAGTAAAAAAAAACGTATTCTTGACAGATTTTCATAGATTAGGTGATTTTCATATGGCTTTTAAAGATAAATGACTCTATAACTGCTAAAAAGACACAAATAACTTTGCAAATGATCCATTAGGTGTTGACTTCAAGTAAAATGTTAAACATGTGGACACAAATTCACCAAAGTTAATTTTTGCTGTTACGGAAGATATGCTACATGGATGGCATTTTGTTGGTTGTGCTGAACCTCAGAATACAATGAGCCCTGCAGTGTGAAATACACACAACATGAAATAGAATGATCTTAACACCCACTCTGAAAAGACAAAGTAGGGGAAAACAAAATGTCCAGATTGTCACACATAGCTACATCAGCAGCTCTTCAGAGCAATATAAATGACTTTAAAAAGTGTTTCAAATGATAGTGAGTTGAAGAGGAAAAAGTAGATTACAATTTAGAAAACAGTGCTTTTGATACCAAACTATATGTTGCTATAAAAATTCATTTTTGACACTAATATTCTCCTAGAAAGGTTATATTGGTTATGAATCACAGAACACTGTATATAAGATGGATTTTGTTATCCTTTTTAGAGTTCAATTTCTCAGGATCCATGGTCATGGCAATGCCTAGTTTCCAGGTGTTAGATGATAACTCCCAGAATAGCCCCAAGGATCCAAGACAGTAATTCCTAGAATCACAGACAGTCCCACTGTGACTGTGCCAGGACATATGGGGGTGACATAATTGATATTTACTACACTTGTACAGAATGATGACATTGCTAAATGTGAGCTTAATGTTGGCAAAATGCCTTCTTTGTTGCCCTATAAAGCAAGTGGTCACTGGTCAGCATGAGGGGAACCCATGGGGAACCCATAGGGGAATCTGTGCGTGCCTTGACCAGACTCCATCAAGGTTTGAGAGGACTTAAGTTAGCCCACAAGCTGTTTCTGTCTTGATCTATTCTATTGTAAAGCCAACATGATATTCACAGAACCTATGGTGGCTATGAATATGCTGGCATAATTCTGAATCGCAAAATATATCAGACTTTCCACATGGAAGACAGAACCAAAACATTTATTCAAACACCTGACAGCCAAATCCCATAGCAACAAAGAAATCTATACACAATAACACAGCAGGGGACACTGCCATCCCCAGGCTTTCCCCCTGCTAGGGTCTTCCCACAAACAAAGACTCACAGTTTGCTTCCTGCTTCCTCTCTCCCCTCATTTCTAATTGCTCTGACCAACTTCCTCTGGGCTCTGCTCCACCCTTCCTGCTCCACCCATTCAGCCAGCTCCTCCCACCACACACTCATGTGCCTTCGGCTTCTATGTGATTCAAGTAGGTCACATGGGCCTATTAATGGATGGGAAAGATCTTTCCATTAAACAAAAATACATTAACAATACACCCATCGAGTCATAGGGGAGTTGTCTCCCCTTCTCTCTGGCTGATGCAAGAAGGGTCATTAGGACATGCTGTAGGAGCTGGTTCTCCCATTATCAGCAACCTTTCTGAGAAGACTAGACTAGAATAAAGTAAGATTATTAACCCCTCTGAAGGTGTCTCCCTGTCTGATCAAATCAAGTGAACCTGTTAGAAGCTGGAGTCCGAAACTTCCAGTGTCTCTTGTGTTTTATATGTGAAACCAACACCAAGAACTCAGAATAATTAAAAGTATTTAATACCCAAAGGACTATAGATATCTGGTGAACAAGAATAGGCTGCATGACAATTGGCATAAAAAAATACCAAAAACACATTATTAGAGATAAAATTTCCTGGAAAATAAATGAGCTGGTCACACATAAAGGATAAAAGATAATGAAAGAATAAAAGACAAAAGATGATTAAGTATCATAATGGTGACCCTTGCATATAAAAAAGGCAATTTAAATAGATCACTTAAGAAAGATTTATTTTATGGGAAAACCTATACAATAATCACAAAGTATAAGGAGGTAGAAGTTACAGTTTGTATCTATGGAATTTGAGCACACAAAATGTATGATCTTTCAAAGTATCACAGTATTAATTGATCGCAGAAATTCAAAACAGGGAGAAAATTTATTTCCTTAATCTATTTGCTACTTCCCCCACGTAAAATCTCCTTTTCATATTAATTTATATTATCTGAAGTAAAAGGGTATGTCTGATCATCCTTCTACAAATTAGTACATATAAGAGAAGGTAGAATGTAGTAGGGATAAAGAAAGGGGTCTAGATAATGTATAAAAATGTAAGTGGTGGATATCAAGAAAAGTTAATAAGGAGCTAATACCTGAGCAGAATCTTCAAGGAAGATAAAGATTTGAACTGGCAGAGATGTGAAGGGACCATTTTCTGGCAATGAAGGATATTCTAGGTAGAAGAATGGAAATGGGGAATAAAAGAAAAGATTGTTAAATAGTTCAGCCAGAGCATAGAACACCGAATGAAGAGTGATGAGTTTTATCAGTTATTAGATTATTACAGATATCCATGTAACAGGACTTCAACTAGTTTAGTGATTATGTGAATGAAGAAAAGTTGATATATGTGAAGAATACTGAAAAGGAAAATTGAGCAAATCTGACAAGTAATTAGATGAAGATGATGAGGGAGAAAGAAGAGTGCCGGTTGACTTCAGCCCTGAGTGTCAATTATGTGCAACACGTTAATGCAAATGTGGCTGTTGCCATGCTTGAAGGAATATTCCCCAAATTAGAGCAAATATTTTACTTTTGTGGTTTTCCATAGATACAATTCTGGTTAGATTTGTAGTCAGAGTAGCTGGATTCAAGTCTTAGAACTTCTACTTACTTCCTTTGTGATTCTGGCTAATTCATTTCACTTCTCTGGGTCTCAGTTTCCTCATCTGACATATGAGAAATATGGACTAGCTCTTTAAGTTTCCTTCCAACTCTAAAGATATGATTCTGTGATCCTCTGAAAGGGTATTTTTAGTTCCTTGGTAATAACACCAATTACTATAAGAATTCATCATTGTGGATTAAGGATTAGCAATAATATTGTTGTTGTTTTGATAAAGAGGACATTTATTAATTTCCTGTGGAAAGGGATCAATGTGAAAGACATTATAGAAGTAGAATCAACACTACTTGGCAACTTACTTGATACATGGAGTGAATAAGAGTGAGGAATGGAGGATAATATTGAAGCTGCAAACTTGCATGAAAGGAAAGATGTTGATGCCCTAGATAGGCATTGGAAAGTTAGGAAGAGGAGTGGAATTAGGAAGGGAAAACAATGAGTTCTGCTTTAGACATATGGAGTCTGAAAACAGCATCCAGTTGAAAATATCCTATAGGTAGTTGATGGTGCAGGACTAGAGCTCAGGAAAGAGAGAAACTGAGGCTGAGGCTTTGACTGGAGTTGAAGATGAGGCTAGAGAGATGGATTTGATAATTATCTATATAAAGATGATAATTAAACCCATGGGAGTTGGTACAAAGAAAGAGGAATAAGGGGAGGGAAAGAGAGAGGAAGAAGAACCCAGACCAGAAATTGAAGATATACAAATAGGATTTTCCTTACAAAAAACATCAATTTCATTTAGGAAAAAAATTAAAAAAACCTCTCTGTTCCTTAATTATTGTCCTACTTGTCTGTACTACCTCTTCTCCAATTGAACCTTGTGGGTTATATTTCTATGTAAGAGCTGAATCTTATTCAATCATCTAAGTACTGTTTGTATTATTAAAGAAAAAAAAAGTTTTCCTGAAAGTAGCTTAAGCATCTGAGTCAGCTTACCCAGGAGAGCTATAATTTTTTTTTTCTTAGTTATTTAGGGGAATTGTGAATGTCTTTGTGAGGTGAAAAAAGATCAGAGACTTGCAAGAATATGAGAGAATGCACTGGGCTTCCACCTCTATCTACAAAACCTGTACCTTAAATAAGTAAGTCAGTCCCCAAACAGTTACTACTTCCATCATAATTAATTATTACAAACTAAACAAATTCCAGCATGTGGAAGGAGGAGGATGAGTGCTGTCGAAGTTTCTGTTTTGAGTGACTTGACTTAGTCACATTATGAAAGAGAAATGATGTCTACTAGGTTTTCCTTGCCTCTCAAACCTCAGCCAACAAAAGCATTTACTACTAAAGGATTCATTATCAGCCTCACATTATTCAAATTATGTCAACAGACAGAGTTCAACTACCTATGATATATAGCGTATCCTACCTCTTGAATCTAGAATTATATCATTGTGACACAGATTTAGAGCTAGGATGTTCAACCCTTTAATTTTCAGATGAGGAATCTGAAGTCCACAGAAGCAAAAGGACAAGGTAGTAAGTGGCAGAAGGACGACTTGTTGGTGTGGTGGATAGATCTCTGGGTCTGGAGCCAGGAAGACCTGAGTTTAAACACAGCCCAAGACACTTACTAGCTATGGGTAAGTCACTTAACCCTATTTGCCTCAGTTCACTCATCTGCAAAATTAGCTGGAGAAGGAAATGGCATATCAGTCCAGTATCTTCGCCAAGAAAATCCCAAATGGGGTCATAAAGAGTGGTATGTGACTTAAAAATGATTGAACAACAAAAGTAAGTGGCAAAAATATTACATAATCCCAAAGTGATCCTATGCAAGAAACTTAAACACATTATTCAAAAATCCATATTAACTTTACAAATGCAACAAAATGATTCCTAGAATGGCTTTTTTCCAAACAGATTTCACACTTCAAAGCTGAAATTATATTTCTCCCAAACTAGGGTGGTTCATAAAGAATCAGTACCATAAGTCCTAGGCAGACATTTTCCCAGAAAGAAGGATGGCCTATCTGTCCTAGCTAAGGCAGGAACCAGATTAAGGCTAACTTGTAAGTAGGCACTATACACTTCACCATTATGATAAGTTAGTTGAGCTGTCCTTCACAATTTGTTCAAACATCTGGTTACCACTGCTAAATAGGTTTTGGAGAAACATATGGTCCTCATTTCAAATGCTGCAAACACCATCATGATGTAGACTGTGAAACTTTAAGGAAGACTACTACTGTTTTGATTATAATCTCAGACAGAAAATAAAAGCAAACTGCGTGCTAAAATGTGGGCTGAAAGAATTCCAGTCCCCTGTAAAGGGCTTCTCTACTCCACACAAAGTGGCATTTTTATTTATTATTATTACAGAACAGACCAATTACCAAAGAAAGACACCTATTTCATTGTTTTCTGTTTCACCATGTGAAGTTATAACAAAAAAGGGGAAAAAAAACCATAAATACATTGAAAACAGTTAAACTTAACAAGCCTTCCCTTTTAATTATATATTATGCAATGTGGAGTTTCAAAGTTACATTTCAGCTGCCACTCCAATTAATTAGGTATTGACGTGTGTGTGTGTATGTGTGTGTGTGTGTGTGTGCGCGTATGCCTGTGTATATGTGTGTTTCAATTAGACTGTAATTAAGTAGCAGTCTTTTATCTCTGAAAAACAGATGAAAAGGTTTGGGTAAGAATTGGGGGGTTAATCCAGCTGCTTAAAATGTGTGTTGTATTTGACTATTTGCCAAGCAAGTCTGTGAATACATAAGCCAGCTGGCATGAGGGTGGATGATGGGAATCTCTCAGCTGATTAGTACTATGGTTGAGGCTTTTCTTTCTTTCTTTTTTTTTTCTTTAAACAAACGGCTTTTAAAATACTGAAGAGTAAAGGCACTCGACCTTGGCAGGACAGCAATTATGCCAGCAAGCAATTCGATATTGAGATAGTTTTCCTTTTAAAATATCATTCTGGAATCATATTGCCTGGACAACTGAACCAAAGTCATTTATTTAGTTTTTTTTTTTTTTTAAGATTAAGATGATTGTAAATTGTGAGGTTGGCAAATCTTGTCATTCAAAAGAAGCAAAATATTTTAAAGTATTTAACCCCATATAGATAGTTAAATATAAACTCTAGTAACACATTATGTGCTTTTCGTTATATAAAATAAAAGAGACTTCAAAGGTTATTAAAATTATTGATTTAAAAAAAATAATCCCATTTCCCCCACACACATGAGTTGGTAAATTACATTCCTTTATTGGCTTTAAGGTACATTTTGCATGGGTACAGATAGCTGTGAAGATCTGTTTAAATATATTGTCTTCTGCTCTTTCTTGTGCCTGCAGTTGCGTGTGTGTGTGTGTGTGTGTGTGTGTGTGTGTGTGTCTGCATGCCAGGTGTCAATGTGAAACTTGCCATTCTAACAAGTCTTACAACAGACTGTTACTTTGATTTCTTCCACCTGGTTCTTGCTGAAGCAACATGTCTGACGAGCCATGTGAGTTATCTGAGAAGCTGTCAAAAGACTGGGAAGATGTGGGAAATTTTCAAAAACCTGGCCCAGCCTGTCTTCTCAATTGTAACACTTTATGACACTTTTATTTTCTCTCCCAAACCTCAGATGTTTGAATTTCTTTCCACTGAAGCAGTGTGATGGCAAGAAGGTTTCAGTTAGAATGGAGAGGGGCCATGAGATGATGAGAGATGGTGACCAACTACCAACAAATGCTATTCCTCCCCCTTAAACACACACACATACACACACACACACACACACACACACACACACACACTCCTCCTGAACCCCAGGCAAAGAGTTTGTTTCATTTTACAGGACTTTAAAGTAAAATTTCTCTTTGCTGCCTGTTCCTCCCCCAAATTCCATCATTTTGTCTAACTTTGACCATCTTTTATATGGTTAGATGATGACACTATATATCCTTGATGAGCTGATGTGTCAAAGTGCAATAGTAAACTGAAATATTTATTCACATAATCAAAGCTCTCAAAATTATTTTTGCCTCAGTTGCCTGGATATATTCAAGTAAATTTAAATTATATAGCTAATTGTTACAGTTTCCCATTTGAGTATAATTGACTTCAATCAATTTTTAACTATTTGGCATCATAGAATTCTTCTTCCTTTGGTGGAATAATAATAGTTCATCCTGGTGGCGGCTACGTGGAGCAGTGAATAGAGCACTGACCCTGGAAACAGCAGGACCTGAGTTCAAATCTGGCCTCAGACATTTAACACTTACTAGCCCTGTGACCTTGGGCAAGTCACTTAATCCCAATTGCCCTTCCTTCCCCTCTCCATAAAGCAAAAAAAAACAAACAAACAAAAAACTAATAAAAAAATAATAGTTCATCTTCAAAGAGCGAAGTATTGAATGGTAGAGGGGAAAACCCCAACACCTGATTTAGAGTTAGAGATTTGAGTTTGAATCCCTGCTAGACTATTTGTGAGTTTTGAAAACTGCCTTCCCAAAATCTAGATCTCAGTTTCTCCAGATCTAAAATAGAAGGGCTAGACATTGCCTAAAATCTTTTCCAGCTCTAAATCCTGTAATATGGTCCTTGTATTATCTCATTTAATTCACTTCATAACAATCCTGAGAGGTAATAATGAAATTATCAGTTCCATTTTATAGATTAGGGTACCGAAGATCAAAGTGGCTAAATGACAAAGTAATTGGGTCAATGGCAAATCTGGGATACAAATCTATTTCTTCTAATGCCCAGGTCAGTGGTCTTTCCATTTTTATGTGTGATTTCTTTATTAAATAGTAATCAGAATATTCCTAGCAGTACTTTTTCAAGGTAGCAAGAACTGCAAAAAATAAATGGTCATTGATTAGAGAATAGTTAAAACAAATTGTGCTATAGGAATATAATAGATTATTGCTACAGTATAAGAAATGATGAATATGAAAAATTCAGAGAAACATGGGAGGACTTATATGAAATGATATGGAGGAAAGTAAGTGGAACCAATAAAACAATGCATACAACTATTACAACAATGTTAAAAGAAATAACAGGACAACAAAAATAAATGATACGCAATCAGTAATGACCACATCTGACTATGGCGAAAGTTGAGGAAATGAATATTCTTCCCTTCATTGAAGGACTGGAGGACTATAGCTTATAGAATATATTCCATCAAGTATGATGGCACATGACATAGCCTCTCCCACTAAGGAGGCATTTAGATATAGAGCTATAACTGTAAAGATAGATGATAGATACAGATGATATATAGAGAGATAGAGATGATATAGAGATAGAAATGACAAAGAAAGAAAATGGTATAGAGACAGAGAGGCATAGAAATAGGGATAGATATGTGTGTGTGTGTGTGTGTGTGTGTAATGTACACACATACATATACAAATACATACATATAAATATAAATAAATACATATATAATATGTCTGCCTTCGGTTTTGCCCAGGCTGGAAATGTAGTGGGCTGTCATGGACCTGATCTAAATTCTGATTCTTATGGAAGCATTGACCAGTTTTTCTTTTCTGCCTTGCATCAGTTTTCCCCTCCTTAGGCAGCCTAGTGATCCTTGGAGAACTCACATTATTGTTGCTCAACTTAGCATAGAAGGTCAGAATTCCCAAACTCAAGAGACCTTCCAAACAACAGTAATAACTACAGGATTGTGCCAGCCTGTCAAATAAAATCAGATAGATAGATATACATGCACACATAAGCATATATATATGTGCATATATATGTATATGTATATGGAAACAGTCTATAATAATCTATGTGTTAGCTGGTACTGCTGAAAGCTTTTTTTTTTTAAATCATTGAAATAAGGTATATTTTACAAGGTAGGGTAGAAAGAGAGGATATATGTGCCAATATGAACATTAAAAAGTTATTGATAAAATAAGATATAATTTTAAAAAAATAAATAGTAGAGTCAAAAGCACAATTTGTTTTCACCTTTCCGGTGTAGTGAAGGACAACCTTGGGCAACTCATCCCTTTCCATGATAGGTGATAGGGACAAATGATCACACAGGCAGTCTATGAACAACCTAATATTCAAGTAGTCATAGCCCAACTCAGTTTATGGGTAGCATTGTCCTGAATCATAGAAAAAGATACTTTAGGACAGATGGTAGTAAAAATTACCCCAAAATCAAATTCCTTGATAAAGTAGAATGGGCAAAACAGATAATAGGAATTTTTTCAAACCACAAGATATACTGAAACAAAATCAAGATTGTAAAAATGAAAGAAAATTTAAAATATTATTACAATAATAGACCTAGAAAAAAAGTAAATATAATCTAAGAATCACTGAACTATCTGAATATAATGATCACCTCCCCACAAAAATAAAAAGTTGAATAGAGTATTTAAAAAATTATAAATTAAAATAGCTCAGATCTTTAAGAACTAGAAGGCAAAGTGAAAATAGAAGGAGTATACTGATCACCTCCTGAATGAAACCCCCAAAAGAAAATTCTTAGCAACATCAAAGCCAAAAGGAAGCAAGAAAGCATTTATTTAATGCCTGTTGCATGCTAGGCACTGTGCTAAGTTTTTCACAAATCTTATCCTATTTAATCCTCATAACAACCCTGGAAGTACGAGCTATGATGATTCACATTTTACAGCTGGGGAAACTGAGGCAAGAAGAGGTTAAAGGACTTGCCAAGGTCAAATAGTTATCATCTGTTTTAGAAGACATTTGAACTCAGATCTTCCTGACTCCATGTCAAAGCCCTCTCCAAAGCTCTACCTAGCCATCTAGGTCAAAGAAAAAGTACCATAATCTTCCAAAAAGAAAGAATTCAAATACTTCAGAGATCACATAAGACTTGACAACTGTCACTTAAAAGGAGAAAAATACTTAGAAAAGATATTGCAAAACTGAGTATAATGCTACCGGAGGAAAATGGACCTTTAATGAAATAGAGAATTTTGAAGCATTCATGATGAAAGGGTCAGAATTTAGTAGAAGTTCAGAAATGGAAATGTAAGAGAAAAGAGAAATATAGAAAGGTGCATATAGTTTACCAATTGGAAGGGACTGTGAGAAAAAAATTGATTATATATTAAAAGAAGAAGAAATAACAGGAATCCTCTCAGAGCTATAATGTCTTTAAGGATTGGGCATCTGATGTCAAAGTTAAATTCTTAAGTTATTAACATCTCTTAATTGTCAAGTCTAAGGGTCTTTTCTAAATCCTCATCCTTCTTATACTCTTCAGCTTTTGAAACTATTGATTTCTCTCTTAAGGACTCTTTATTGGTTTTCATGACACTGCTCTCTCTTGTTTCTCCTTGCATCTGTGTGATTGCTCCTTCTCAGAGGTATTTGATGGATTTTACTCTGTCCCAAAACCAGCAACTGGGGAAATATGCCCCAATGGTCTGTCTTTGTCACTTTTATCTTGTCCCTATATACTATCTCACTTGGTTATCTCATCAGTTCCCATGGATTTAATTATAATTACTCAATTATTATCTCTATTCATCTTATTTTCATATCCATTTATCCGGTTTTAATTTTCTTTCCTGATCTCTTCTCATATCCTCAACCGCTTATTGAATATTTCAAACTGTATGTCTTGCAAACATCTCAAACTCTACTTGTCCAAAAGAGAAACTGTTAATGTAAACTCCAAAACACTTCCTTCTTTTGAACATCTTTATTAATGTCAAAGTATCACCATCCTCCCTGTCACTCAGGCTAGTTAGTAAATGTCAGCATCATCTTTAACACTTTAATCATATTAACCACACATATCCAATCTGTTTCCAAGTCTTATTTCTATTTTTGCAACATATCCCTTCTCTTCATTCACGTTGCCCTCACTACCCTAGTCATGCTAATTTCTTTTATTTTTCCTATCTCTATAAAATGATCTTTTAGTATTATGTTTGATATTGCACTGAATAAATAAATCAACTTACATAATATTTGCATTTTAATTATATTATGTTGACCTACCTGTGAGCAATTTCTAATCTTCAAGGTATTTAGGTATATATTTTCTTAAGGAATATTTTATTTTTACATTCATATCCTCTCTGCCTATGTCTTGGTAGATAGATTCCCAAATATTTTATATATCCTATAATTATTTTATATCATAGTTTTCATTCATTCATTCTATCTCTTCCTTCTGGATTTTATTTGTAATATACTAGAATGCTGACAATTTGTGTGCATTTATTTTATATACTATAATTCTGGTGAAGTTATTTATTCTTTCAATTAATATATAATGGATTTTCTAATGTTCTCTAAGCAAAAATTATATCATCTTCATACAGTGATAATTTTATGTCATCTTTGCCTATGAGTATGCCCTCAATTCCTTTTTTCTTTTCTTTTAGCTACAGTTAGGATTTTTAATATGTCAATTAGATGGAGTAATAATAGACATCTTTACTTTACCCCTAATCTTATTGGAAAAATGTCAAGTATATACCCATTATTTATAATTATGGCTCATGGTTTTAGATAGATATTTTCCATATAAAGGAAAGGTAATTTAATTCCTACTTTCAAAGCAGGAACAGTTGTTACATTTTGTTTAAAATGCTTTTATCTGCATCTATTAATATACCAATATAATTTTATTATTCATGATACTAATATGGTCAATTATGCTCACATTTTTTTCTAAATTTAAACCATCTTCACATTCTTGGTATAAATCCCACTTTGTCATAGTGTATCTTTTTATATGTTGGTATAATCTCTTTTAAGATTTTATTAAAAATTATGCATTAATTTCTATCAAGAATATTAGTCTATAGTTTTCTTTCTCTGTTTTGTCTCTCCCTGATGTACATATAAAGACCATATTTGTATCATAAAAGCAATTTGCTAGTATCTCTTTGCTTTTTAAAATAATTTCATATCATATCATTAATGTCAATAAATTCCTGGTAGAACTATATGGCTACAAATCAGCGAATGCTTTGATCTCGAAAGATCCAGAACTTTATGTGACTCAAATAGCACTTCAAAGATACATGTTAAGTGTGTACAGGCTGAATCTTATTACCAATGATGCAATATGTGAGAAGTGATAAAAATAAGTCTCTGTCACATATGACTAGATAAGGAGGTGGGTTGGTCAGGTTTTGAATCTCAAGGATATCAAAAGAGGAAGGTCACCATTTCTTCACTAAATCCTTCATGCAAAGACAAATGAGAATGTCTTAGGAAGAAAAGATATGTTGTAAAGCAGTGGTATTATATTCAAATAGAAACAGGGACTACTACATTGTATGTAAGTATCCCTCCAGTCTCATACTGACTTAGAAAACCATATACTACGGGGCGGCCAGGTAGCACAGCAAGAAAGAGCACTGGCTCCAGTGTCAGGATTGACCTGGAGATCAAATCCCGGTCTCACACACTTAGCACCCACCCAGAAACACCTGGCCGTGTAACCTTGAGCAAGTTACTTACCCTGATTGCTTAAAAAAAAGAAACATATACTAGCAATATATTCTATTGAATTTTTGTTTATTTTGTTAAATATTTCCCAATTACATTTTAATCTGGTTTGGGTTGTACTTGGAGATGTTCATATCTGCAGTATTGGATCTTGTAGGTTATATATGTAATACATCTGTTGCAGAGGATATTATCAATACTGGTGGAAATAGTACCCCACTGAGGATATTCCAAGTCCATCAAAGTTTCCAAGTGATGATGGTAATGTTTTCAGAGACAGTATGTTATAATGGAAAGTTGACCTGGGAGTTCAGAATTACTTACATTCAAGTCCAAACCTCTGATACATAATGGCTGTTTGACTACAATTAGACCAGTCACTTAGCCTCTTAGACCACCAGGCAATTCTTTAATAATATAAGTTATAGAAGAGATGTACATCTGCAATGGCAGAGGGAGTTTATACAACAGGGAGCACCTTATATTAATGACCTTATAGGTCTGGATCACAAATCTGTGTGCTTATGCATGAATTTATATATGTATGCATACATGCATGCACGTATATATATATGTACACATATATATTATTCTAGATGATGATGCCACTTTGACTCCTTCAGTTTCTTGGAAGTCAAATTAAAGGTTAAGGCCTCCATATGATATGAGATGTTACTATTCAGAGTTTATCTATGTTGAGAGCATGGCTGTTAAGCAGATGAGACCATTGAGGTAAGCCTGTACATCTAAAGCTTCTAAATGTGTTTAGGGCTATAAGGGTGTGGTTTTTTTTAAACAAATAACTAACAACAAAAACAACTAAAATAATGGATAAACAAACATTTATTCTATTCCAGTAGTCTTCCGTAGTTCATTACTCTATATTAAAACTCATGTTCAGGAATGGGGAAGCATGGATCACTTTCCATTTGGTCATTGCATCATGCCTCACCACACCAGTAATATCTCTAGCCTTTTTCCTTTGTTCCTTTGAAGAGCAAAAGAGCAAAGGAATAGCACAATGGCAATATGGTGGACATTGAGAAAGAACATGCCTATCAGAATTAGTCATTCACCTTCATAATGAGAAGCAAGTCCCGCCTGGGGACATAACCAAAGAGGAAACCAAGACACTGCAAGAAGAGCATGGTAGGCTTCACTGTGAGTTTCCAGAGATGCCATAGAGAGCATTTATATTGGCAAAAAATTTCATTTTCGGAGGGAATCTTTACATTTAAGGCAGGATTTTGTCCATTTTGGTGACACACTAAAACACTGAGGTTAATTGTATTTTTCTTTGATTAGGCACATGCCATATAAAAATAATACCATTCTGAGAAATGCTACAGGAACATCTCTATGCACTTGTCACTTTACTTCCTGGACATATATATTAGTGACATCATAACTTTGGGTGAAGCCTGGCCCCTTAGCCAGCCTGTGAGATTTACCATATTAAAGGCGACTAAGGTAACCAGGACCAAGAATCAGTTCCAGAAGTTTTGAGCCTCTCCCCAAAACAGTACTGACACATTGACAATAAAGGTGTATTTTCCCTGGGGGAAAGGGAAGTGGGGGGTCAAGGTGGGGGGAGAGTAAGAACTTGGAGTAGGGGATTAAGTGCTAAACTTGAAATCAGGAAGACATTTACTAGTTGTGAATCTGGGCAAATTACTGAATCTTTGCCTCAGCTTACTGATTAGTAAAATCTGTCAGTAAGGATTTATTAAGCATCTACTGTATACTAGGCACTGTGCTTAGTGCTGGGGATGCAGAAAGAGGCAAATTACAGCCTTTGCCTTTAAGGAGGTTATAGTCTAACGGGGGAGACAACAAGCAAACAAATATATACAAACAAGGTACATACAGACTAAATTGAAAATAATTAAATGAGGGAAAGAACTAGAACTAAAAAAGGTTGGAAAAGCTTCCTATAGAAGGTAGGGTTTTAGTTGTGACTTAAAGGAAGCCAGCAAGGTCGAGACAAGGAAGAAGAATATTCCAGGCAAATGGACAATTAGGAAAAATGCCCAGAGCCAAGAAGAGATGGACATTAGCCAGGAGGCCAGTGTCACTGACTAAAGGATATCTGGTGGTAAGTAAGATGTAAGAAGACTAGGGGGGTGGTTATGAATGGTTTTGAATATTAAACAAAGGTCCTTTTCCATTTGTAAAATTTTTTATTAGGATACAAACTTAGTATGTACAGTTTTATAGCCCTTTTGGCATAGTTCCAAATTGCTCCCCAAGATGGTTGGCTTGGTTCACAACTTGACCAGCAGTATATTAACGTCACAATTTTTCCAACTCCCCTCCAATATTTGTCATTTTCCTTTTCTGTCATATTAACTAATCTGATAGGTATGAGGTGGCATCTCAGATTTATTTTAATGTGCATTTCTTTTTCCATGTGAATATTGATAGCCTTAATTTCTTTTGAAAACTGCCTGTTTATATCCTTTGGCCATTTATCAATTCAGAAATAATTTGTATTCTTATATTGTATTGACTCATTTTTTTAATGTATTTGAGCAAGGACAACTTTATCAGAGACACTTAATGTAAAATTTCTCGCCCTCTCCCATCAGCTTTGTGCTTTCCTTCTAATCTTGACTACACTGGATTTGTTTGTGTAAAACCTTTTTAATGTAATAAATTACCCATTTTACATTTAAAAAAGCATTTTGGCTTTGATCCCAGAGGTGATAAGGAGTCACTGGAGTTTATTGAGTAAGAGTATGGGGGTGATATGTTCAGACCTGAACTTTAGGAAAATCACTTTGGTGGCTGAAAAGAGAATGGATTGGAGAGAGAATGGGGAGATAGTTGATATAGGTAGACCCACAAGCTACCAATTGCTAACAGTATCTGAAGAGAGAAGGGGGTGTATTTGAAAGATGTTGAAAGCCAGTCTTGGTTACAAACTGGGGTAGAGTGAAGCACAATGAGGAATCCAGCATGACATACAATCTGTGAACTTGGGAGACTGATAGGATGGTGGGGTTCTCAAGAGCAATAGGAAAGTTAGGAGATATAGATGGCTTATAGAGGAATATAAGGAGTTCAGTTTTTTAATACGTTGAATTAAAGATGCTTACTGGACATGCAGTTTGAGATATCTGAAAGGCAACTTGAGATGAGAGACTAGAGGTCAGCAGAGAGTTTAGGGCAGGATAGGCAAAGTTGAGTATCATTAGCATAGAGATTATTAAATCTATGACAGTTGATGAGATCACCAAGTGGGGGAGAAGAGGACTCAGGACAATGTCCTATGGGAGAGGATGTGACTCAGATGAGGATCCAGCAAAGGAGATTGATAAGGAGCAGTCAGAGAGGCGGGGCAAGATGCTGGAGAAAGGGGTGCCCAAAAAATATAAAAGAAGAGAGTATTCAAGGAAAAGAGGATGATTAACAGTGTCAAAGGTTGCAGAAAGGTCAAGGAGAATTGGAATTGGTTGACAAAAGCCCATTGGGCCTGACAATTAAGAGTTCATTGGAAATGTTGAGGTTTAAGATTGTTTTGTAGAGAATAAAGAAGAGTTTGAGAGGAAAGAAAGGGAAGGCACCTTCTCAAGAAGTTTCACCACAAAGGATAGGAAAAATATATATGGGCTAATAGTGGAGATGGAAGGATCAAGTGAAGGGTTTTTTGAAGACAGAGAAAACAGACTGTTGGGAAGGAACCAGTAGAGAAGAGATTGAAGATAAATGAGAGTTCAGATGACAGAGAGGGCAATATAATTGAGGTGACTTTCCAGCTCTAACTCTGTGATCTTCTGATCTAGTTTTAAGGTTATAAAACTAGTAAGTATGAGGATGGATTTGATTTCAGGTCTTACTGACTCCAGGCCTGGCCCTCTATCCACTGTGCCAACTAGTTGCTCCAAATTTTTTAGGAAACGTCAATTCCAGACATAATTCTACACACATGATTCTTTATATAGTGAATATTAATTATAATATATGAAATTTGATTTTAAAACTCTCCTGCCTCAGGAATCTACAGATCATTTTGTTGAAGTGGCATGCAGGAAATGACTAGCCTAGTTTCCCAGTAAATACAAAGTACATTTCCATGAACGATAAGGTTCTAATTTGTCATTCACATTTCTTTCAACTAGGGTTTTTAACATGTTCATTAATAAAACAAACAAATAAAACCCTTGAATATCTCACTTGAAATCTCCATTTCTATTAACTTTATTAACCTATGGTGCAGCATTTTCTTTATATTCTAATATTATACCATCCCTTCTAGTTCCAAATCTATGATCCTATGATCCCATTTTTTATTCTTGCTGCTTTTTAATGGAAAGTGGAAATGTGAAAAGGTAGTCTAGATTGCTATGGCAACCTTACCTGAAGTCTGAATAGTAAAGATGCTACATTATAATGCTTGCAGAAAAGGGATAATCAAGACATTAGTTCCCTTTTCTAGACTTACCTTTGTCATTCCTTGCCATCCAAAGCAGAATTCAAGTCCTATATCTTCCATTAAGTCTTCTCTTCTAACACCAGCCCTATGTAATACTGAATAGCACTACAAAAATAAGCTGTCATTTTTATGATTATTGATCTCTACCTTGTCTTTAAGATACTGTTTCACTTAGTATCTTTACAACAGTAGTCTATTAAACATTTACTTAATTCTAAATATTTATAATGCAATTCCATTCTATTCAACAAACATTTATTAATTATGTGCTATATGCCAGGCACTGTACTAAGTAATGGGGATATGACAAAAATGAAATGGTCCTTGCTTGAGGGGCTTACATTTTTCTAGAGGAAAAGAGAACATACATAGATAAAGAAAAACAAAATGCATACAAGGTACAAAATAATTTAAGGGGGATAGGAGAAAGAGAGACAGAGACAGAGAGACACGGATAGACACAGAGACAGGGACAGATAGAGAGAGATAGCATTTATATGTGACAGGCACTGTAGATAAATGATTGATATACATCTGAGGTAAGGAGGATGTTTAATAGACGTGCTTACTCATAGAAAACCTTTATGGTGTCATGTTCTCTTGTTTAAGGCACCAGGTGTTTCTATTCGAGAGTGTATACAACATCTGGACTGCTATATTTTGTACTGGCATTTGACATTAAAACTGTGTGTAAACAGAGTGGATAAGTATCTATATAAAGAGAGAGGAAGGAACTTAATTTTAAATGAAAGAACTAAATCACTTGTAATAGCAATATGAATAGTTTTTTCCATTCTCTTCTGAAAGGATGATCCAAAAAGCAACAAATTGAACCATTTTTAAACACTTTTCTGATCAAAAGTAGTAACATCTTGTTTTTCCAAAATGCTTTTCTCTCTCAGTTCAATCTGCTTCCAGTGCCATAAGAAATACACCATGGCCTGGTAAGTGTTAAAATTTTGAATGCCCATTAATATTTTGATGTTAAAATGCTTGGCTTAACATAACTCCCCAAATCCATACTGATTATTGGATAATTGAGCAAGAAAGAGTAGACATTCCCAGGGAAGTTATGTCACTCAGATATAGAAAAAGCTTCTGGAAAAAAAAAAACAAAGACAGGACCCATGGTTATGGGATCACCTCCCTGTTGTTCTCTTTATTCATTTGATATTTTTCTTAGAGTTTTGAGGTGATGAAGGGGAGTCAGGCTTAGATAATATAGGATGAAAAACAGTAATAATAAAATATATGTAACACATGGCCTAGTATGAACAGGAGAAGGGAATTGAAGTTTAAATACATGAACATCTAGACATGAAGGTACTAGTTGTAGTTGATTTCACTGTTCTTATTTCAGAACTTTGAAAATCAGATAAAAATATTTACAAAAGTAAATTATATGAATCATAATATGATTATGGAAAAAATTGACCTGATCAAACTTGAAAAAGTATAGTTATTATTCAACATTAAGCAGCACTTTGAATCAAACTGACCATCTGGTATGTGAATATATAAATAAACATATTCATTCAACAAAAATGTATGATGAATCTGCTACTATATGACAGACACTGTGCTAGGTGCTGGAGATACAAAGACAAAAATGAAATATTTTCCCTCAAGGAACTTCTATTTTATCTAGGAGGAAATAACATGAATAAAGATTAAGTAGGCTATTTTGGCTTTGGTTTTTTGCATACAGAGCAGAGACATTGAGACGCTTGGCACAAAGCTGGTGTTAAATCCTTGTTGACTGATGAATTGTTCTGATCTCCCCCTGCTCCATTCCATTATTCATATCACATCTGGATTAATGTTTTCTCTCTTCCATATCACAACTTTCTCCATTGTGGTACTGCTATATTCCAGGCTGGCATAAAAAAATCAAATGTGAATTTTCTGAGAGTTTTGTGGAAGCCTCAGATGACACAAGAAGGCTGGTAATTGACACAGAAAAAGTTTAGAAACTCAGATGCTATACACACACACATATACACATATATACGTATATATATGTACTATATATATATATAGTATTGTATAACATCAAGAAAAAAAGAAAAGGAAATATGCAAAGTTGGAAGACTTCTTCTTTAGTAAGAAGGAAGGGGCAAAAAGTTTTACACGAATTTTCCAGATTGCAGGGACCCAGTGCCCCTTGATGTGGAAGTCATAACTCTGTGTGTGTGTATTTATATATGTGTGTGTGTGTATACATCTTCATATATATCTTTATATCTATCTATTTCTAGCTTTATAGATTGAGAACCTCAAAGGTCATCTAGTAATCATTTTATAGTTCTGATAGGGTCACTTATCTGCTCAAAAGCTTTTAATGGCTTTCTCTTCACCAACCAACTACAGTTCAGGCTACTTAGGCTTGAAGAAAGGGTTCTGCAAAATCTAGTCCCACCCTACCTTTTCATACTTAACCCAGATATTTCCCCATCATTGACCCTACATTCCAGTCAAATTGAACTGATAGTACACTCATATATACATCCCAATATTTCTTCACCTTTACATTTGCTCACACCATTCTCTATTCGTGGTGTTTTTATCTTTCCCATCTCTGCCCATTGAACTCTCACCTATCATTCAAGACCCACATCCAACGTCATATTCTCCATGAACCATTTCTTAATAAAGAAATTGGTCAAAAACCACCTTTACTTTTTCTGAACTTATATAATATTTCATCTATAACTTCCCTATGCATTTTTTAGTGCTGTTTTGCATTGTACTCATAAATGTTTGCTTTCTATTCTTCTGTTAGACTGTACATTCATGATGGCAACCATAGAAATTTATTGCTTTGTTCTTTTTTTCCATCCCCATTCTGATCCATCCTTAGTCTATAACACCACCATCAATATATTGATAATTGGAAGTGAATTTAGGGATCATTCAGTCAAGTCTCTTCTATGCATATGAGGGAATGTTGGCCAAGAGATATGAAGTGACTTACCCATAGTTTCAATGCCTGTCCTGGCACTTGAAACCCAGTCTTCGGACTTCAAATCCACTGCTCCTTTCCATTATACAAAACTGTCCCCTTATCTTCATAGGTTTTACTTAGTTTGAGTCAAACATTTTCCCTAAGAACAGTTAGGTAGCTCAGTGGATAGAGTGCTGGGCCTGGAGTCAAAAAGACCTGAGTTCACTTCTGGCCTCAGACACTTAATAACTGTGTGACCTTGGGCAAGTCATTTAAACCTTTTGCCTCAGTTTCCTCATCTGTAAAGTGGATCAGAGAAGGAAATGGCAAACCACTCTAGTTACTTTGCCAAGAAAACTCCAAATGGGGCCATGAAGAGTCAGACACAACCGAAACAACTGAACAACAACCACAACCCCTTCCCACTTTGTTCTCTTAACTAGTCATTTTGTAAATAGTAAGGAGAAAGGCACAGGTCTACTAAATTTGTAGTTCTATTATTATATATGAATGTCTATCACTGGTCATATTTATAAACTTAGATACTAACACACACAAGTTCACAAAAATGTGAGCTCTGCACACTGATACATAGGTTCACAGTCACATTCAGAGCTCCATTCCCTACAATTCTCATCCACAGAGCTTCCCATCCGACCTTAAAGAAGGTACAACAGATAACTTCTGATTGCTGTGGTTGTAAGACTTCTAAAAGTGAGATATCTGAGAGAAGATGTTGTTAAAGTGTTGATGACCTTGTACTATACCAATCATTACTACTCAGGTGCTTTGGGGTATGTTGCCCCTTAAAAGGAACTAATAAATTATAGCATAGTCCAATGTATTATACTTTTTTTCAGGAACACAGAGAAAGCACAAAAAACAGAATCAGGAGAAGTCACCCAGGCAACCACTCCCCAGGGCTGTATTGCTCTGTTGCATGGCAATCTCACCTGGCTTATTTTTGAGCTCTTTTCTGACAACAGAGTTGGTTCTTCATGAGGGCCAGTTTAGAAGATGCTAACCTAGAGAATAGGATTGATCTGCTGTATATTAGCTTTTTATAGGCAAAATCAGTGAAGGAGAGAGCTGATGCCCTTAGAAAGGTTGTTGGCAATAGCTGCTGCCTTTCTGCTACATAGGTCTGCTTTTCTGATTGTAGGAATACCCCACTCCTACAATGGACATTGGCAGGTAAGATCATGTAATACATTGGCTGATCCCCATCTTTATTTCTCTTTATCATAATATGGAATAGTAAATTGGCATGACCAAAAAATTACTTTGACATCAGGCTAATTTGAATGTCTATCATAGAAAAATACTTTTATCTCTTTGAACCATCCTCATTTGCTAATTTATTATTAGAAATCCTCTCTTCAAAAGTCCAAAAGCCAATTCTAGGCTTCAATATATTTTTATGACCATTTTTCCCCTGCAATCTCAGCAATCACTTCCAGATATAAATAATCCCTAATAATTTATGCAGAACAAATGTTTGGGGCATCAAATCATAATGGAAGAATGGGGCTGAATGATTTGCCACATGGCAGGGAAGTGCTAATAAGACATGTGGCTTTACTTTTAAGAGGCAGATGAAGTCAGGTCAGCTGGTTGTGATAAAGGATGTGCCAATATTTTCAAATTGATATACAAGAAGGGATTATAAAAATTTTTAAAACTGTGCTGAACAACGATTATGAAACAACAAGAGAGCAATAATTTATTTGGTGTTTCTTTGTCACCTTCTGTTGTGTTGTGTACTTGGGTCCTTGGTTGGCCTTTAGTAGAGAATAATTAATGTGGCATATGTGTTGTACTGTGGACATGGTGCCTTGCAGTCCTGGGAGCATCATGAGGCAGGAGGATTAAGGAGTCACTAGGGGCACATCATTCTGAACTGCTGTGGTTTTGTTCAAACCAACGTAGCTATATTAATACATTATGTTGCATAGAACTGTCACTGATCTTTGAACAAAAATCACGAATTGCGGATCCAACAGATGATTTACAGCCACACTCTCTAGGTCTTTTGAAACTAATCTCATGGTCAGGATATTGTGAATAATTATGTTATACTGCCTCACCTTGTGAGTTTTAGCACTTTGAAAAATAGTTCTCGTCCTTATTAATGGGGCAAATTCCTGCTCTTCTCCCATAATGTCACAGAAGCTCAGAGGTTGGTGGTCAGATGAATCCCCCACCCCCCACTACAATACCAAAAAGTAGCTGGGATACTTATAGTTTGGAGAACTCACCACCTCCTAAGGAAGTCTTTTCTACTTAGAATCAATTCCAATTATTAAGGAGAATATGTTTAGAATAATCAACACATTTGTAATACCAATCTTAACATAAGCTTTTAAAATACTAAAACGTATAGTCAAAGATTTAGAAACTATCCCAACTTAAGTCCTATAATCTTTTAAAAATCACATGACTCATCACTGAAAGGCAGCTATAGAAAGATTAACAAAATGCCAACAAGAAGAAAGAAGACTGCTAGAGCTTCTAGATTACCTGACAATAGGGTTAAAATGTACAGAAATATTTCCTGAACAGACATAACATAGCAATAATAAAGACTAATAATAGATGTATACTCCTGAACTTAATGAATTTGGTTTACCCTCCATTCTGAGCCTCTGAAATGACTAAGATCAAACAAGAGTGGAACCAAAAGGCACTCCATGGGTGACATTCAGATGAACTCAACCCATACAATGCCTCCTCTCTGCCAAAAAAAAAATCAGACATTATAAAAAAAAATTCCTAAGGAGCACAGTCTTATTGAGCAATGTAGATTTAGCAAGGAAATGAAAGGAACTGCATAATATACCTCTATAAATTGCAAAAATTTTGACCTTACAAATAGCTAGAAAGGTATGGTTAAGTGGTTGGAATTACATACCTAAAGCTTATTCTTCTTCATGAACTGATTACAAATCTTTGAACTATAAAAAAAAGCCTCAATATATCTTTGAGCATTCAACAGATCAACTGTACTAGAACTAGAGCATTATCACAGACAAAACTGTCAACTATAATTGCCTGTACATACAAAAAAAAAAATGAAGAACAGCATTTTAATAAATGTCTCTACACCAAGCAAGCATGATCTCTAACTGCAGAATCCAAAGCTTTTAAAATATATGGACCTAGCAAAAGAATTCAAAATCTTTTGGGAATGGGAATCATCATCCTGTCTGCTAATAGAGTTGTACAGAAAATGCCTTTAGAGTCTACAGAAAATGAGACCGCATTGCCACACTTTGAGAAATAATAATTATTAATAATAATTTTATCTTCCCAGGCAATAACTTACTAAACAGTAAACATAAAAGAAGATGAGTAGGATAATGATTTACCCTACCTTTTGCATTTAAACTCTGTCAACTAAGAAAATGAAAAAGAATGAAATGATGATGATGATAAGAGTTCGTGTGACATCATGGACAGAGTAACTTCTGACACACATTGGCTGTGCCACCCCAAGCAAGTCACTTAGCTTTTTAGTACCTTGAGCAGCTCTGTAAGGTTGTAAATTGTAGAGTAGTTGCTAATTTTCATTGGTAATGTTTCTTCACAATGAGTTCTCTATACTATGAAATCTCAGATAGTAGTAGTAGTAGTGGTAGTGGTGGTGGTGGTGATGGTGGTGGTGGTGGTGGTGGTGGTAGTAGTAGTAGTAGTAGTAGTAGTAGTAGTAGTAAGAGAAAGAGGAGGAGCAGCAGCAGCAACTGAAAAATGATGCAATGCTGTCAGGTTTTCCAAATATATGCATTATCTCATTTCATCCTCAAAACAGCTCCATGATAGAGTTCTTTTATCACCATTTTACAGATGAGGAAAGCTGAGGCTCAGGGTACTCACTCATGGTGAAGAAGTAAATGTCAGAGGTGGGATTGAATCCAGTTTCCTCTGGTCTCCAAGCACAGTGCCCCTTCTCCTAAAGGAAAAATACATTTGTCTGAATCATTCACTCATCCTCTTAGATTTCTCCTCTGGGACCAAGGAGAATAATTTCCATTCCTATACTCCATCATGGTCTTTCAAATACTTGAAGATAGTTATTATGATCATCCTAAGTCTTCTCTGCTTTGAGTTAAACATACTCAGTTCCTTCTTCAATCAATTATTATATAGTACAATCCTGCCTTTGCTAATATGTACATAAAACAATATGTCTGCTATCTACCATCCTAGAGTCTTTTCTAACCATGCCAATTTCATTTTTTTTCTGCTACCTCTTTTGACTCATTTCTTTTTATCACTTAGAGAAGTTAAAGCACAATGCTTGCTGTTCACCACTGAGTTTCAGTACATTTTTTTTTCTGAATAAAAGATCAGAGGACTTCTAAAAGATCCTGCAGCTGAGTGGCACAGTATAGACAATGCTGGGCCTGGAGTCAGGAAGACCAGAGTTCAAATCTGGCCTCAGACATTTAGTAGCTGTGTTACCCTGGGTAAATCACTTTGACTTTTTGTCTCAGTTTTCTCATCTTTAAAATAAGCTAAAGAAGGAAGTAACAAATCAGTTTAATATTTTTTTGCCAAGAAAACCCGGAGTGGGGCCATTAAGAGTCAGATATGACTGAAACGACTGAACAACAACAAAAAGTCCTGCTGCCTTTGAAAGTCTCCTTCCTCTTGGGAGGCTAGGTGGTGCAGTGGGTAAGAGTCGATAGACGCAGGATCAGTTCCGGCCTCAGATACTTAACACCCACACAAAATAACTGGTTGTGTAACCTTGAGCAAGTTACTTAACCCCAATTGCTTTAAAAAAAAAAAAAAGAAAGTCTCCTTCCGTCTTCCCATCACCCTGTCATTAATTAGGTTAATTGAGATTAAATAATTGAATGTTTATGTATTTCTTAATAGGTTAGTGGTCTGAGTATATGAACAAAAAACTTCCAGAAGAAAAAAAAATATAAATGATCAAAACCCAAAGATAAAAAAATCATACATATCAATTAATAAGAGAAATTTATATTAAAACAACTAGGAGATTTCACATCATCTTTATTAGACTTACAAAGAAGACAAGAGATGGCAGAAGTTAATGTTGGAGGAACCACAGGAAGACAAACACATTATGAAAAATAAATTGGGATTATGCAAGAAAAACCACTAAACAGATCATATTCTTCTAACCCAGTGAACTCACTATTGAACACAGGACACAAGGACATCAGGAACAGAAAGACCCTATATATGCAAAAAAAAATCATATCAGTGCTCTTTGTGGTAGCAAAATACTAGAAACAAAGAGAATATTTTTTTGATATGAAGGAATGGCTAAATAAAATTTGACATGTGAATGTAATAAAATACAGTTATTGCACTATAAAATTTGTTGAACATTAAAGAATTCAAAAGAATGTTGGAAAACTTGGATGAACTGATGCCAAGAGAAAATGAAGAACCAAGAGATCAACAAATTCAGTGACTTCAATAATATAAATGAAAAAAATCTGGAAAAGGTAGTCTATCTATCCATTGATTTATTTATTTGCTCGTTTATTTTTTTTGTTTGTTTCTTTATCACACTTTGGGTCTCCCTTTCTCATCCAGGTTGGAAGTGGAAGGCCATTCACGGGCCTCATACAAATAGAGATCAACACTGATGTTAATATAGTTTTTCAAACCAGAGCCAATATACTTCTCCTTAGACTTCCTAGTGATCCTTTGCTCCTGCAGGTTCACCATAGTGATGTCAGACTTAATACAGATAGATACCTTGATCAGCTTTAGCTCAATTGCAGCATAGAACTAAACTCAAGGCATCTATCTACCTCAGCTTACCCCAGTAACAGGGATTACTTGTATGGGCCACCACACCAGGCTGAATTCAGTTTAAATGCAATAAACAACCTTGCTTTCTGAGAACAGGAATTGAAAGACTCATCCTTCTTCTAATTAGGGAATTATAAATGAAGAATGATTGCTTTGTTGGTCTGTTTCACTTAAATGCTTTGTTTCAAAAGATGGAGTCAATATGGAGTGGGGACAACATATCTGTAAATGACTATTATGAAAAAAAAAGGCAACAAAAAAAAAAAAAAAAAAACTTTTTTAAAAGTCCCTGAAGAAATTTGAATATCTCATCTGAGAGGGATAATTGCAGTGAGCTATCATCACCCATTGACACTTTAGCAAAATATACAAACAGACTCTCTAGTTATCTAACCAGGCTTAGAAGGATCAGGATTTTGGATAAGGTAGCTTTCATGAAGGGAAGGGGATAGAAAGAGTCTAGAGCCTAAGCTGTGGCCTCATTTGTGGATTCTTAGCAATCACCATCATAAAGAATAAGGGAGACATAGCATTTGTTAAAAGTATATTAGGTAAAGAGAACTTAAAAAGCAAAATGGAGCATATCAAGAAACAAGTATCGTCTCCTTCCCAATATTGTTTAGCAAGGCTTCTGCTTTCCAGGACTACAAAATTGACTTGTAGATTGGAAGCTATCTTGAGAATTAGCCTGCTTTGAAGATTAGAGGGCTAGGGAATGAAAACAATTTTTTTTTCCTGTTAGGTTATAAAGGAATTATTTCAGCAAATTTAGATATGCAGGCATTCTTAATCTGTTTCCAAAGGCCCTGTCCTGCAATCCCACATGATCCTTAATACCCCTCTCTCCACAAATCTGATTCACAATGGCCTCGGCTTTAATGGCTAGCGCTGGGCAACTAGAACAGCTTCTATGGTCTCTTGCTTGCACAGGGAAGAAAACTGGCTCCCTAGTCACTTGGTTTTTCTAGCCTGTCTTACCTTTTGCATCTCTCTTGACTCCTTCCAAGGTGAGTATACAGGTTCAACACTCATTTTCTCCAAACCATTTCAGTTTTCTGTTGACTTCAGCTCATTTTTACAAGTACTTAGGACACCTCGTATTGGTGCCCTGGCATCAACTTTTTTAAATCATTTATGGATGGAAAGGTTAGATGAGTATGGGTTTCTTTTTAGTAATATATTGTGCTCCTTAGAAACCTAATTATCATTCCGGACACTCACTACCACTCTCCACTTTTATTTTTAATTATTTTGAACACATTTATTGTTCTCCCCCCTTCCCATCCTCCTCAGGCAAGTCTCCATGGAACTTTCCTCTTTGTGACCCTTATTTGCTCCCTTTTCTCCACTACACACCTAAATACACAGAGCGTCTATGGAGAAAGGAAAAATAACTGTTTCATTTATGACATTTATGATGTTGCCTCTATTCATGTTAGACATATCTTATATGTATTTTTCCGTGGAATGAAAAGTGAATGATTTAATGTTCATAAACGTCTGGGGAGATCATGAGCTTGTTTCCATAAAATACTATTTCTCCTTCTAAAACTATTCATCTTGAAGAAACAGAAACCTATTTTATCAAAATGAGGATGAGAAGAATCACAGAAAGATAAACTTGAATGTAACCTCAAAAGGTATCCAACTTTGTGTGATTCCGAATTCTCCATACAATATACCCAGTAAGTGACTGTTCGATTTCTGTTTTAATATTTCCAATGTCAGGACAGTCACTACTTCATTGCTCAGGCCTTTCCATGTCAAGTTAGCTCTAATTGTGATGAAGTTCTTTCTTATATTAATATGAATTCTACCTCCCTGTAAATTCCACCCACTGGAATCTTTTTTTTCCATTTTCTGGAACTCTACAAAGTAAGTTTAATCCATCTTCTGCAAGATAACCCTTGAAGTACTTAAAAGCAAATAGTGGATATTAAAGTTTAGTAGATTATCTGATCCTTAAGAGTCAGCATTACTTTTCATCTTTGTAGACTCAGTGACTAGCTGAGTCAATGCCCTGTGCACAGTAATTGCTTACTACTATTCAAGGTCTACCCTACTGTCCAATCCTCAGAAACTTTGTTCTTTATTGTTGTCGATCTTTGTTGCTTCAACTGTTCTGCATATGACAAAGATTTGAGTAGTCTCACACTCTCAATAGACTTTCTTTAAGGCAAACTCTGCCACCACATCAACAACCAATTCAACTCCCTCATAATAGACCATACCATGGAAGAACTTCTGACCAAGTGCTCCACTCTAATGATTAGGAACTTCTTGTCCTGGAACATTATTATAATGAATCTCCAGACATGCTTAATTTCACTTCTTCCTTTTCAGCCATCTCCTCTAGGACAGGAGACTCTAGTCTCAAAATTATACTACTTTTAATGAAACTACAACTCATACTAGTTTTTAGACACTTACCATACTGTTGACTCACTCTGATCTAGCATTCAGTGTACGTAACCAATTCACTCTGGCTAAATCCCACAAGAATATGTTGAAAGCTTATTATGTGGAATGCCCTGAGAGAGATGGTATAAAAAAAGGATAAAACCCAAACTCTTTGTACACTCAATGAGCTTACATTCTATGGGTCTGTGGGGCAGAGGAGTGGGATGAGATATAACATGTAAGAAGATGCAGTAAATTGAGGAGGGAGAAAGGAGCAGCTTTTAGGGAGGTCAGGAATAACTTCATATAGGAGGTGACTCATAGCTGAACCTTGAATGAAGCTAGGTATTCTAAGAAGTGGAGGTGGGGTGGAAGTGTTTTTGAAATCAGCAGTTTGACCTTTGCAATGACATAGAGGGAGAAGATTAAATGTCAAGTACAGGGAGTAGCAAATAGCAAAGATAAGTTGTTTCAGTCATGTCTGCCTTTTTGTGACACGAGTTGGGGCTTTCTTGGCAAGGACACTGGAGTGGTTTGACATTTCATTCTCCAGCTTATTTTATAAAAGAGCAAACTGAGGCAAAAAGGGGTAGGTGACTCACTCAGGGTCACATGGCTATTAAATGTCTGAGGCCAGATTTGAATACAGAATGATGACCTGACTCCATGCCCAGCAATCTACACATTGTTCCACCTAGTTGCCCAAGTAGGGAGGATAGTTCAGCTTAAACTTAGAATGTGGAAGGGAATAACCATAAGGAACAATGTCTGGTATATGGGGAGGACTTAATAAATGCTTGTTGGATTGATCTAAATTGATTAGTAATTTTAATGTAAGATGTTATATATCAAAAATGGAGATCTTTTATGACATTTATCAAAAGTCCTATTTTTTAAAAGTTCATATTTGTCTTTAATGTTTCAAGAAGAAAAAAGAATATGGGAATTAGAAGATAAATACAAGGAATATAAAACCATGTGGAACTTTCCTGTTGGAATTCAACATTAGCTTCCTATAATCAAGCCCAGGAAAATGGTCAGTAAATTATCTTGGTTGGGAACCAGCCTAACATCATGGATAGAGAGGTAGTCTCAAAGCCAGTTAGACCTTGGCTTAAGACCTGTGCCTGGCACATACTGACTGTATAACCCTCAGCAAGTCACTGGAAATTTTCATGCTCTAGGGAACTCTTTGTCTGTAAGTTGCAGAAATGCTGCCGACATGAATTATTGGAGGGAATTCCCTCAATTGGAAGTTGAGAAGAAATCACAGGTCTAATAAGTATCTCATCCGGTCAAGGACATTTTCTAAACCAGAGTAACAATCTTGTTTGAATGAATTAAACTACCAGTTTGAAAAGTAAGAGAACATAAATAAAGGTGGATCAATAACAAACTAGCTACCCAGGAAGGGGTCATTGCTCAGAATTCACAGGTGCCCCACAAGCTTTCAATCACAGCCTACTCTAGAGGAATCTCTTGAAGTAGATTGATCAAAGACTACATCATGTATTGTTTAGTAACACAATGGACTTGTCTCATGAAGTTATAAAAGTGACTTTCCTTCTTTTTAAAATGTATTATTTTTTTAAGCCATAGAAATAGAGGATTAAAGAGTAAAGGTTCTCCTCCCAAGGCATTGATATGAATGGTGAATTTCCACCCCATTTCTAAGATAAATTTCCTATTGATTTATGGGAATGAATACAACTTCAAAGAATTACTTATACAAACTTATTATCATGAAAGTATGATCAAACCCTACTAAGCTTGTGGACTGACTATAAATGACCACATACTCAAAATATAGCTCTTCTACCTTCTGAAGACTTCTGTGTATATTAAAATCAAGATGACTGGTGATTTATTCATAAAAGGGGAAACATTTTTAAGATGCTGTCTCTTCCTTCTTCCCTCCCTCCTCCCCCTTTCTCTCTCCCTTCCTCTTCTCTTTCCTCCTATATTCCTCTCTCTTTTCACTAGGCTGCGCTATTTTTCCCTAAATCAACAGTTTAGTGCTATATTTCAGTTCTTGAAAAATGTTTATATAGATTTTTAAAGGCTCCCTTGGGTTTTAAACAAATCACAAACCAGACAACTAACTATTTCCAATGGCTCATCTATGGATAATCCCCAGAAAAAGAAACCTGAAGAAAAGAGAACCCTGGACTTTACCTGTGGTGAGAGATTGCTGATTCAACTTAATCCTTCTTCTGTTGAAAGGTATCTGTCTTCAAGTCTAAGGGAAATTTGCTAAAACCCAAGCTAAGGATCAAAAGGTCTTCAGAATTAGTACTGCATTGAAAGATAGTGACAGGATTATTAATGTGATTATATTTCATCATAAAAGAATAATTATTTACTATAGAATTAAATAGAGACTGTAAGAAGACTGAGATCTATCAACAATTTTCACAAGAGGCTCCGTGACCACTCATCAGAGATACTGTATGGTGAAGGGGGTTCATACATCAGGCAGGAGGTGAGACTAGATGAGCTTTCAGGCCTCTTCCAGCTCAGGAATGCTATGAAATCATTATCTTTACAAATAGAAAGAGGAAGGCCAAAAGCATGATTCCTTTCTTAGACTTCTTCACTATTGGGTTAGACATGAATGCTACAGTGGGAAAAGCCCTGGATTCAGAGTCAGAGTGTCTGGGTTCTGCTACCTATGTGAACTTGGAAAGGTTATTTCACCTCTTCAGATCTCAGTTTCCTTATCTGAAAAAATGAGAGGTTTGATTTGGGTGATTTCTGAGGTCCCTTTGAGCTCTAAATCTACAGTGATTCTGATTCTAAGTAAATAATGTTACATAACTGACAAAATTGAATCATAGTATTGCATAATATTAGACACAGAAAAGACCTGACTGATCCAGAGTCCACCGGTATTGGAGTCAGAGAGTTCAAGTCCTGACTCTGAAACTTACTAGCTAGGTGATGTTGAGTGAATCTAGAAGTTTCTGTGCTTCATTTTCCAAATTTGTAAAATGGGAAAAATAATATTCATCTTACTTCCTTAACAGAGTTGCTGGTAGAAAAGCTCTCTCTAAACTATAAAGTATAATATAAATCAGAAATATCATATGTGTTATCTAGCCTATCCCATTATTAAATACGTGAATTGTTTTTATAGTGTCACCCCCAAATGACCATCCAGACTTTTTAAACATGTTCAGTGATGGGAAGTTCACTACTTCATAAGGCCTATGCCATTGTCTTTTACATAGAGAACTAGCTCATTTAATATTTGACCTTCAGATGTCAGGCTAAAAATAGAACAAGGTGGCAGAAGCAGCACCTTAAATGAGTATCCCGTGAGAATTCTAACATATCAGACCATGATTCTTGGGGTGGTACTAAGGAAGTTGTATAATAATACCAAATAAATAAATAAATAAATAAATATGACTAACATTTATATAGAAACTACTATATGCCAGGTACTATTTTACAAATATTTTCTCATTTGTTCCTCGCAATAACCACAGAAGTTGGGTGCTATTATCAGTTCCCTTCTACAGAGGAGGAAACTAAGGCAATAGAGGTTAAGACACTTCCTCAGAACCAAGAAATTCAAATCCAGAAATGACTCCAAAAAAATAAATAAATAAATAAGCATGGAAAAAAATCATAGGGGCGGCTAGGTGGCACCATGAATAGAGCACCAGCCCTGGAGTCAGGAGGACCTGAGTTCAAATCAGACACTTAACACAAAAAAATAGCCATGTGACTTTGGGCAAGTCACTAAACCCCAATTGCCCTCCAAAAAGTAAAAAAAAAATATTGACTCCAAACTCTCTACATTTCTCACTATACCATGCATCTCTAACACAACAGCAAAGAAGAATGAAAAGAAATCATGATTTTTGGTCTTCTTTGTTTTTTGCTGTTTGGAGAGGGGAAAGGTAGGGCAACTGGGGTTAAGTTACTTGCCCAAGGTCACAGGGCTAGTTTTTGTGTTAAGAGTCTGAGGCCGGATTTGAACTCAGGTCCTCCTGACTCCACCTTGCAGCCCCTAGTCTTCTTTTTTATGTAAAGATAATGAATTAATGGAATTTCAGAGTTCATCTATACTTACCTCCTGCCTGATGTATGAACCCTCTTCACCATGTATCTCTAACATAATAGCAAAGAAAAATTAAAAGAAAGAAATCATAATTTGTGGTCTTTTTATGTAAAGATAATAAATTCATGGAATATAGTTCATCTATGCTTACCTCCTGCCTGATGTATGAATCCCCTTCACCAGAGAATATCCCTGACAATTTGCCTTAGAGACTCTTGAGAAAATCACTGATAGATCTCTGTAGGTATCTGCGTTTCAGATTTGAATTCAGTTCTTTCTTACTCCAGGTACAGAACTATAGCCACTATGCTACATAGCCAGCTGCCCTGCAACTGTATTACTGTAGATTACATTATTAGCATATGGAATTCTCCTTTAGGAAAGGGAGAATTACAGCTTTCTTGGACATTTTGATGGTTAATAACTACTGAGCCCCCATAGTGGATTAGGTGCTGAGTATAAGAGCATATGGCTCAAAATGACCAAAGTTAATAGTTAACATGTTGGATTGAAAAGACAATTCAAAGTCAAAATATATGGCAAGAGTAATTAACTAAAAGATGCTCTTAAAATTTAGTTAAATTCAGTTGTGCTATTTTTTTTTCCGGACTTGTGATTTCATTGGTTTAGTGAGCAAATTCCTGATGAAAAAATGCCTTTTACTAATGTCAGCTTGGCAACATCTCTGTAACTATGGCCTTCTTTAAAAATATAAAATTATATTCATACCTTTTGCTGTTTATATTGTTTAATTTCATCCCTGTATTCTCTCAGAGAACTATTCTTTATAACAAAGATTTTTTTTTTTGAACTGACTGGTTGGTTAACTCTTTTTTTTTAAATGCTTTATTAACTTCTGATTTACATCGTTCGTTTCCGCCAGATTTTGAGTTACAAATTTTCTCCCCGTTTTTCCCCCACCCATCCCCCCAAAACAGCAGTCCCACAGGATATCCCCACCTCTGATCTGCTCTCTCCCATATTTTCTCCCATACCCGTTTCAACTTTTCCAGTAGGGCATGGTGGATCCCTATATTTCCCAATTACATGTAAAACAATATTGATAATAGTATATATATTTAAACATTTGATTTTAAAACTTTGAATTCCAGATTCATTCCCTTCCTCCCTTATCACCCACCCTTACTGGGAAGATAAGCAGTTCAGTATAGGTTGTACATGTGTGGCTAATGCAAAACAATAACATAGCAGATATATTGTAAAAGACTGACTATATTTCCCTCCCTCCTATCCCACATCCCACTTGTTCTATTCTCTACTTTGATCCTGTCCCTTTTCAAAAGTAGGTGCTTCCAACTTCCCTCCCCCCCAGCCTGCCCTCCCTTCCATCATCCCCCCTCACATCCTCTCCCCCCCCTATTCTCCTGGAGGGTGAGATCCCCTATTTAGTGTGTATTTCCCTCCCTCCTCAACCCAGATTCAATAGGAATAAGGTTGACCCATTCCCTTTTGCCTTCCTATTCTTCCCCTCCATTGTAACCATTTTCCCTTGCCTCTTCTGTATGAGATAGTTGCCCCACTCTGTCTCTCCCCATCTCCTCTCATTATATCCCTCTCACCTCTTAATTTCACCTTTTAAGTATTATCCCTTCCTGTTAAATTGGTCCCGTGCCCTCTATCTATGTATACTTGTAAACATATATACACACATTCACATATGTATTCATATGCCTGCATACCCTCATATAAAGACATATATATATATATATATAATATATATATATTTCTAATCCCTTCAACTACTGAGAAAAGTTTCATAAGTTACAATTATTGTTTTTCCATGTAGGAATGTTAATAGTTCAACTTTGGCCAAGTGGCTCAACAAGCAAGAGCACCAGCCTCAGTGCCAGGACGACCCGGATCAAATCCGGGCCCAGACACCCAGCACCACACCCAGAAACAACAACTGGCCGCGCAACCCCGAGCAAGCCACTCAACCCCAATTACTTAAAAAAAAATAGTTCAACTTTGATAAGTTCCTTATGATTTCTTTTCCCTGTTTACCTTCTCATGCTTCTCTTGCTTCTTGTATCTGAATGTCAAATTTTCTATTCAGCTCTGGTTTTTTCAGCAAGAATGCTTGAAAGTCCTCTATTCCACTGAATGACCATATTGTCCCCTGAAACAGGATACTCAGTTTTGCTGGGTAGGTGACTCTTGGTTTTAATCCCAGCTCCCTTGACCTCCGGAATATCACATTCCAGGCCCTTCGATCTCTCAGTGTAGAAGCTGCCAGATCTTGGGTTATCCTGATTGTGTTTCCACAATATTCAAACTGTTTCTTCCTGGCTGCTTGTAATATTCTCTCCTTAATCTGGGAATTCTGGAACCTGGCTATAATATTCCTAGGAGTTTTCTTTATGGGATCTTTTTCAGGAGGTGATTGGTGGATTCTTTCAACCTCTATTTTGTCCTCTTGTTCTAAAACATCAGGGCAGTTTTCTTTGAGAACTTCCTGGAGGATGCTTTCCAGGCTCTTACTTTGGTCATGGCTCTCAGGCAGTCCAATAATTTTTAAATTATCTCTCCTGGATCTATTTTCCAGGTCAGTGGTTTTTCCCATGAGATATTTCACATTGCCTTCTATTCTTTCATTTGTTTGGATCTGTTTAACAGCATCTTGATTTCTCATAAAGTCATTAGCTTCCATTTGCTCCAATCTAATTCTGAAGCCATGATTCTCCTCAGTGAGCTTTTGAGATTCTTTTTCCATCTGGCAAATTCAACTTTTTAAGGCATTCTTCTCCTCATTGCCTTTCTGAGCCTCCTTTGCCATTTGAGTCAGTCTGTTTTTTAAGGTATTATTTTCTTCAGTCAGGCTGTTGACTCTCATTTCATAATTTTCTTGCATTGTTCTCATTTCTCTTCCCAATTTTTCCTCCACTTCTCTTATCTGCTTCTTAAGGTCCTCTATGGCCTGTAACCAGCTTGTATTTTCCTTTGAAGCTTTTGGTGCAGGAGTTCTGACTTCACTGATTTCCTCCTGTTCCATGCCTTGCTCCTTCTTATCCCCAAAATAGGAGTGCAATGTTGGAATCTTCTGTCTGCTTTGTTTCCTTTGCCTGCTCATTTTGCCACTCAATGATTTGACTTTTGGGCTTTTTGCCACAGTAGGACTCTGCCACCAGACAGGGGAGTTTTCATCCCAAATGCTGGGGTTTTCTCAGCTGCCGGAGGTATTAGATGGGTGCCCTCTCTGAGGTCTCCACATGCTCTGGCAAGCTGGACACACACCCCAGGACCTCCACCCTAGACTGCAATCCAGATCCAAGCAGGTTAAAGCAAGAGCGATGACCCCTCAGACTGGTGCTTGGTCCCCCTACACTCTGCAGGCCAGGAGCTGAAGCAGCCATGTGGCGCTGGCAGGCTTTGCCGGCGTCTCAGTGGTTTCTCGCCCCGGGGGTAAAAGCCATGCACTCCCACTTACTGGGTCCCAAAGTCCAGAATGCACTGGCCTCTCACTTTGTCCCTCGCATCTATGTGTTGATAAATCTGGAAACGGCCACAGCTGCTGCTGATCTGGAGTCCCTCTGGCTGCCGGCTGGTCAGGCCTGCCCTGGGGCTAAAGCCTCGGCGTGGGGCTGGGCTCGGCTCCCAGAGCGCTGCGCTGGCCGATTCCTGCCGGCCTGCCGGGCTGTTCTCAGAGGGAGGTTAACTTCTCTGTGTCATTTTGTGGGTTCTGCAGCTCCAAAGTTTGTTTAGAGTCCCGTTTTTACATGGATTGGGGAGGGTGGAAGCCGGAGCTGCGGGAGGGTCGTGCTTCTACTCCGCCATCTTGGCTCCGCCCCTGCAAAGATTTTTTTTTTAATAATGAGAGGAAGAAGAGAAGAAAAAAAACAACACCCAAACAAATCAATACATTGACATCATATGCCATGTCAATGATGGTGGCTGCCCCATCTCTGAGAAAGAGTAGGAGAAGCATCTTTTCATATTTTTTCCTTGAGGATGAGTATATTCTTGGCAATTTTCCTCAACGTATAGAGTTGCTTGGTGGTTCAATAATGAGGTTCAATAATTTGCCCAGGATCAGTTTCAGTGAGTAGTAGAGGCAGGTTTGAACCCAAGTCTTCCTGACTGAGGGCAGTTCACTATCCACTATACCATGAAGCTTCACTATTAAAGAAAAGAGAAATATTTCAATCAAGTTCTTCATTGTTCTTCAGTCATTTTCAGTTGTGTCTGACTTTTCTTGATCCCATTTGATGTTTTCTTGGCAAAGATTCGGGAGCAGTTTGCCATTTCCTTCCCTAGCTCATTTTTACAAATGAGAAAACAAAAGCAAAGTCTGACTTGCCCAGGGTCACATAGCTAATAAATGTCCAAGACTAGATTTGAAATCATGAAGACAACTCTTCCTGACTCCAGGCCTGGCACTTTATTCACTTCACCCCTCGCTGCCCTAATCAAGCTTTACCTTCCATAAATATAAAAAGAAACTATGATATTATCAACATGGAGAGCTTTTGGTGTGGGAATTTTCTCTGCTCAATTAGATAGAGTACAACTTCTTTAAGACAGTAATAAAGATAACAGTTCACCTTTATAAAACACTTTAAACTTTATAGAGCATTTTACATGCAATATCTTACTGAATTCTCACAAAGATCCTGTGAGGTAGATGTTCTCATATCCACATGACAAGTGAAAAGACTGAGGTAAAGGTGGTAAGTGATGGGTCCAGGTTACCATAGCCATTAAAGGTCAGAAATGGGATTTGAACCAACATTATCTTGCCACCCTTATGTCACCCTGCTTATAGAAATGTACTATCATATCACCTATAAAATGAAATGTTTATGTTACACATAAATATATGCTTTCTTTTATAGTAGCCTCACTGAACAGTTTTTGATTAATCAGTTTTTAAAATGATTTCATATATGAAAAGTAATGGGCTATAATAGAACAAAGCTTTTATAAAATATAAAAACAATCTTATCTAACTGATAGTGTTCATTTTTTTTCTTAATTGGGATCTTTAAGCAGGGAGCACCTGTGACCACATATTCAAATATTGTACCCTCAAAATAATACATTATGTTTATTAGTGTACTGGAGGTTTCTATACAACATCCTCACCTCTAATAAGAGTGGAATTTAATCTCTTTTTCCCTTAAGGTATTGGTATCTCTATTGTTATAAAGTCATAATATGGTAAATTATACTCATATTAACATGATTCAAAATGTAATTAAGTACAGTTAAGTAATAATACTGTAATGGAAGTTCTGAAGGAAAATTGGAACTGCCTGGATTTCATGAAAATGATGGCATTAAGGAAAAATGAAATGATATGTCAAGTTCAGTTGCCTGGCAGACAATTGGACATACACATTTTTTGGAAATTGTGAAATATTCAAATAGTGGGGAAAAGACCAATTTCCCTTCATTTGGAAGGAATACAGGGGAAAAATTATGTATATGTGTATACATAATTATATAAACACACATATACACATGCACACACATATGGAATATGCACATGTATGCATTGTGAGTGCATTTACGCATATATGTACACATGCATACACATATATACATATAAATGTATAAAAGCTCCCCTTAGCATTTTTAATCATTTTGTGAATTTGGAAAATTGAAAAAAAAAACATTATGTAGTAAATTCTGAAGATACCAAATAAGGTAGTATGGTATGGTTGAAAGATGAATGGCTCAGGAATCAGAGGATGGTGGGCTTAAATCTCTCTTAATAATAAATTTGTATGATACTTGTATGAAATTGAGTGAGTTGCTCAACCTCAGGGCCTCAGTTTCCTCATTTGTAAAATTAGGGAGAATAGACTTGAAGGCTTCCATGTTCCCTTTAAATTGTAGATCTATGATCCTATAAGATACCAGGAATTTCCTAAGTCCTCATCCTTACAACTCTGGCATAGCTACTTCCACAGATTCATAGAAGTTTATAGTGGAAGGGACCTCAGAACCCATCTTGTTCAACCATATGTGAAAGGAATCTCTACTAAAAATGTAGTGATTGTCACCCTCTGTCTAAAGACCAAGGAGGAATACATTACTTCATAAAGGCTGCCTATTCTACTTTTGAACTCTTCAGATTATGAAGACGTTTTCCTCAGTGTCAAAACTATACTTGCATCTTTGTGTCTTCCACTAATTGTTCTTACTTCTTCCCTCTGAGGCAAATCAGAACAAATCT
Source organism: Petaurus breviceps papuanus (assembly GCF_028583685.1). Lineage (NCBI taxonomy): Eukaryota > Metazoa > Chordata > Mammalia > Diprotodontia > Petauridae > Petaurus > Petaurus breviceps. The sequence continues at coordinate 56,097,042 of NW_027187419.1, read as the reverse complement.
AATCATTATCTTATAACTGTTCAAATGCTATTATGTCCTTCTCCCCTCCCCAAACTCTTCTCTTTTCCAGACTAAATATGCCCAGTTCCTGCAACAGATTCTCATATGGCATACAAATTTACTTGCAGCCTGTGAATTTGGCCTTACCACCACTCATCATCTGCCCTTCGTTCTGAAAATAAACAAAAAGTATACGAGGTGTATTTGGCTTTAGTAAAGCTGAGTCAACATCAGTTTCATCCTTGGTTCTGGTTCTCCAATTCTCACTCTCTAAACCCAGTCATTGTGACATAGTTTCTTGATTACTGGTTTCTGATCATTGACTGTGTTGTCTTGGTTCCGACTCACTAGCATGTAGAAATCTGTTTCTCTACCTCACTGTTTCTAGACTATTTAACTAGACTATGGTGTGCATTACCGGTCCATGCTATCTACTAACCACTGACAGTCTATTTTGACTCTCCTTTTGCCCGTAATTTCCTTGTTTTATCTCTAGACAATGACCTAAGACTTTTTAACTTGGACTCCTTTTTTACTTCTTCCACTTTGGCTTAACAACTCTAGCTTGTACTTGAGATATCCTCTCCAGATTCATAGTATGCAAACAACCCATTTATACAAACTGGGCAGCTTATCATAACTCCCAGTTTGATTGCATCATATATAGCAGCAAGAACGCAGCATACCCAGGATGGCTGCTAGCAAAGTTTATTTGATCTTTTTTTTCATTTAATTTTATGTTTATTTTTAGTTTACATCCTTCATTTCCACAAGATTTTGAGTTACAAATTTTCTCCACATCTTTCCCCTACACGCCACCCCAAAACAGTGATTCCACTGTATACCCCTTCCCTCAATCTTCTCTCTCCTATATGCTCCCCCATGCCCCCTCCAACTTTCCAGTAGGGCAAGATGGATTTTTATACCCCAGGGCCTGTATATCTTATTTCCAAGTTGCATGTAAAATAATAATAATAATATATTAAACATTTGATTTTAAAACTTTGAATTCCAGATTCTTTCCTCCCTCATCACCCACCCTTACTGGGAAGATAGGCAATTCAATATAGGTTATACACCTGTAGCTATGCAAAACATTTCCATAGTGGATATATTGTGAAAGATTGACTATATTTCTCTCCATCCTATCCCCCAACTTGTTCTATTTGCTACTTTGACACTGTCCCTTTTCAAAAGTGTGTGCTTCTAACTTCCCTCATTCTGTCTCTCCCCGTCTCCTCTCATTATATTCCTCTCTCAACTCTCAATTTCACTTTTTTAGTATCATCCCTTCCTATTCAGTTGGTCTTGTGCCCTCTGTCTGTGTATACTTGTACACATATATACACACACTCACATATGTATCCATATGCCCATATACCCACCTTGATAGACATATCTATGTATGTATACATATAAATATGTATATACATTGATATTCCCTTCAATTATTCCAATACTGAGAAAAGTATCTTAAGTTACAATTATCTTTTTTCCATGTAGGAATGTAAATAGTTCAACTTCAATAAGTTCCTTCTGATTTCTTTTTCCTGTTTACCTTCTCATGCTTCTTGTATATGAATGTCAGATTTTCTATTCAACTCTGCTTTTTTCATCAAGAATGCTTGAAAGTCCTCTATTCCATTGAATGATCATATTTTCCCCTGAAACATTATACTCAGTTTTGCTTGGTAGGTGATTCTTGGTTTTAATCCCAGCTCCTTTGATCTCCGGGATATCATATTCCAAGCCCTTAGATCCTTTAAGCTAGAAGCTGCCAGGTCCTTTGTTATCCTGATTGTGTTTCCACAATATTCAAATTGTTTCTTCCTGGCTACTTGTAATATTTTCTCCTTAATCTAGGAACTCTAGAACCTGGCTATAATATTCCTAGGAGTTTTCTTTTTGAGATTTTTTTCAACAGATGATTGGTGGATTCTTTCAACCTCTATTTTGCCCTCTGATTCTAAAACATCAGGGCAATTTTCCTTGATTATTTCTTGAAGGATGATGTCTAGGTTCTTTTTTTGACCATGACTTTCAGGTAGTGCAATAATTTTTAAATTATCTCTCCTGGATTTGTTTTCCAAGTCAGTGTTTTTTCCAATGCAATATTTCACATTGCCTTCTATTTTTTCATTGTTTGGATCTGTTTAATAGTATCTTGATTTCTCATAAAGTCATTAGCTTCCACTTGCTCCAATCTAATTCTGAAGGAATGATTCTTTCAGTGAGCTTTTGAGATTCTTTTTCCATCTGGCAAATTCGACTTTTTAAGGCATTTTTCTCCTCATTGGCTTTTTGAGCCTCTTTTGCCATTTGAGTTAATCTATTTTTTAAGGTATTATTTTCTTCAGTCAGGTTGTTGACTCTCTTTTCATGATTTTCTTGCATCATTCTCATTTCTCTTCCCAATTTTTCCTCCACTTATCTTAATTTGGTTTTCAAAATCCCTCTTGAGTTCCTCTTTGGCCTATAGCCAATTCATATTTTTCTTGGAAGCTTTTGGTACAACAGTTCTGACTTCGTTGTCTTCTTCCTTTTCCATGCTTTGATACTTTTTGTCTCCAAAAAAGGAAACCAAAGTTGGATTGCTGTGATTGCTTTGCTTCCTTTCTTGCTCATGTTGCCATTCAATTACTTGACTTATAAGCTTTTTGTCACAGTAGAACTCTGCTTCCAGAGAGGAGAGCTTTGTCCCAAATTGCTGGGGTTTTCTCAGCTGCCAGAGCTATTAGTTGGCTGCCCATCCATGTGCTCTGGCTCACTGTTTACCCACCCCCAGGACCTCCACCCTAGACAGCAATCTAGATACAAGCATGTTAAAGCAAGAGTGATTACCCCTCAGAATGGTTGCTTGGTCCCCCTACAATTTGCAGGCGAGGAGCTCTGAGGCAGCCACATGCTGCAGCTGCTGCACATCTCCCTCCAGGGGCAGAGGCCAGACCACTTTCCCAGACCCCCTATTCCCACAAAGTCCACACTGCACTGACCTTTCACTCTGTCTTTAGCATCTATGGGTTGATAATTCTGGAAACCGTCACAACTGCTGGTGATCTACTTGCCCAACATCCCTCTAGTGGCTGGTTGTGCTTCCCTGAGGCTAACATTGAAGGGTCACACAGGGCTGAGCTCTGCTCCCAGCATGCTGAAATGGACCCTTCCTTTCCACCTGCCAGGCTGTCTTCAGTGGGAGGTTTCTTTCTCTCTGTCACTTTGTGAGTTCTATAACCCTAAATTGTGTTTAGACTCATTTTTATAGGTATTTTAGGTGGTTATGGGGGAAACACAGGGGTTTGAAACTATTAGGGGGCAGAATTTATTTCCAAATCAGGAAAGGTTCTCAAATTCACCTAAGCCTATTAAGAGACAGGGAATAAGACCAGGATGACAGAATGAACCCTGCCTGCTCCAACCCCACCCCCTGACCCTGTAAACATAGTAACTATTGTCCCAGGGCAAAACCCTCTACAGTAAAGGCTTGGGATCCCTAGAGGAAGGGCGTGGCTAGTGCCCTGCCTCAAAATGGGTAGAAAGCAGACCACAAAGACTCTGGAGTCCTACTATCCTCAGAGGGAGGAACCAAACTCAGAGGGAGCCGATGTGGACTCCACACCCACAGCTGAAACATCAACAGGGAATGGGTCCCAAGCACAGAAAGCTCTCCTAGATGAAATCAAAAGGAACTTTGAAAACCAAATGAGATAGAAGACAAAATTAATAACTCCCTCAAATCCAAAATTGCAGAATTTGAAAAATATTATAATGAAGAAAACATCTCTCTAAAAAGAAAAGTGTATGATATGGAAAAGGAGTTCCAAAAATTAACCAAGGAAAATGATTTGCTAAAAACTAGAATCAACCAAATGGAAACAAATAACTCTATGAGGAACCAAGAATTAGTCAAACAAAACAACAAGAATGAAAAATTAGAAAAACAGGAAAAATACCTCAATGGAAAAATAATTGACCTGGAAAACAGATCCAGGAGAGATAATCTGAGAATCATAGGCCTACCAGAAAATCATGATGAAAAAATGAGCCTGGACAACATTCTCCAAAAGCTCATTAAGGAAAACTTCCCTGAGATACCAGAACCTGAGGGTAAAAGAGAAATCGAGAGAATCCACTGGACACCTGCTGAAAGAGATCCCAAACTGAAAAATCCTCAAAATGTTGTGTCCAAACTCCAGAACTGCCAGGTAAAAGAGAAAATAATTCAAGCGGCCAGAAAGAAACAATGCAAATATCGAGGGTCCACAGTGAGAATTGCAAAGGATTTGGCAGCCTCTACACTGAAAGATTGGAGGCAGCGAAATACAATTTTCCAGAAGGCAAAAGAGCTCAGGTTACAACCAAGGGTCACATATCCAGTAAGCCTGAGCATATTCTTCCAGCCATAGAGATGGTCACTAAATGATATAACAGAGTTCCAGACCTTCCTGATGAAAAAGCCAGGGCTCAATGGAAAATTCAACCTCCAATTATGAGATGCAAGAGTGACATAGAAAGGTAAATACACACACACACACACACACACACACACACACACTCTGCAATTTAATAAGAGCAAACTGTTTATAGACAAGTAGAGGGTATGAGTATAAAATACACAAAATGATGATTAAAAAAAATCATATTAAGGGCTACAAAGGGACTGAAATGGAAGAAGAGGAATGAATGAAGTGGAAAAGGGTAAATTATGCCACACAAAGAGGCATAAAAACAATATAGCAGAGGAAAAGAAGGGAGGGAGATGAGAACTATATGAGCTTTTCCCTCATTGCTTCTGGTACAAGGACGGAATAACAACCAGGATAAACATAGGACTCTATAGAGAAGAAACACAAAAAGTATCATTTTAGAGGAAAAGAGGGGAGGGAGAGGAGCTTCGCATGATATTTGTTCCTGTCACTCTTGGTGCAAAGAAGAAATAACATACTTCATTAAGTATAAAAATATCCTACAGGCAGTGGGAGGGGGAAAGGACTATGGGGGGGAGAGGGTTAATAGGGAGGGAAGAAGGGGAAAGGGGAGGAAAAAGGAGGGGGGCTGATAAGGGAATACTGAGGGAGGCAGTGGTCAAAAGGGAAATTATTAAGGGGGGTAAGGGAGAAGAGGAAAAAACATGAGAATTAACAGGGGAGGGAACAGGATGGAGGAAAAGAAACAGATAACAATAATAACTATAAATGTGAATGGAATGAACTCTCCCATAAAACAGAGACGGATAGAAGAATGGATTACAAATCATAATCCTACAAATGATGTTTACAACAAACACATCTGAAACAGAGGGATCTACACAGGGTAAAGGTAAAAGGATGGAGTAAAATATATTATGCCTCATCTAAAGTTAAAAAAGCAGGGGTAGCAACCCTTATCTCAGATAAAGCAAAAGCAAAAATTGACCTAATTAAAAGAAATAAGGAAGGAAACTATATCCTGTTAAAAGGCACCATCTAGAATGAAGCAATATCATTACTTAACATATATGCACCAAGTGGTATAGCATCTAAATTCCTAGAGGAGAAGGTAAAGGAATTAGAGGATGAAATAGATAGCAAAACAATACTAGTCATAGACCTTAATCTCCCCCTCTCTGAACTTGATAAATCTAACCTCAAAATAAACAAGAAAGAAGTTAAGGAGGTGAACAGAATTTTAGAGAGGATAGGTATGATAGATCTCTGGAGAAAACTGAATGGGGATGAAAAAGGAATATACTTTCTTCTCAGCAGTTCATGGCACATACTCAAAAACTGACCATATTCTAGGGCATAAAAACCTCACAATTCTATGCAGTAAGGAAGACATATTAAATGTATCCTTCTCAGATCATGATGCAATAAAAATTATATGCAATAAAGGGCCATGGAAAGACAGACTAAAAAGTAATTGGAAATAAACAATTTGATCCTAAAGAATGAGTGGGTCAAACAAGAAATTATAGAAACAATCAATAATTTCATTCAAGAGAATGATAATAATGAGACAACATACTAAAATTTGTGGGATGCATTAAAGGCAGTTCTTAGGGGAAGTTTTATATGCCTGAGTGCATACATGATTAAATTAGAGAAAAGGGAGGTCAACAAATTGGGCATGCAATTGAAAAACCTAGAAAAAAAGAACAAATTCAAAATCCCCAATTAAATATCAAATTCAAAATATTGAAAACCAAAGGAGAGATTAATAAAATTGAAATTAAGAAAACTATTGAATTAATAAATAAAACTAAGAGCTGGTTTTATGAAAAAAACAATACAACTGATAGACCCTTAGTCAATATGATAAAAAATAAGAAAGAATACCAAATTATGAGTATCAAAAATGAAAAGGGTAAATCTACCACCAATGAAGAGGAAATCAAAACGATAATTAGGAATTATTTTTCCCAATTGTATGCACATAAATTTGACAGTCTTAGGGAAATGGATGAATATTTACAAAAATACAATTTGCCCATATTAACTGAAAAGGAATTAAATCACTTAAATAACCCCATTTCATTCTTTTTTTTTTTAAGCAATCATGGTTAAGTAACGTGCCCAAGGTTACACGGCCAGTTATTTCTGGGTGTGGTGCTGAGTATCTGAGCCCGGATTTGATCCAGGTCATCCCAACACTGGAACCAGTGCTCTTACTCGCTAAGCCACCTGGCCGCCCCTAAGCAATTGGAGTTAAGTAACTTGCTCAAGGTTACACGGCCAGGTGTTTCTGGGTGGGTGCTAAGTGTCTGAGCCTGGGATTCAATCTCCAGGTCTTCTCAACACTGGAGCCAGTGCTCTTACTCGCTGTGCTACCTGGCCGCCCCAAATAACCCCATTTCAGAAAAGAAATTGAACAAGCCATCAGTCAACTCCCTAGGAAAAAATCTCCAGGGCCAGATGGATTTACTAGTGAATTCTATCAAACATTTAAAAAACTATTTATTCCAATACTCTACAAACTATTTGGGAAAATTAGTGAAGGAGTCCTACCAAATTCTTTTTATGACACAAATATGGTACTGATACCTAAATCAGGAAGAGATAAAACAGAGAAATAAAATTATAGACCAATCTCCCTCATGAATATAGATGCAAAAATTCTAAATAAAACATGAGCAAAAAGACTACAGCAACTTATCTCAAGAATAATACACTTTGATCAGGTAGGATTTATTCCAGGAATGCAAGGATGGTTTAATATTAGGAAAACCATCAGTATAAGTGATCATATCAACAATAAAACTAGCAGAAACCACATGATTATCTCAATAGATGCAGAAAAGGCTTTTGACAAAATACAACATCTATTCCTATTAAAAACACTAGAAAGTATAGGAATAAATGGAGCCTTCCTTAAAATAATAGGTAGCATCTATTTAAAGCCATCAGCAAGTATTATATGTAATGGGGAGAAGCTAGAAGCATTTTCCATAAGATCGGGGGTGAAACAAGGGTGTCTACTATCACCCCTCTTATTCAATCTGGTACTAGATGTGTTAGCAGTAGCAATTAGAGAAGAAAAAAATCAAAGGAATCAAATTAGGCAAAGAAGAGACCAAGCTGTCACTCTTTGCAGATGATATGATGATATACTTAGAGAATCCTAGAGAATCAAGTAAAACACTACTTGAGACAATAAATAAAGTTGGCAAAGTTGCAGGATATAAAATAAACCCACATAAATCCTCGGCATTCCTATATATTTCCAATGAAATTTAACAGCAAGAGATAGAAAGAGAAATCCCCTTTAAAGTTACTGTAGACATTATAAAATATTTGGGAATTTACCTGCCAAAACAAACCCAGGACCTATACGGCCACAGCTACAAAACACTTTTCACACTAATAAAGTCAGATCTAAATAATTGGAAAAATATCAATTGCTCATGGCTGGGTCGAGCTAATATAAAAAATGACAATTTTACCTAAATTAAATTATACATTTAGTGCCATACCAATTAATTTACTAAAAAACTACTTTATAGAGCTAGAAAAAATAGTAACAAAATTCATTTGGAAGAATAAATGGTCCAGAATATCAAGAGAATTAATGAAAAGAAATGCTATGGAAGGTGGCCTAGCTATACCAGATTTCAATCTGTCTTATAAAGCAGCAGTCATCAAAACTACTTGGTACTGGCTGAGGAATAGAGGAGTGGATCAATGGAATAGATTAGGCACATGAGATTCAGAAGTCAATGACTATAGTAATCTATTATTTGATAAACCCCAAGACCCTAGTTTTTGGGATAAAAACTCACTATTTGACCAAAACTGCTGGGAAAACTAGAATGTTGTATGGCAGAAACTAGGCATAGACCATTATCTAACACCATATATCAAAATCAAGTCTAAATGGGTGCATGATCTAGGTATAAAGGTTGATACTGTAAACAGTCTCGGAAAACAAGGAATAGTTTACCTGTCAGATTTGTGGAGAGGGAAAGACTTTATGACTAAACAAGAATTAGAAAACATTACAAAATGTAAAATGGATAATTTTGACTACATGAAATTGAAAAGCTTCTGTACAAACAAAGCCATTGTAAACAAGATTAAGAGGGAGGTGGGAAATTGGGAAAGAATTTTTACAACCTATGTCTCTGACAAAGGACTCATTTCTAAAATATACAGAGAATCGAGTCAAATTTATAAGAATACAAGTCATTCCCCAATTGATAAATGGTCCAAGGATATGAAGAGGCAATTTTCAGAAAAATAAATTAAAGATATCTATAAGCACATGAAGAAATACTTTAAATCACCATAGATTAGAAAAATGCAAATCAAAATAACTCTGAGGTACCATCCTTACCAGTCAGATTGGCTAAGATGACAAAACAGGAAAATGACAAATGCTGGAGAGGATGTGGCAAATTAGAACACTAATGCATTGCTGGTGGAGTTGTGAACTGATCTAGCCTTTCTGGCGAGCAATCTGGAATTATGCCCAAAAGGTTATAAATAATTTCATATCCTTTGACCCAGCAATACCACTCCTAGGGTTACATCCCAAAGACATCATAGAAGTGGGAGAAAGACCCATATGTACAAAAATGTTTATAGCAGCTGTTTTTGTGGTGGCAAAGAATTGGAAATTAAGGGGGTGCCCATCAATTGGGGAATGGCTGAACAAGTTGTGGTATATGCATGTTATGGAATACTATTGTGCTGCAAGAAACAAGGAGCAGATGGACTTCATATTTACCTGGAGAGGCTTATATGAACTGATGGTGAGTGAGAAGAGTAGAACCAAGAGAAATTTGTATACAATTACAGACACCACGTATATGTGATGACCAACTTTGATAGACTGGACTCTTCTCAGCAATACAGTGATATAAATCAATTCCAAAAGACTCATGATGGAGAGAAATGTGTGCATCCAGAGAAAGAACTAGAAAGAAGTGAGTTGATATCCAGATGGAAGCAAAATACCTGATCTTTTTCCTTTTCTTGTTTGGTTTTATGTCCCCTTTACCATTTTTCATTCCATCTAATACAATCTGTCTTTATATCCTGACTAATGTATAATGTGAAAGTATTTACAGATCCTATACTTGACTGTATGCCACCATGGAGTGGAGGGGAGGGAGGGGGACAAAATGTGAAACTCAAGGAATTGTGGAATTGAATCTTGTAAACTAAAAGTAAACAATTAAATTAATTTTAAAAAATAAAAAAGGGAAAATAGACTAGAACATAAATATACAATAAGAAAAGAAAAAGAAACATATTACAAACTTAAATACAAAATAGGAAAAGAAAAAAAAGTATTTCCTTGTGCACAGTAGATCATGAGAGGATTCAAAATATATAGCAATAAATATCCATTTCAAGAAAACCTATAGAATAAACACCACACATTGTCTTCCAAACTGTCTATCTTTTCTTTGCTTCCTTGTATGTTTTCTTATGTTGTCTGCTATGCATTTTTTACTTTGTTCTTTTTTCTCCCACTCCCCTTACCCAAGAAGGCTACAATTAAGTGTGGATACACACCCATATATTCACATATCCACACTATATATGCATATGTATGTATGTACATACACTTACACACACATATATACATACTTAGATATCTATAATTATAGTCATATGTAGACAAATACATTCATATGCATCTATGTAAGACTGTCCCACACTTGTTTGTCCTGTTTCTCTGAGGGTGGATAATGTCTTCTTTCATAGGTCCAAGTCTTTTCATATTTTTCTAAGTCCACCAACTCATCATTTCCTATACCACAGTAATATTCCTACCTTATACTGTCTATTATTTTAAAAGTCTAAAATAATATTAATATGGCTGACATATAGTGTATTTTCTCTATTATTTTTCTCTTTTGATTAAATCTATCTTAGTTTTAACTTTGTTTGAGATCATGGTTACTACCCCTGCTTTTTTCCCCCAATAAATTCTACTCCTGATGTTTATTTTATATTTGTGTATACCTCTTATTTCCTATGTCTCCTGACTTCTCTACTTTACTTCTACCTGCTACCTTGCACTGCTATTACTTAACCTACATCCCCACCAAAAATCCTTCCCTTATCCTCTCCCCCCTCCCAATCCCCTTAGCCTCTTATTTCTTTATAGATTTAGAAGACTTTTATGCCCTTCTAGCTATACATGGATTGTTCTGTCTTTAAACCATTCCCCATGAGAGTAGGATTCCAGAACTACCATCCCTCCTCCCTCATCTAATTCTTCTGTATCAGTTCTTCCTCTCACACCTCATTTGTATAATTATTCTTTTTTTTTTCCTGGATAGTTTACTTTTTAGTACCATGTTTCCCCGATAATAAGACACTGTCTTATTATTTTTTTTGGAAAGAAAACCACCAAAGGGCTTATTTTCAGGGGAGGGCTTATGTTGTCCTGCCTCAGCTCTCCTCCGCGGCACTTCTCTCAATGGTGCCAGCAAGCAAATCACTGGGGAAGAACAGGATGATGCGCTCACTGCTGCAGCTCTGATTGGATGCAGCTCGGAGTGCGGCATGTGTTTCACCGGGGGGGGGGGGACGGTGCATACAGAGGGTACCATAATATAGCGTGTAGCGCAGGGGATCACCTTCACTACAGTAGCAATCTCAATAGGGCTTATTTTGGGGGGAGGGCTTATTTTAGAGGAATCTTACACAGTAAGGGGAGGGCTTATTTTCAGGATAGGTCTTATTATCGGGGAAACATGGTATCACATGATATTCAGCTCTATTCCAATCTTTCTTTTGAACTACACAATTACTAATAACAATGATAGACATACAATTTACATTTCCTCATATAAAAAGTAAACAGTCTGTCCTTAGGGTCTTGTAATTAGATTTTAATGTTTATCTCATATTTCTCTTGGATCTTGTATGTCAAATTTTCCATTGATTTAATGTCTTTTGCAACAAAATTTTCAAAGTCTGCCAATTCACTGATTATCTTTTTTTTTTCATTCAGGATTATGCTTAACTTTGCTGGGTATGATATTTTTTTTTGCCTGATACCCCAATTCTTTTGTTCTTTGAGATATAGTGTTCCAAGACCTGTGGTCTTCTAAAGTAGCTGCTACAAGGTCTTGTATGATTCCAGATGTGGCTCTGTGATATTTGAATTGTTTTTTTTTTCTTGTTGCTCATGATATTTTTCTCTTGAGCTGGGTTTCAGAATTTAGCTATGATATTCCTATAGGTTTTCCTCATAGGATCTCTTTCAGATGGTAATAGGTGGATTTTTTCTATTTCTACTTTTCCCTCTTCTTAACACTTCTGGACAATTTTCTTTAATTATTTCTAGTATTATTGTATCAATATCTTTTTCTTTTATTGTAGCTTTCATGTAGTCCAATTATTCTTATGTTTACTCCTCTTGATCTGTTCTCCAGATACGTTGTTTGTCTTATGAGATGTTTCACTTTCTCTTCATTTTTTATTATACATATATATATATATATAGATATATATATAGATATAGATATATAGATATATTGTTATTTGTTGGTCTCTTAGAATTTCTCTGACTTCTTCTTACCCAATTCTAATTTCCAAGGAGTCATTTTCTTCCTTAAGATTCTGGATCTCTTTTTTCAGTTGGTTGACTTTCTTTGCATAATTTTGTTTTTCATGTACTGTTCTTATTTAAAAAAAAATTCCTTGATCTATCTCATTTGATTTTAAAGTCTTTTAAAAGTTCTATAAATTTTTTTTTCAGCAGGTGACCATTTGGCATTATTCTTTGGGGTAGGAATGGCTTTTTTTGCTTCAATATCCTCCTCTGAAGATGAACCCCAGTTTTCTCTATTCCAGTAGTAATTTTATATGTTGTAATTCTTTCTCTTTTGCCTGCTCTTTTTTTTTTAATTATAGCAACTTGTAATCACCTCTAGTCCTGGGGTATGGGGGATGGTGCCTGGTGTCTCAGGTCTGTCTTCAGTTCTCTCTTCTGGCCTGGAACTGATACTAAGAACTTCACCCTCCTGAAAATATCCAGAGTCAGCAGCATGCCTGCCTCACTGCTTCTGTACCCCCCAAGCATGTGCCAGTCTCTTTTTTTCCAGGGCCATATGTCAGCAGCACAACTGAGCTTGGCATTTTTCTCTGCTCAGACACCTGTCTTTCCACACTGTCTGGGAGGTGCAAATTCATGTGGCTGGGGTCTGGGCTACCTCGTAATCCAGCTAGTCCAAGGGATCCTTGCTGTTTCAGTGGAACTAGACTGGAGGTGTTCATACTTCATTGGGACCAGACCATGGTTCTTCTCTGGTTTTCCCAGGACCACCACTATTCTGCCCTAACTCCTATTTATTTTTACTGCCTATGTTCATGCTTTATTTGTGGAGGAAATGTGGAAAACTTGGAATTTTCTGACCTACTCCACCATCTTCCCAGAATCCTTTAGTATTCATTTTTACATGATTTTGAGTTCCAAATTTTTCTACCCCCCTCCTTCCTCTCCTTTCTTCTTAAAATGGTAGGCAATTTGATATAATTTATACGTGTGATATACATGTAAAACATATTTCCATATTCATCACAGTTATGAAAGAAGAAACATATCAAAAGGAAAACAAAAAAAATAACAAAGTAAGTTTAAAAAACATGCTTCAATATGTATACAGAATCCATCAGTTTTTTAGCTGGATGTGAATAGTGTTTTCTGTCTTAAGTCCTTTGTACTTGCCTTAGATCATCACGTCGCTGAGAAGAGCTCAGTCATTCATAGCTGATCGTCACACAATGTTGCTGGTATTGTGTACAATATTTTCCTGGATCTGTTCTTTTCACTTTGCATCAGTTTGTACAAGTCTTTCCAGGTTTTCTGAAATTTACCTGTTCATAATTTGTTATTGCACACCAGTATTCCATTATATTCATATACCACAGCTTGTGCAGTCATTCCCCAATTGATGGGCACTAGTTCAATTTCCAATTTTTGTCACTATAAAAAGCCCTGCTATAAATATTTTTTTGCACATGTAGGTCTTTTTCTATTTTTTTATGATCTCTTTATTATACAGACTTAGAAGTGGTATTTCTGGATAAAAGGTATATACAATTTTGTTGTGCAGAATGGTTGGATCAGTTCACAACTACACTGTCAGTGCATCAGTGTCCCGATTTTCCCAGATCCTCTCCAACATTTGTAATTTTTCCTTTTTTGGGGGGAGGGGGGTGTCATATTATCCAATCTGAAAGGTATGAGGCAGTACCTAAGAGTTGTTCTAATTTGCATTTAATTTGGAATTTAAAGAGTTGCATTAATTTGCATGTCTCTAATCAAAAGTGACTTTAAGCACTTCTTCATATGCCTATACATAGCTTTGATGTTTTTTTTTTAATCTGAAAACTGCCTCATCATATCCTTTTACCATTTATCAATTATGGAGTGATTTATATTTTCATAAATTTTACTCAGTTCTCTCTCTCTCTAAACACACACACACACACACACACACATAACCATGGGTATTCAGAATTCAGATAGTTCATTTGTGAGCAACTATGATGTTACTGGGGTGCCTAGCAAAGGAAAGAATCTTGAGGAGTTGGGTCATAAAATTATATACACATAGCCCCAGATACAATTAAAGGTCAAAGTAGTGGAGCCAGCACACTCATTATGATCCTTCTCACTTCTTTCCTGGACTATTGTGGGAGCTTCCTTAAATGAACATCATACTTTCAGTCTTCTGCTACCTCAACTCATTCTTTACATAGTTGCTGTAATAATCTTCCTAAATCATAAGTGTGAGCATTTCATTCTCCTTCTTAGGAATAGTAACTTCTTTTACATCTAGAATAAAATACAAATCTCTTCCTTTATTATTTAAAACCCCTCATAGTCTAGCTATGGAATCTGCATAAATGTCAATATAAAAAATACTATATGGCAAGTTTATCAATAAATGCCTAATAAATAAATATAAATAAATAAAAATAAAATCAATAAATATGTGCTGGGTGCTGGGAGTATAAGTACAAAAAAATATAACAGTCCCCATTGACAACAAGCTCATATTCTAAATCCATCAAGAAATGCAAGAAAAATGCTATGTGAGATCTAAAGGGAGGTCCTTACCAATTGGAATCATCAGAAGAGGTTGCTTAGAGGAGGTAACATTAGAGTTGACCTTTAGACAGATTGGAATTCAACAGTTAAGAGTAGGTGGATTCTCCAGGCACATAGAATATAGTAACTAAAGTCTTGGGGAGAGAAAATTTGGGGGTATGAGTGAGGTTCATGACTTAGCACAGTTTGAATAGAATATAGAGTAGTACATAGAAGTAAGGAGTATGAGATAAAGTCATGGAGGTAGCACGGTACCTGATTATGGAGGGATATGACTACCAAGAAAAGGAAACTGAATTTTATGTGAGCTACCTGACTGGATCTGTACCTAAGGGAGGTTTTTCTGACATTATCATTAAAGGAGGTTTGCTGTGAAGAGAGAATGAAGGCCAATAGATCTGTTAATAATATATCAGAACCAAGACAATTCCAAAAGACTTATGTTGGAAAATGCTAACCATATCAAGAGAAAGAACTGTGGAGTCTAAGTGCAGATCAAAACATACTATTTTCACCTCTTTTGTTGTTTTTTTGTTTCTCATGTTTTTTTTTTCCTTTTTGTTCTGATTCTTCTTTTACAATATGACTAATATACAAATATTTTTAACATTATTGTACATATATAATCTATATCAGATTGCTGTCTTGGAGAAGAAGGTAAGGGAGAGAGAAAAAGGAGGGAGGGAGGGAGAAAAATTTGGAACTCAAGATTTTACAAAAATGAATGTTGAAAACTATCTTTTCATGTAATTGGAAAAAATTAAATACTATTAAGAAAAAAATGATAAATCATAACCATTATAAGTTGTAACCAAAATTGTAGATGGTAATGAATACTTTCATATCATTACCAGTGAAGTTAATAAGGAAGGAAAAATGCAAGAAATATTGTGAAAGTGAATGCAAAAAGGCTTGTTAATTGACTGGATATGAGAGGTGAGAGAAAGGTAGGATTTTAAAATTTCATTAAAATGTTGAACATGGAAGAATAGATAAATGGCAATACCTTTGAGAGATGTAATAGTTCAAAAAATAAAAGCTTTTTAAGAAAAAATATTAAGCTATATGTGGTAAAACTGTAGTAAAAGACATTTGTAAAGTTAGGAAAATGAGTTAATATACGGAAGTAATGAGTACTGTAATGCTGGATCATAACGCATGTAGCAGAATAATATAAGACACGGATAATGTAAAAAAGGATGTTGTGGAGAGTCTTGAATAGCTGGCTAAGGCTTTTGAACTTTATTTATTAATCAATAGGGAGCCACTGAACATTAGAACTCATATATTCCAATTTCTGCATTTTATAGATGAAGAAACAGGTACATACTATGGTACAATAATGTCCAAGATCACACTGATTTAAATGGTCAGTTGCCTAAATCTTGATAATTAATCCAGTGGAAACTTATTTCCTGTTTATAGCTCTTAAAACTGAATATGAATAATAAATTATATATGTATATATATTATATATATTCAGAATAATTAAATGTGTATTTCTGACTTATTCTTAAATATCACTTCTGAATCCAAGGCTATTTTGCTAATTACTTAAAGATGGTAATGCCACCTAGTGGTGAAACTGGTAACTTCGGCTGTCTGGTAGATGAAACGTGTGTATACTGCGGAAATGTAAAATAAAGTAAAACCTGTGTCATGCATGCCAGTAAGCTAACATTTACTGTGAAGACATTTACAAATCAACAATATTTGATTACTTCGATAATTAGTTTTAGAGATAATTTATATAAAAAAGACATATTGCTATAAAAATGGAATGAGGTAATAGAATATTACTCCATTGATGTCAAACTCAGAAATGAATCATTAGGTCATACCTAAGGATCCCTCTGGGTCACATATTGATTTATACAACCACATATTAACAATCTCTATGTTCTACTGTATTTTGTTTATTTTTTTAATATATTTTCAATTATGCTTGAATCTGGTACTGACCCACTTAATAGTTGCTCCTGGACACCATATGGCCCATGGGACACTTCTTCCACACCTCTGGTGTAGTGGAAAGTAATTCTGATTCGTCCAGGTATTACTTCTGATATTTACAAACTATGTAATTTGTGGTCAGTCATTCTATCACTTAAATTCTTTGTTCACTGATCTGTAAAATAGTCAGATGGTAGAGTGATGGGCAGAAGCAGTATCTACCTGCTTTGCAGAATGTTGTGAGCATCAAGTACACACACACACACATACACACACACACACACACACAGTCCCCTTCGTAACTGCAAAAGGCTACCTAGGGGTGGCTAGGTAGCACAGTAAATAGAGCACTGGCCCTGGAGTCAGGAGAACCTGAGCTCAAATCAGGCCTCAGACACTCAACACTTACTAGCTGTGTGACTTTGGGCAAGTCACTTAACCCCAATTGCCCTGCAAAAAAAAAAGAAAAAAAGCTACCAAAATGTAAGCAAAGTACTATTATGATCAGAGAAGAGAACATTTATCCAAATGACCTAAAGAACAAAGGGATGAAATTAATTAATAAAGGAGATATTCGATGTCTTTAAAATATGTAGAAAGTGTCTTTATAGCTACCCAGTTACCTCAGATGTCTAGACCATTTAGTATTCTCCAAGCATATCTATCATTAACCTCCCTGCCTTAACACCCAGGTAAGGTGATTTGCTGGGCTTCTTGCTTTTCCCAAAAAGTTCAAGTGGCTCTTCTGTGAGATGATTTCCTGGCTGCATGTTGTGCCCAGGGGCATTCTTTTTAGTGTTCCTACATCATGCCAAGACACTTTGTATTTATTTTGACCGTGCTTTATATCTTTTTTATTTTTGTACATGTAAATCTGTTGATTCATCTGGACTGGGAAATTTCTCCTGATAATCCTCTCTGGAATGAAATGGCTCATTAGGAAATGGAGACACCACCACTTTTATATCTGTCTGCATTGTTTGTTTTTCATTCAAGTGGGTTTTGTTAATGCTCTATAATTGACTGTAGTCTAGCATTTCCTCATTTGTTGCCATTGCTATGGAATGAGAAGAATTAATGAATGAAAAAGTATTTATTGTGTCATATTTCAGGCATCATGCTTAGTGGTAGGGATAAAAATACAATGGGGCATTCCTGCCATCAAAGATTTTTTTTAAGTGTTTACATTTGGGTTTTTTGTTTTTTGGGTTTTGTGTTTTTTTTGCTTTTTGGAGGGGGTAGGGCAGGGCAATTGAGGTTAAGTGACTTGCCCGAGGTCACGTGGCTAGTAAGTATTAAGTGTCTGAGGTCACATTTGAACTTGGGTCCTCCTGACTCCAGGGCTAGTGCTCTACTCACTGCACCACCTAACTGCCCCAAAGTGCTTACATTTTAAGAGGAGGAGAGAAAGCAAATATGTATGTATATACATACATACACAAACACATATGAGTGGTACCTATATAGGACTTCAGTAGAGTGATAGTGAAGCCTCTGGAAGGCAACTGACTAATGTTCCCTTACTGTGAATAAAGGTAGTGTTGACTTCATAACTATTTCCAGAGCAAGAGGTGGAGAAGAGGGTAAATAGATGTGAAGGGTGGCAAAGCAGGAAGATAGCATAATTGAATGGTTGAGATCTGCTGGACATAGTGAGTTATAAATAATCAACATAGCACATACTCATAACTGAATTTTTCCAGCTATTTAAAACTTTCTCTTTTTAACACCTAAAACTTAACAACAGCCAGGTATTTTTTTTTCAAATTAAGTTTTATTAGTAATTAATTAAGCTTATTCTTGGTCATTTTAAAACATAAACTTAAAAAAATATATTATATTTTTAATTTATGAAATACAACCAGCATTGCCATAATGTAGAATAATAAAAAAAGATGATTGCACATAAAACTGCAAATCTATTATGTACAACCTGCTATTTCTTTTAATATATATATATATATAATAAAGTTATGATGTAAATGTATTTTTATTTTTTCCCTTTTTCCTTCACCCTCCTAGAGATATCTATCTATACGCATATACATATATATGTAAACACACATACTTATGTATGTATACACACATACATATATGTTCTGTACACACATATTTATCAGTTCTTTCTTTGGACATGGTTAACATCTTTCTTCATATGTCCTTTACAGTTATTTTTTGGTATTTATAATAGTCAAAATAACTTATTCACTCAAAAGCATTCTTAAAACAATATTGCTGTTTTTTTTTATTCAAGGTTCTCTTGGTTCTGCTCATTTCATTTATTATTCTGTGCTATTTTTTCCATGTGAAAACATTAACTTTTCATGTTTCATCATTCTTATAACACATTATTATTCCATTATATTCAGGTACCCAAATTTGTTTAACTATTCATGAATAAATGGACCCCTACTTTGTTTCCAATTCCTTGCTATCACAAAAAATGCATATGCATATATATGTGTACGTGCATGTGTATACTTTTATCAAAAATCTCTTTGGAGTATAAGACTGATAGCTCAAATTCAGATTCAAAGCAAAGTTTTGTCACTTTATTTGCATAATTCCAAAATGGCTATACTGACTCATAGTTCCATCAAAAATGAACAAGTCTGGATATCTTTCTACAGCACCTCCAACATTAACCTTTGTTAATAGTTCTTAAATTTTATTTTATTAACTTCATTTTTTTTTTACAACTTAACTAATAGAGAACGACATTTGATTAACATATACACGTGTGTGTGTGTGTGTGTGTTAATCTACTCAGTTCTATGGATTCACTTAGCTATTTTTTAGCCAACACCAGATGATTTTTGATGGTGGCTACTTTCATATATTTTAAGAGATGCTACTTCATCTTTGTTACTACCACCTTTTGCTATTTCCTTTGATATTCTAAATCTTTCTTCTCTGAGGTACAGATTTTGTCATTATTTTATTGATTGAGCTCCATAAAATATCTCACTGATAATTTGATTTAGTGTAACATTAAAACTGTAAATTATCTTTGCTAGTATTACCATTTTTATCATATTGTCACAACTCAACAATAAGCAAAACATTTTTACAGCTATTAAGGTGTCCTTTTTTATTGAAGGAATATTTTATAATTGAAACTACACAAGTACTTTGTGTGCCTTGATAGACTGATCCCCATATATTTTATGCCTTTCATAATGAATGTGAAGGTTATTTCTTTAGGATTTGGTATATAGAAAGGTTATTATATATAACTGTTGATTTTTGAGTGTTTATTATTGCCTGAAACATTGTTGAAGCTATATATTTTTAAACTTAGTATCACTGATGATTCTGTAGGATTTTCTAAATAAACTGTAATATCAACAGCAAATAGGTACACTTTTATCTTCTCCTTACCTATCTTTCCACTTTTACATTTCTTTCTCTTTTTAAAAATTTATTTATTTACTTTTATTTTAGAACATTCAGTCCCACAATCCCTTGAGTTTTAAATTTTCTGTGCCTCCCTCTCCTCCCTCCTCCCCTAACCACACCCCCATGGCAGCATGCAATCAGATACAGGATCTACAAATACCTTCACATTAAATATTAGTCAGGCTGTAAAGAAGAATTATAACCAATGGGGTGAACAATGAGAAAGAGGAAACAAAACAAAACAAAAGTAAGAGAGAAAATAGTTTGCTTCAATCTGCATTCAGACTCTGCAGCTCTTTCTCTAGATGTGGATATTTCTTTCCACCATGAGTCTTTTGGAGTTGTCTTATAACCTTGCATTGCTGAGAGGAGCCTATATATATGTGTGTGTGTGTGTGTGTGTGTGTGTATATATATATATATATGTCAGCTCCTCATTTCTTATAGCACAATAGTATTCCATTACATTCATATACCACAACTTATTTAGCCATTCCCCAATTGATAGGCAACTCCTTGGTTTCCAATACTTGGCCACCACAAAAAGAGCTGCTAAAAATATTTTTGCGTATATGCATTATTTTCCTACTTCTATGATCTCTTTGGGATACAACCCTAGAAGGGGTATTGCTGGGTCAAAGGGTATGCACTTCTTTATAGCCCTTTGGGCATAGTTCCAGTTTGCTCTCCAGAATGGTTGAATCAGTTCACAACTCCACCAACAATGCATTAGTGTTCCAATTTGCCCACATCCTCTCCAGCAATTATCATTTTCCTGTTTTGTCATCTTAGTCAATATGACTGGTGAGATGTGGTACCTCAAAGTTGTTTTGTTTTGCATTTCTCTAATCAATAGTGATTTGGAGCATTTTTTCATATGTTTATACATATCTTTAATTTCTTCCGCTGAAAATTTCTTGTTCATATCCTTTGACCACTTATCAACTGGGGGATGACTTGTATTCTGATAGATTTGACTCAATTATCTGTATATTTTTAGAAATGAGGTCTTTTTCAGAGACACTAGTTGTAAAAATTCTTTCCCAATTTACCACTATCCTCTTAATCTTGGTTACATTGGCTTTATTGGAACAAAAATTTTTCAATTTAATGTAATCAAAATTATCCATTTTATTGGGGCGGCCAGGTAGCACAGCGAGTAAGAGCATCGGCTCCAGTGTCGGGATGACCTGGATCAAATCCGGGCTCAGATACTCAGCACCACACCCAGAAATAACTGGCCGTGTAACCTTGAGCAAGTTACTTAACCCCGATTGCTTTAAAAAAAAAATTATCCATTTTGTATTTTATAATGCTCTCTAGCTCTTGTTAGTTCATAAAATCTTCCCTTTTCCATAAATGTGACAGGTAAACTATTCCTTTATCTCTCTGATTACTTACATTATCAGCCTTTATACCTAGACTGTGCACCCATTTAGACTTGATTTTGGTATACAGTGTAAGATATTGGTCTATGCCCAGTTTGTACCGTATTATATCCCAGTTTTCCCAGCAGTTTTTGTCAAATAGTGAGTTCTTATCCCCAAAACTAGGTCTTTGGGTTTATCAGACAGTAGATTACTACATTCATTGACTGCTATATCTCATGTACCTAATCAATCACACTAATCCACTACTGAATTCTTCTGCCAGTAGCAAGTAGTTGTGATGACAGCTACTTTAGAATATAGATTTAAAAATCTGGTATGGCTAGGTCATCTTCCTTAGCATTGTTTTTCCTCATTCATTTCCTTGATATTCTGGACCTTTTGTATTTCCAAATGAATTTAGTTACTAATTTATTTAGCTCTATAAAATAATTTTTGGTAGACTGATTAGTATAGCACTAAACATATAATTTAATATAGGTAAACTTGTCATTTTTATTATATTAGCTCAACCTAGCCATGAGCAACTTATATTTTTTCCAATTAGTTAGATCTGACTTTATTTGTGTGAAAAGTGTTTTGTAATTGTGTTCATATATGTCTTAGGTTTGTTTTGGCAGGTAGATTCCCAAATATTTTATACTGTCTTCAGTAACTTCAAATGGAATTTCTGTTTCTATCTCTTGCTGTTGAATTCCATTAGAAATATATAGTAATATAGGAATGACAAGGATTTATGTGGGTTTATTTTATTTATAACTGCAACTTTGTTAAATTTATTATCTCAAGTAGTTTTTCACTTGATCCTCTAGGATTCTCCAAGCATATCATCATATCATCTGCAAAGAGTGATAGTTTAGGCTCTTCTTTGCCTAATTTGATTCTTTCAATTTCTTTTTATTCTCTTATTGCCACTGCTAACATTTCTAGTACCAAAATGAATAAGAGGGGTGATAGCAGATATCCTTGTTTCATCCCTGATCTTATTGGACATGCTTCTAGCTTATCCCCATTACATATAATACTGGATGATGGTTTTAGATAGATGCTACTTATTATTTTAAGGAAGACTCGATTTATTCCTATACTTTCTAGTGTTTTTAACAGGAATGGGTGTTATATTTTAACAAAAGCCTTTTCTGCATCTGAGATTATCATATAGTTCCTGCTAATTTTGTTGTTCATATGGTCAGTTATACTGATAGTTTTCTTAATATTGAACCATCCTTGCATTCCTGGAGGAAATCCTACCTGATAAAAGTGTATTATTCTAGTGATAAGTTGCTGTAGTATTTTTGTTTATATTTTATTTAAAATTTTTGCTTATATATTCATGAGGGAAATTGGCCTGTAATTTTCTTTATTTTGTCTCTTCCTGATTTAGGTATCAGTACCATATTTGTGTAATAAAAAGAATTTGGTAGGACACCTGCTTCTCCAATTTTCCAAAATAGTTTGTAAAGTATGGGATAATTATTCTTTAAATGTTTGATAGAATTCACTAATATATCCATCTGGCCCTGGAGATTTTTTTCCTAGGGAGTTCATTGATGGCTTGATCAATTTCTTTTTCTGAGATGGGGTTATTTAAGTAATTTACTTCCTCTTCAGTTAATCTGGGCATTTATATTTTTATAAATACTCATCAATTTCACTAAGATTATCAAATTTATGTGCATACAATTGGGCAAAATAATTCCTAAATAGTGTTTTAATTTCCTCTTCTTTGGAGATGGATTCACCCTTTTCATTTCTGATACTCATAATTTGGTTTTCTTTTTTCTTATCATATTGACTAAAAATCTATCAATTTTATTGTTTTTTTTTTTCATAAAACCAGCTCTTAGTTTTATTTATTAATTCAATCGTTTTCTTAATTTAAATTTTATTAGTCTCTCCTTTAGTTTTTCAGTATTTCTAATCTAGTATTTAATTGGGGATTTACAATTTGTTCCTTTTCTAACTTTTTCACTTGCATGCCCAATTTATTGACTTCAGTTTTCTCTATTTTCTTCATGTATGCATTCAGAGATATAAAACTTCTCCTAAAAACTGCTTTTGCTGCATCCCACAAGCTTTGAAATGTGGTCTCATCATTGTCATTCTCTTGAATGAAGTTACTGATTGTTACTATAATTTCTTGTTTGACCCAATCATTCTTTAGGATTAAATCATTTAGTTTCCAATTAATTTTTAGTCTACCTTTCCTTGGTCCTTTCTTGCATATAATGTTTGTAGCATCATGATCTGAGAAGGATGCATTTAATATTTATGCCTTTTTTAACTGAATTGTGAGGTTTTTATGATCCGGTACATGGTCAATTTTTGGTATGTGCCATGTACCACTGAGATTAGGTACATTCCTTTTTATGCCCATTCAATTTTCTCCAGAGGTCTATCGTCTCTACTCTCACTAAAATTGTATTTGCCTGTTCTTTATCATTTATTTTGAGGTTAGATTTATCAATTCCAGAGAGGGGGAGATTGAGGCCCCCCACTAGTACAATTTTGCTATCTATTTCTTCCTCTAATCCCCTTAACTTCTCAAGGAATTTGGATGCTATACCTTTTGGTGCATATATGTTTAGTAATGATATTGTTTCATTCTCAATGGTGCCTTTTGGCAGAAAACAGTTGCCTTCCTTATCTTTTTAAATTATATCTATTTTTGCTTTTGCCTTATCTGAGATAAAGATTGCTACCCCAACTTCTTTTTTACTTTAGCTGAAGCATAATATATTCTACTCAAACCTTTTACCTTTACCCTGTGCATATCCCCCTGCTTCAAATGTGTTTCTTGTACACAGCATATTGTAGAATTATGGTTTTTAATCCATTCTGCCATCTGCCTCCATTTTTTAATTTAATTCTTTTTTTTAGTTTTTCAAATGCTTTATTAACTTCTGATTTACATCATTTGTTTCCACCATATTTTGAGTTACAAATTTTCTCCCAGTTTTTCCCCTACCCACTGCTCCAAAATAGCAGTCCCACAGGATATCCCCTCCTCCAATCTGCTCTTTCCCATATATTCTCCCATACCCCTTTCAACTTTTCCAGTGGATCTCTATGCCCCATTGCCTGTATATGTTATTTCCCAATTACATGTAAAATAGTATTAATAATAGTGTGTGTATGTGTGTATATATATATATATATATATGTATATATATATTTGAATATTTGATTTTAAAACGTTGAATTTAAGATTCATTCCCTTCCTCCCTTGTCACCCACCCTTACTGGGAAAATAAGTAGTTCAGTATAGGTTGTACATATATGGCTAATGCAAAGCAATAACACAGTAGATATATTGTAAAAGACTGACTATATTTCCCTCTCTCCTCTCCCACTTCCCACTGTTCTGTTCTCTACTTTGATCCCATCCCTTTTCAAAGGTGGGTGCTTCCAACTTCCCACACTCCCAGCCTGCACTCCCGTCCATCATCCCCTCTCTCATCCCATTATGCCCCTACTCTCCTGGATGGTGAGATAGCCCATTTAGTGTGTATTTAATTCCCTCCTCAAGCCAAATTCAATGGCAATAAGGTTGACCCATTCCCTTTTGCCTTCCTATTATTCCCTTCTATTGTAACCATTTTCCCTTACCTCTTCTATATGAGATAGTTTACCCCATTCTGTCTCTCCCCATCTTCTCTCATTATATTCCTCTCTCACCTCTTAATTTCACCTTTTAAGTATCATCCCTTCCTGTTAAATTGGTCTTGTGCCCTCTATCTATGTATACCTATAAACGTATATATATATATATATATATATATATATATATATATATATGTGTATATATATATATATACACATTCACATATGTATTCATATGCCCATATACCTTCATATATATATATATATTTCTATTGCCTACAACTACTGAGAAAAGTTTCATAAGTTACAATTATTGTTTTTCCATATAGGAATGTTAATAGTTCAACTTTGATAAGTTCCTTATGATTTCTTTTCCCTGTATACCTTCTCATGCTTCTCTTGCTTCTTGTATCTGAATGTCAAATTTTCTATTCAACTCTGCTTTTTTCAGCAAGAATGCTTGAAAGTCCTCTATGCCACTGAATGACCATATTGTCCCCTGAAACATGATACTCAGTTTTGCTGAGTAGGTGACTCTTGGTTTTAATCCCAGCTCCTTTGGCCTCTGGAATATCATATTCTAAGCCCTTTGATCCCTTAGTGTAGAAGCTGCCAGATCCTGGGTTATCCTGATTGTGTTTCCACAATATTCAAATTGTTTCTTCCTGGCTGCTTGTAATATTCTCTCCTTAATCTGGGAATTCCAGAACCTGGCTATAATATTCCTAGGAGTTTTCTTTTTCAGATCTTTTTCAGCAGGTGATCGGTGGATTCTTTCAACCTCTATTTTGCCCTCTGGTTCTAAAACATCAGGGCAGTTTTCTTTGAGAACTTCCTGGAGGATGATTTCTAGGTTCTTACTTTGGTCATGGCTTTCAGGTAGTCCAATAATTTTTAAATTATCTCTCCTGGATCTATTTTCCAGGTCAGTGATTTTTCCCATGAGATATTTCACATTGCCTTCTATTCTTTCATTTGTTTGGATCTGTTTAACAGCATCTTGATTTCTCATAAAATCATTAGCTTCCATTTGCTCCCATCTAATTCTGAAGCAATGATTCTCCTCCTTGAGCTTTTGAGATTCTTTTTCCATCTGGCAAATTTGGCTTTTTAAGGCATTCTCCTCATTGCCCTTTTGAGCCTCTTTTCCCATTTGAGTTAGTCTATTTTTTCAAGGTGTGATTTTCCTCAGTCAGGCTGTTGACTCTCATTTTGTCATTTTCTTGCATTGTTCTCATTTCTCTTCCCAATTTTTCCTCCACTTCTCTTATCTGCTTCTTAAGTTCCTCTATGGCCTTCAACCAGCTTGTATTTTCCTTTGCAGTTTTTGGTGCAGGAGTTCTGATTTCACTGTCTTTCTCGTGTTCCATGCTTTGCTCCTTTTTGTCCCCAAAATAGAATGTTGGAATCTTCTGTCTGCTTTGTTTCCTTTCCCTGGTCATGTCGCCCCACAGTCACTTGACCCCTGGGCTTTTTGCCACAGTAGGACTCTGCCACCAGACAGGGGAGCTTTTGTCTCAAATGCTGGGGTTTTCTCAGCTGCCGGAGGTATTAGATGGGTGCCCTCTCTGAGGTTTCCACACACTCTGGCAAGCTGGACACACACCCCAGGACCCCCCCCCCCCTAGACGGCAATCCAGATCCAAGAAGGTTAAAGCAACAGCGATTACCCCTCAGAGTGGTGCTTGGTCCCCCTACACTCTGCAGGCCATGTGCTGAAGCTGCCATGTGGGGCTGGCTGGCTGTTCCAGTGTCTCAGCGGCTTCTTGCCCCGGGGGCAAAAGCCACAAGACCCACTTACTGGGTCCCAAAATCCAGACTGCACTGACTTCTCACTTTGTCCCTCGCATCTATGTGTTGATAAATCTGGAAACGGCCACAGCTGCTGCTGATCTGGAGTCCCTCTGGCCCGTAGGTGGTCAGGCCCACCCTGGGTCGTGTGGCTGGACTCGGCTCCCAGAGCACTGTGCTGGCTAATTCCTGCCTGCCTGCTGGGCTGTGCTCAGTGGGAGGTTAGTTTCTGTTTGTCATTTTGTGGGTTCTGCAGCTCCAAAGTTTGTTTAGAGTCCCCTTTTTACATGGATTGGGGAAGGTGGAAGCCAGATCTGAAGGGAAGTCCTGCTTCTACTCCACCATCTTGACGATATCTGCCTCCATTTTATGGGAGACTTCATCCCATTCACAGTTATGATTACTATCTGTGTCTTTCCCTCCATCCTATTCCCTCCCCTTTTTATCCTTTTATTTATCCCTTCTCCCTTCCCCTCCTTAAGAGTTTTGCTTTTTACCACCACCTCCATTAGTATTCCCTCCCTATGTACCCCCCTCACTTTGCCTTCCCTTCTGCCTTACTACTTCTTCCTTTCCTTCTAACCACCCCCCCTCCTTTGTCCCCCTTTCCCCTCCTACTGCCTGTAGGGCACAATAGATTTTTATACTTAACACAATAGTATGTTATTCCGTCCTCAAATCCAAACCAATGAGAGTAAATTTCATACAGTGCTCCTCTCCCTCCCTCCTTTACCTCTACTATAATAAGTGTTTGTGTCTTTTCATGTTAGAATCCTAAACTTAACTGATTATGTTCATCCCTCTGTAATAGTAATAAAATTTGAAGTTCCATTTGTATTCCTAATCTGACAGGTACTTTGCACTTAGTTTCAAATTAAGCCTCTGTTAAAGAAACAGAAGGTATGAACCCCTGTTGCTGACATAACAGGAAGGGTCTGAACAGGGAACCCCTGTTGCTGACATAATAGGAAGGAGCTGAATAGGGAGGAGCAATACTGTATATAAGGAAAAACAAGCTGGGAAAGTCAGAACCTCTTGGAATGAACATATAAAGGCTGGGCTGCTACTGCTGGACTGGAACTTCCATGGAGAATGTGATTTTGATTTTGAGAATGGAGCTGCTGAAAACTTCTAAGAGCAAGCTGGAGCTGCTGAGGATTTCTGAGGGCTAGCTGGAGCTGCTGAGGATTTCTCAGGGCCAGCTGGAGCTACTGAGGATTTCTGAGGGCCAGGCAGAGCTGCAGAAGACTGAGGAAGCATGACTGTGGTGCCAGTAATTTGTATAAATGTTGTTGTGGTTTTGTTAATATGTATGAATGTCCTTGTGGCTTTGTTAAGTTTTGTCTTCCCAGGAACAGAGACTGTGAAGGATTTGAGATGGATTGGACACTGTGAGCTCTAATGTGGCAGAGGAATTTCACAGAGAACTGGACAAGGAGCTGGGAGCTTCCTTTGAACACAGGTGGCAGTTTATTAGATTAGGGCAGGAGCTGGGACCATGGAAGAGGAGCCATGGAAGCTGAAAGCCTGCCCCAGGTCAAGATGAAAAGACCTACCCATTGGTAATGAGAAGGTGTGAAATTGTGATTTACTTGAGACCAAGGAGTGGATGGCTTGTGCATTTTTCCACTACCTCTTAAGAGGGTACTGAGTAGGGAATGATGATTCAATAGTGGCTGATAACTGAATTGTGACTGATTTGTAACTTAGTGTGCCCCATGGGTGGAAGACTTTGACTTTTTGTACTTTATGATTGAATGATGGAGTTACTAAGTGATTGTTTGACTAAATGATTGTACTTAGTTTTTACCACAGTGTTCACATAGTTTTGAACAATGTGGCCATTTTAGTTATAAGTTGTTGAGTTGTGACATGGTGAATTCTGTATTTTGATTTTCTGTGATAAGTTGTAACACTGTGAATGCTGTACTTTGATAATTTCTTGGAGGATGTGGGCCAGGCTTTTTTTTTTCATCATGGCTTTCTGGTAGACCAATAATTTTTAGGTTATTTCTTCTGAATGTGTTCTCTAGGTCAGTTGTTTTTCCAATAAGACATTTTACATTTTCTACTAATTTTTCTATCTTTATGTTTTGTTTGACTGATTCTTGATGCATCATAGAGTCATTAGCTTCAATTTGACTGATTCTAATTTTCAATGAATTATTTTCCTCAGTTAGTTTTTGAAGATCCTTTTCCAGATGCTCAGATTTCAATTTTAGCAAGTATCTTCTCCAGATAGATTTTGAACCTTTTATCTCAGTTCACAAATTTTACTTTTTAAGGATTTGTTTTCTTCAGTGAGATTTTTTTTTTCCATTTTGGCCAGCATAATTTTAAAAGAATTGGTCAATTTATCTTCTACCACTCTAATTTGGCTTTTACAATCCTTCTTGAGCTCTTCCAAGAATGCTTTTGGGGCTTGATACCAGTTCATATTTCCTTCCCTGGTCTCAGGTGTGGATATAGAGTCAGTGGTGTCTCCTGAAAGTGGTTCTTCTTGTTCACAATAATAGGAATCAATCGTCTTTGGTTTTTCCCTTTCCAACTTGTTTTCGGCCCATTGTCATTACCTATTTCCTAGCTTTGAAAGTGGATTTCTGTTTCTGGGGTACAGAGGGCTCTGACCCACACTTCTCAAGCTGGGAGCTAGGGGCCTGTTTGTTGACTTTGTGTGAGGTAGCCTCTGGGTGTCTAGACTGAGGCCAAGACCAGGACTCTCAGTGTTTCCCCTGGGTTACTCTGCAGTTCACAAAGTAAGGTGTGGGGGAGGGGTGGTCTGGCCACTTTAGGTTTCAGGCTCCATGCCCCTGGGCCAGAGCTCAGACAGGCTCAGCAGCTGGTGGTCTGCCACTCTGGTGTCTGCAGATTCCCCTGCTTCTACTAAGGTGCACCAGGGATTCTGGTGTTAGCACTTGTTAGTTCCACCCCCCTGGGTTTTGGGATCTCACACTGGTCAGCTGAGATGGGCTTGCTGGGACTCCTCCCACCCTTAACTTCAGGCTTGGCACAGCTTCAGTCATACTCTTCCTCTAGGACTCCCAAACCTGCTGCTGGTTCCACTATTTAAGGAGTTTACACTGGGGCAATAATCTCTGGGTTATCAGGGTCAGGGAGCAGCTAGGGTTTATTTCACCATCTTGGCTCCTGGAAGTTTAAGTATGTGATTTTTAAACATCCAGGCTGTGGATTGATAGCTCCAGGAGGAACTGCTGTTGCTGCCGTGGCTCCTGTACTTTCTTTACCAAGATCCGACTTCTCCTCTGACCCGTGGTGAGTGGTCTGCAGGGCTCGCTCTTGCTCCGCTATGGTCTGGTCTCTGGTCTGTACTGGTTCAACTCCCGCACATTCCGCACTCCCCCTGCCTAGTCCTACATGTGCACTTTCTTGGACTGGGAATCTGCCATGCTCCATCTCCCAGTGGATTCTATCACTCTAAAATCCATTAGATTCCCTCTTTAAAGGTTACTGACAGAATTCACAGAGGAGTTCAAATGATTCCTGATTCATTCCACCATCTTGGTTCTTCTCTGTCCTTTCTCTTTTTTACTGCTAACATTTCTAGAACTATAATAAAATGATAAAAACTATAAAATAAAATAATAATGGGGAAATGATCATTTTTGCTTGACTTCCTATATATAGGAAGTGTTCCTTAGTGTATCCACATTGTATATGATGCCTGCTTTTGGTTTTAGATATTCTTTTTTGTTTGTTTGTTGCTTTTTGGAGGGTGGAAGGTAGGGCACTTGTGGTTAAGTGACTTCCCCAAGGTCACATGGCTACTTTTTGTGTTAAGTGTCTGAGGCGGGATTTCAACTCATGTCCTCCTGACTCCAGGGCGGTGCTCTATTCACTGTGCCACCTAGCTGCCCCCAGTTTTAGATAGCCTTTATGACATTAAAAAGGCCCTTCTATGCCTTTATTTTGAAGGTGTGTGTGTATACACACATACACATACATATATGTACATACAGATGTATGAACATATGTATATATCTGTGTATATACATACACATATATGTGTTTGTGTGTGTTTATGCATGTGGACATATGTGTGTTTGGCTATATATGGATATATGGAGGGGTGTGTGTGTATGTGTGTGTGTGTGTGTACATGTATTCAAAGTGTTTTTCATGTGGTTTAGGAATTTAAAAAAATTAATAAGATTTATTCTGTTGATTATTTCCCTAATGTTGAATTAACCTTACATCTATGTTATAAATGGAACTTGGTCATGATGATATTTTGGATGGATCACAGTGTAGAATATTTGTTCAGTTGTATCTGACTCTTTGTGAGCCTTTGTGGGATTTTCTTGGCAAAGATACTGGCGTGGTTTGCTATTTCTTTCTCAAGCTCATTCTGCCAATGAGGAAACTGAGGCAAATAGGGTTAAGTGACTTGCCCAGGGTCACACAATTAGCAGGTATCTGAGGTCAGCTTGGAAATCAGGAAGAACAACCTTGCCAACTCCAGGCCTTGTACTCTATCTCCTGAGTCACTTAGCTTCCCTGTTTTATTGATAGGCTAGTATTTAAAATTTGAAACAATATTCATTTATGATATTGGTTATTGTTCTGCTGTGCTTTACTGGGAATATCTTTGACTCATAAAAGGAATCTGGGAGGATGCTTTATTTTCCAAATTTTGAGAATAATCTGCTATTGATATCAAAGATTAGTATTGGTACTAACAATTCTTTAAAAGTTCAATGTAATTGTGCTCTGAATCTATCAGTACAAGGGATGTTTTGTTTCCTCTTTTTGGTAGTTATAGGCAGCTTAATTTTTTTATGAAATTAAATTATTTAAGATCTTTATTTAGTCTTCTGTTAGTCTGAATATTTTATATTTTTGAAGATATTCCTGTATTTCTTTTGTGTTGTTTTGTTTGTATATGAATATGCACAGCAAGTTTTTTTAAATTGTTTTCTTTTCATTTTGATGTAACTTCTACTTGTTCAATAAGCTTTTTCATTGATTTTGTTTTCTGCCTTCTTATTTTTTTATCATTTGACCAAAAGTTTGTCAATTTTATTAGTCTTTTTAAAAACCACCTTTTGACTTTATTTTCCATTCTTTTAGTTATTTTGGCTTCTAATTTATCTCTCTCCCAATTTTTAACATCTCCTCTTACATAGTCATGTTAGAAAATCTGATAAGTGTGATGTAGTACCTCAGAATTGTTTTAATTTCTATATTTATTTGCAATGACCAGGCCCTAACACAAGGCTGAGTTTCATAAAAGTTCCATGTTGTGCTGAAAATACATAGACTTTAGTAATCCCATTTAGAAGATGATATTATCTACTAGTTTCAGTTTCTCCAGCAATTTTTATATATTTTACTTTTTGTTTATCTTTCTGTTTCATTTGTTCATAACTTAGAGACACTAAAAATCTCCTGCTACTATTCCATTACTATGTATACTCTTTATAGCTCAGTTAATTATTCCTTTATGAATTTAGCTGCTAAGAAATTTGGAACACATAAATTTTATTGTGCTAGAGTTTCCTGGTTCATGTCTTTTTGTGTTCAAATAAAAAAAATATTTGCATAGCTCATTGTAAATTTTTTTTTTAAGCAATCGGGGTTAAGTAACTTGCTTAAGGTTACACGGCCAGTTATTTCTGAGTGTGGTGCTGAGTATCTGAGCCCGGGATTCGATTTCCAGGTCATCTCAACACTGGAGAAGGTGCTCTTACTCGTTGAGCCACCTAGCCGTCCCTCACTGTAAATATTAAAGCATTATATGAATGCTAGTTATTGATGATAACGAATTTTTGGTTTTGCTTTCTCTGATACATACTTGAAATTCTTGCTTTTTTTGATTCCACTAACGCATGAAAATTTTGTTGAAGCCCCTCATTTTTTCAATGTATGTTTTTGTTCTTTAGATGTTTCTTAAGTAATAGAGTGTGGGGTTTTGCTTTTTCACCTTTTTAATTTTATTGGATTGTTTAATCCATTCACCATCATAGATAGGAGTTACATTTATATTTTCATTTATTTGTCCCTGTTTTTTTGTTTTCAAATTAGGATTTATTACTCCTTTTTCTTTACAAAATTGGAATTTTGCATTTTCAGTTATTTAAATTAACCTACTTTAAGACATTTTTTTTTATGTTGGCCCTCTTTCCTTCACCCTTAAGCCTACCAATTAATTACTTCCTTCCCTAGTTGTATTTCCTTATTTACTCCTTTTTCTCTAAGTAATCTAGTTGTCTTTCCCCTTCTGAATTGTGGTTTGTCCTTCATTCTTGAAGTGGACTATGACATAAGGGAAATGATGACATGACTTGCAATTGACTTTGATTTGAGTGAGGCAGGGCTGTACAAAGTCACCAGCCTCACTTTCTCCTCCAGAGTCCTCATGGTCCTGTGGCCCATTCATCAGGATGACTGGAGATGAACCAGGATGTAATGGGAGATATTGGCCCTTTTAAGTTAAGATATTTTCAGGTTCTTACTTTGAGTGAGGCAAAGTCCATTCAATGAATCAGCCTCTTTAAGTGAGTGAAGGAATGGCCCCTTAAATTAAAAAAAAAATCAAACTAGTAGGGGAAGACCCTCAGGGTTGCTGGTCAAAAGAGAAATAGTCACTATTTGCATTCACTCTGAGCCAGGAGGGCCCCAAAAAATAACCATTAAGAGATGACTGGGCAGGGACCTATTGTGGTTAATTATGCCCAAAGGAAGATAAATTTTGATGGCCAAAAGCTACCTAGTTAACTTAGGGTTTACTGGTTAGATTTCTTTCTCAAAGATTAAGGCTTAAATCTTTTGAGTTAAGGAGCCTAGGAAAATCCTCCCCTTCAAATTTTTTTTTTTCTGTTTGCTAGTTTTAAAATTTTTATTTACTGTACTTTTTTCTTTAAAAAAAGGATTTGTCTTTCATTTTTTCCTTTTCTGTATATACTAGGGTTTTATTCTTTAATGCATGTTTTTTGTACTCATCATTCCTTCTTTAGCATCTATATTCCTCTAGGAATTCAGGTTTCTAATGTACACATTTTGGAATCTCTTTTAAACATGTCCCATGTTTAAATACATCCCAATGTTACCTGTTATATCTTCTCCCCTTCCTCACTTTTCCATTATATCTCACTCTTAGAAATACCTGTTTCTTCAGGTGATAAAAAGAAGTACTACAACATGGTAGGAATTTTCTTCTGTCCCTTGTTCATTATTAACCTATTCCCTCACCATAATCATGTCTCCATCTGCATGAAATCTCTCCTATTGATCCATACCCTACCACACTTCTGGGTGTTAGTTGCCCACAGAAGCTCTAATTCACCTTCTCCAAATGCAGGATGTGATGGGTCTATCCAAGCAGCGTTGCCTGCACGTTATTTCTGTCGGAAGGTCTCCATTTTCCATTTTAGAATATCTTTCCCTCCATCAAAATGCATTTTCCTGAAATTTCCTGACAAATGCTGACATTTGCTGGGCATATCACTTTGTACTGAACCTCAAGGTCCTTTGCTATTTGGAATATTATTCTCTCCCCTCCTATGGTTAATTGTGGTTGGAAAAAAAGTATTATTTTATTATAATTTCATTCCCTTTATATTTGAATATATCTCTACTAGTTAGTTACTGAATTTGCTGTTTGTTAGCAGAATTTTTAAATTTCCTCACTATATGTTTTGGAGTTCACAACATAGGTTAAATATTATTTAGTTTATTTTTTTCCCTAGAGGAAATCTGTAAATTCTTTTGATAAGCACTTTGATTTCTGTCTTCAGAAGCTCTAGATAATTGTTTTTTTTTTTTGGGGGGGGGAGAGGTTGTTTGTCTTTTAGTTCTTACATTAGGATGTACAGTTCTTTTGACTTATGTTCTTTTGGTAGTTCTATAATACTTAAAATGTTTTTATGCATCCTGGCTTTCAGTATGTTTTTCAAGTATAAAGATCATGTTTTTTTTTAATATTATTGTTGCCTTTAGTTTCCCTTTTCTCCCCCAGAGTATTCTTCACTTGTATTTCCAGTTGGTATTTTCTTGATTTAGTGAGATTTGTCACAGTATATTTGAGTTTATGTTACTGTCAATTACTTCTGCTTTGCAATATAAAATTCTGATTTCACAGTTATTATTTCCCTTTTAAAACGTCCAAGAACATCACACTGTGGTTCCATGTTTTATTAGTAATCCACAAGGTTCTCTGTTTCATCAGGTATTGTTTCATTTTTCCCTTGTCTTAAAATACTTATTCATAGACTCATTTTACTGGTCTGGGCAGCATATTCCCTTTTATTATGAACATCCTCCCTCTTGTTCTACATGTTAATATTCAAGGTATTTAACTAAGTTTTTTTTTCCACCTGACATATTTAATAATTATGGCCAGTTTTACTTATATTACCCTAATGATCACTTTTTGACTCCTTCCTCTTTGATTTTTATTTCCCTGGGGGATAAATCTCAAAGCTGTTCCAGCCTCTTCCCTCACTGAGTGATTTATGTTTCATTAGTCTAAGTGTCTATCTCAAGTGACTTCTGGGAGAACAAAACTGTCTTAGATGGATTCTAGTTTACTTTCCCTCAAATTTAGTGGAATATCACATGAAAAACACATACTGGTAGCCTTTGTCATTTTTCTTTTTCTTAAATCTGTAGCTTATCTCAATATCAGTGCAGAGTACTGATGCATTTCTGCTCCAAACAGAGCAAGCTTCTGTCTTTTTAGTTTTCTGAAGCACTAGGTAGAGGGGCAAGGGGCAGGGGAGGAAAGCTGAATTCTGTTAAAAGCTTATGGGTTGGATTGTTCATCTTGTCTAAGTATCAGGGCAGGTGGCATCTGGGGTGCTGATTACAGATATTTGGAGTTCAAGATTAATCTTCTTTGCTGTCAAAAGGTTGTATACCTTTTTGAATTTCTTGATGTCAGAGCCTGGAGATAGCTCAAATTGTTTTTATCTCTTATGCACAATGAAAAATTTGGAGAGGTTGTAAGAAAGTATTTATTCCTCTATCTTGTTGGTCACATGACCCAGAGGTTTCTAAACTAACAGCTTCTTATATAAGTATTTCTATAATGTATTCCACATTTAAAAAACACAGAATAAAGTTTATGCAATTTCACATTTTTGGATGATAAAGGTTTTTTATTAAGAACCATAATTCTATAATTCTGTGATATTCATAGAGGATATGGAATACATGATTACTTGCCTTGTTATAACAAATTAGTCATTATATGTAGTTTGCTAAAGATAATATAGTATTTGCAAAGACTGTTTTTCTAACTCTCTTTGATATGGACACCATGAAATTTCTGGTGATGTTGGATGCCAGTTAGAGTTCTAACCTGATGCCATCCATGTGTATATTTGTGATGAAAAAATATATATAACACTCTTCCTTGGTGTGGTGCCCTTCCCTTCCATGTGGGCTGCCTGTCACTTATCCATCCCTTCCATGGAGAATTTCTAACAGCCACTCCAATCTTCATTTGGGACCTGGCCCTGGAGCACTTTGCATCAATGTACTTGCTTTTTTCTGTAGAGATAATATAATTATCTGTTGGTAAATTCAAATTCAACAAACATTAAGTACCTCTGAAAGGTGATGCATATCATGGTATTAAATTGGGTTTATTATTGAAAAAACAAAGTTCAAATCTTGCCTCTGCCTGATACTAGCTATGTGTCAATGGTTAGGTCACTTAAATTCTTAGCAGCATAGGTAGTTCTCTAAGGTTGTAAGTTCCAGGGGCATGGTTGATTTTCATCAGTGGAAGAAAATTCCATAGCACATGCTCATTATATGTATTAAATCACAGGTCTGGAATTCTCTCCCCCCCACACCCATAACATACTTAAATGACATTGTGTTTGGTTCTTGGGATAGACATGTGAAAAATAATACAATCTCTACCATAAAGGAGCTCATAGTTCACCAGAGAGAGCCAAAGTACACTAGAAAAATTTAGGGAAGGAGACAATACTTTTAGCCATTTGAAAGAGGGAATATTTCATGGATGGGGATGTGATTTTAGTTGCACCTTATAGGAAAAATATTATGACAGGCATAAATGAAGAGGGATTTTACTTCAGACCTGAGTGATGATATGTAAGACTTTTAGATTGTATTTTCTACTTACTTATGGGTTCTCTGGGTGTGCTATGATAGATGGCTGGGATTATCAGAAGTCTGACCCTTGGATCAGTGGGATGTTGTATTAATATGATAGTGAAATTAGAAAAAAAATCACAAATTGCTTATTATTTGGAAAATTTGAAAGACTATCAGCCTAAGAGTCATTTGGGCTGGGCTCTAAATCCTAACTAAAGTTCTATCACTAACTTTTTAATATGAGGCCAGTCATTTCAAATCCTTAAAGCCTTCAGTTTCCTCATTTGCACAATGAAAAGGTTGTACTATATGACTAGAAGATCCCTAAGGCATTTTCTAACTCAAATATTTTAATTCTATGTGTTCTCTCTCTCTCTCTCTCTCTCTCTCTCTCTCTCTCTCTCTCTCTCTTTCCTTCCCTCTTTCTCTCTCCCTCCCTCCCTCCCCCCCTTTGTTGAGAAACATATTCATTGACAATCACTGTGTATTCTTTTCCTGTTAAAGACATTCTATAATGGGAACAAGATGGGAGACTGCCTAGATCACTGATCTATGGGAGATGTTGAGTCAGCTGTATGGCATTAGAATTTTTCTGCTTACTGATATCCCTATGGATGAGATGCTATTCTTTTATCATTACAAGTTGAAGAAGAAAAAAAGGTAATTAATAACTCCTACTTTGAAAAGCTAATGCTGCAAATTTTCTCAGACAAGTGCCAAATCATTTTAGCCTGTTAAAATGTGTTTTGGGTTTAGTTTCTGGCCAGTGCCTTCCAGGTTTGCCATCTATCCCCCTCTGGCATCTGTATGAGGGAAAACAACTTTCAGGAGACTCTACAGAATAAAGCAAGTACATTGATGCAAGTGCTCCAGGGCCAGATCCCAAATGAAGGTTGCAGTGGCTGTTAGAAATCCTCCATGGAAGGGATGGATAAGTGACAGGCATCCCAGACAGAAGGGAAGGGCACCACACCCAAGGAAGAGTGTTATATATATTTTTTTCATCACAAACTTACACATGGATGGCATCAGGTTAGAACTCTGACTGGTATCCAACATCTCCAGAAATTTCATGGTGCCCATATCAAAGAGAGTTAGAAAAACAGTCTTTGCAAATACTGCTGCCATCACTCAGTTCTTGTTACACATTTGCAGGATAGGGTGGAGTTTCCACTGTCGTCTTTGATTCAGTTTCTTTAAATGCATCTTAAGTGCAGGCCAAATTACTCTTCTCATGCCTTATGCCTTTTCACCGCATGTATCACTCCAAGTGGGTAAACCAAAGCACATGTTCGGTGGATTAAGATCAGAAGACAGAAAAGAACAATACACCACAAAACACCCAAATGAGACATAGGAAAAATATTGTTAAAGCAAGCTGCTTGATTAAAAAAAATTTACAAACCCATAGCTTATCCCTGAAAGCAGGCTTTTTTAGGATATACAGACTTGCGTCTTTGGGGAAAAAATGTATAAAAGGTTCTACTATCCTGTTGAAGTAGGCAGACCAGCTCTCCGTAGGGGCTTTTTATAAGGAAAACTTGAATTTTATCATTTTGATTCTTTCATTATTTAATAAAAAGAAGCTCTGTCTAGAAATTCAGAGGAATATGAAAGAATATGTATTCATTTTTCCTCATATTAAAAAGAGAAAAAAATAAGAAAAAAGGAAAATATTGGAATCTATAAAAAAATTAATTCAGTATTCTATTTGTCCTATTACTTGCATGGCACCTTTAGCTTTGAAATATAAAACAGATAATTTTGATTACATTAAATTTACAAGAAAAAATGCTTTTGTTCAAGCAAAACCAATGCAACCAAGATTAGAAGGAAGGCAGAAACCTGAGAAACAATCTTTATAGCATGTGTCTCTAATAAAGGCCTAATTTCTCAAATATATAGAGAACTGAGTCAAATTTATAAGAATACAGGCCACTCTCCAACTGACAAATGGCTAGAGGACATGAACAGGCAGTTTTCCAATGAAGAAATCAAAGCTATCTATAGGCATATGAAGAAGTGCTCTAAATCACTTTTTATTAGAAAAATGCAAATTAAAACAACTCTGATATACCACTTTATGTCTATCAGATTGGTTAATATGACTACAAAAGAAAAAAGGAAAATGAGAAATGTTGGAGAGGATGTGGGAAAATTGGGACCATGATGCACTGCTGGTGGAGTGGTAATTGATTGTACCATTCTGGAGAGCAATTTTGAACTATGCCCAAAGGGCAACCAAACTGTGCATACCCTTTGATCCAGCAATACCACTATTGGGACTATATCCCAGAGATCACAAAAAAAGAAAGAAAAAGACCCACATGTGAAAAAAAAATATTTATAGCAGCCCTTTTTGTGGTGACAAAATATTATAAATTGAGGATATGTCCACCAAACAAGTCATGGAATATGAACATAATGAATTACTACTGTGAAGTAAGAAATTATGAACAGGCAGATTTCACAAAAACTTGAAAAGACTTATAGGAATTGGTGCTAAGTGAAATGAGCAGAACCAGGAAAACTTTGTGCTTCTCATCAGCAACACTGTGATGATCAACTATGAAGGACAGAACTTTTATCAGCAACACGGTGATCCAAGATAAGCACAAAGGACTCAAGAAGGAAAATGCTACCTACATCCAGATGAAGAACTTATGGACTCTGAATGCAGATTGAAGAATTTTTTTTTACTTTACTCTTTTGCACATTTTTTTCCTTTTGATTTTTCATTTTTCAGAACTGTGACTAATATGGAAATGCGTCACATGATATCTCTAAACTATATGACTAGGGGCAGAGCCAAAATGACAAAGTAGAAGCACAAACTTAGCATGAGCTCTCACTCCAATCACTTACAATACATGTAAAAAAATGACTCTAAACAAATTTTAGAGGTACAGAACCCACAAAGTGACACAGAGAAACAAATCTCCCACTGAAGGCAGGCTGGAAGGCCTACAGGAAGGGTCTAACACACTGAGCTGGGAGCCCAGTACGGTCCTGTGTGGGCCACACACTTCAGGCCCCCCTGCAGCCCTGACCAAAGTGTCCTGAGCAGACTTCAGGAGAGTGAATCACCCACACCTGTGGCAGTTTCCATACTTCTCAACCTGTAAACACCGAAGACAAAGTAAAAGGTCACTGTGGGACTCTGTTGGAACAGGGGGACAGAAGAGCAAGGTCCAGCCTCTGCCCCTGGGGCAAGAGGTGGTAGAGGCAAAGTGGTGGTGGCTGCAGCTGCTGCTGTGTGGCTGCTTCCAGAGCTCCTGGCCTGAAGGCTGTAGGGGGACCAAATGACCATTCAGAGGGTCTTGCTTTAACCTGCTTGGATGTGAATCATGATCTTGGGTGGTGATCCTGGGGTGTGTGGCTAGTGTGCCAGAGCTTGTGGGGAGTGTAGAGAAGGCACCCTCCTAATAGCTCTGGATGCTGTGAAAACCCCAGCAATTTGGGACAAAGCTCTCTCCATTCTGGAAGCAAAATTCTACCATGGCAAAGAGCTCAAAAGCAAAGCAACTGACTGGCAAGATGAGCAAGCAGAGGAAACATAATCAGACCATAGATTCATTTTGGGGGAACAAAAAAGATCAATCCATGGAACAAGAGGAAGACAATGAAGTCAGAAGTACTGCATCAAAAGCTTCCAAGAAAATACAAACTGTTTACAAGCCATGGAGGGGCTCAAGAAGGATTTTCAAAATCAAGTAAGAGAAGTGGAGGAAAAAATGGGAAGAGAAATGAGAATGATGCAAGAAAATCACGAAAAGACAGTCAACTGCCTGCTAAAGTAGACCCCCCAAAATACTGAATAAAATAACGCCTTAAAAATAGAATAACTCAAATGGAAAAAGAGGTCCCAAAAGCCAATGAGGAAAATGCCTTAAAAAGCTGAATTTGCCAGATAGAAAAGGAATTTCAAAAACTCACTGAAGAGAATAACTCCCTCAAAATTAGATTGGAGCAACTGGAAGCTAATGACTTTGAGAAATCAAGATACTACAAAACAGATCCAAACAAATAAAACAATAGAAGGCAATGTGATATATCTCATTGGAAAAACCACTGACCTGGAAAACAGATGCAGGAGATAGAATTTAAAAATTATGGGACTATTTGAAAGCCATGATCAAAAAAAGAGCCTAAACACCATCTTTCAAGAAATTATCAAGCAAGGGTCCTGGAGTCAGGAGGATCTGAGTTCAAATCCAACCAAAGACACTTGACATACTAGCCTTGTGACTTTGGGCAAGTCACTTAACCCCAATTGACCTCCAAAAAAAGAAGAAAATTATCAAGCAAAATTGCCCTGATATTCTAGAACCAGAGGGCAAAATAGAAATTGAAAGAATTTACCAATTACCTCTTGAAAAAGATCCCAAAGAGAAAACCCCTAGGAATATTATAGCCAAATTCCAGAGTTCCCAGGTCAAGGAGAAAATACTGCAAGCAGTCAGGAAGAAATGATTTGAGTATTGTGCAAACACAATCAGGATAACACAAGACCTAGAAGCTTCTACATTAAGGGATTGAAGGGCTTGGAATACGATATTCTGGAGGTTAAAGGAGCTGGGTTTAAAACCAAGAATCATCTATCCAGTAAAACTGAGTATAATGCTACAGAGCAAAATATGGTCATACAATGACATACAGAATTTTCAAGCATTCGTGATGAAAAAAAACAGAACTGAACAGAAAAATCTGACTTTCAAATGCAAGAAGCAAGAGAAGCATGAGAAGATAAACAGGAAAAAGAAATCATAAGGAACTTTAAATAAGTTGAACTATTTACATTCCTACATGGAAAAATGATAATTGTAACTCATAAGACTTTTCTCAATATGAGGATAGTTGAAGGGGATATATATGTATATATATACACACATACATACATATATATATACATACATACATATGTATGTATAGGAGGGTGTATATTTATATAAATATGAGTGTGGGCATATGTATGTACATGTATACATAGACAGAGGCCACAGGATGAGTTGAAAATGAAGGGATGATATCTAAAAATAAAATTAAGAGATGAGAGAGGAATTTATTGGGAGAAAGAGAAAGGGAAAGATAGATCAGGGTAAATTATCTCATATAAAGAGGCAAGAGAAAACTGTTACAATGGAGGGGAAGAGCAAGAAGGTGAAAGGGAATGAATGGGACAACCTTACTCTCATTGAATTTGGCTTAAGGAGTAAATAACATACACACTTAATTGGGTATCTTACCCTACAGGAAAATAGGGGGGAAGAGGACAAGAGGAAGGATGATAGAAGGGAGGGCAGATTTGAGGAGAGGGTGGTTAGAAGCAAACACTTTTGAAAAGGGATAGGGTCAAAGGAAAAAATAAACTATATGACTATATAAATTATATCAAACTGACTACCATTTTTAGAAGAGGGGAGGGAGGGAGAAAAATTTGGAACTCAAAATATTGTAAAATTGAATGCCAAAAATTTTCTTGATGTAATAGAGGAAAAAATACTATTTAATATTTGACAATGGTATTTCACTGTACTTGGTTTCCTTTTAAATTCTAGATATTTTGCTTTACACATTTAAAGATATCCAGAGAAGAGGTTAATAGGCTTCACCAAAGGGCACCATGACAGAATGGAAAAAAATAAAAATAAAAAGCTAAAAGCTTCTGCTCCAAAGTAATATGGATTGCTTTATACCTGGAAGGGGATTTTGAACCAGGGAGAATCTGTCAGCAGGAGAGAAAATTCTTCTGCCTCTTGCCTAGAGGTGACAAACAGATTCAAGGTGGTGTAATGCCAAGCAAAGGCAACTTCCCAAGTTTCAAAATACCAGCATAGCTGCTCTTCATTTTATTTAGTGACAAATTAAGAACAGAGAAAATCAAAATATAGCATAATTCAAAATACAGCATTCACCAAGTATAATTCAATCAAGTACTATTCCACCCCTGGACATTATATTCATTTAGTCAATCACAAAGCCCCTCTTCTCAAATGGATATTAGTTTCCAATCATAAGTAAAGTACATTCATTTGTTCAATCACAGAGCACAAAAAAGTCAAAAGTTCCCCACCCTTGTCTCAACTGAATCTACCCCAGAGTTATAATAAGCTTAAGCACAGCATTTAATACCCAAAGAGAGGTCTTTTCTTCATCTTGACCTGAGGCAAGTTCTCAGCAATCTTTGTTCCTGGGGAGACAAAGCCTAGCAAGGCCACAAGATACATTGCCAGTGTCTTCATTAATTCATTCTCTGTCTGCAGAACAGTCCCAGGAATTCTGAACCAACAGCAAGGTTCCAGAACCTCTGCAACAACAGCACTGT
>NW_027187419.1:55883493-56053934 GCF_028583685.1 Petaurus breviceps papuanus | reverse complement strand
TCTGAACCAACAGCAAGGTTCCAGAACCTCTGCAACAACAGCACTGTCCTTCACCAGTGGACAGAATTCACTCTCTGTCTGCAGAACAGTCCCAGGAACTCTGAACCAACAGCAAGGTTCCAGAACCTCTGCAACAACAGCACTGTCTTTCACCAGTGGACGAATCAGGCAAAACAACATCAAAACACACAAAGTACCAGCATAACACCCATGTCTCCTCAGTCCTTGGCAGCTCTGGGTGGCAGCTCTAAAAAGTCCTGGGCAGTTCAAACTGGCCCTCAGCAATCGTCTCCGTTTCTGTCTCCACGATGCTGCTTCCAGAAAATTCTTCTGCCTCTCTCTTTGCTTGTGTCTCTAAATTTACATCA
This sequence comes from Petaurus breviceps papuanus, assembly GCF_028583685.1. Taxonomy (NCBI): domain Eukaryota; kingdom Metazoa; phylum Chordata; class Mammalia; order Diprotodontia; family Petauridae; genus Petaurus; species Petaurus breviceps. The sequence continues at coordinate 56,053,566 of NW_027187419.1, read as the reverse complement.
CCAGCTCCTCCCAGTTCAGCATTCTCTTTTCACATCAACAAGTCCATCCCACAAGTGAGATTCACAAGCTCTGGGTTTTAACACAATCAATCTGAAAATCAAGCCAATACAAGGGGATCTTTAAATTCCATTACTATTACATGTGGGTCTCTGATGAAATCAAAGAAACTTCTACTGATCCCTTTAGCTAAGGGTTGCAGCTCTAGTTTGTAGTACTCCAAGTGAGAAACCCACAGCATTTGCCACTTACCTTCTGACAGAGGTGAGGAACTTAAAATGCAGAAAGAGACACACATTTTCTGACATGGCTAATGTAGGAATTTCTTTTGCTAAACTATGCAGAAATATGTTGAGGAATTTTTCTTTTTCATTTGTGCATTGTGTGAAGAAAGGAGAATTGGAGAGACAGATTGATTTTCAAAGTGTTTTTTTTAAATAATAAACTATCTTTAAAAAATGACTAAACAAAGGAAAAGATACCTTTCACCAGACAAACCATCTAAGTACAGAGATTTTTAGGTTTTTCTTGCTGTATGTGGGAGGAAGAAGGGGCCCTTCCAGTGCTCAGGGAAAGAAAAAAGGGCACCTCCTAACCAAAAGTAAAATTATAGATAGGTGTAGGCAGGAACTTTATTGAATCATAGAATTGGGAGTAAAGAAAATGTATGTTGAAAAAATATCCTTGTCTGTGTTCTTACTTTTGAGAATAAGCTCAAATTTCCAAAATGAAAGCAGACACTCCCTCTTAGAGATTTTATTAGAAAGAGGAATAACCCCTTCTTTGGCTGACTATCTTACAGAGAAGGAAGACCATTGTTAACTACTCCCTCCAGGTGATTATCTTAAAAAAGAAAAACAAACCAAAATGAAAATTTAACATGAAAATGAGGAAGACATCCTGTGTGCTTTTCACTGCTACTTTTTTTAAGCAATTGGGGTTAAGTAACTTGCTCAAGGTTACACACCAAGTTATTTTTGTGTGGGTACCAAGTATCTGAGGCCGGAACCGATCCCGGGTCTCCCGACGCCAGGGCCAGCGCTCTTACTCGCTGCACCACCTGGCTGCCCCTTCAACTACTTTTAAGGTAGATGGGGTTGAAATGTATGCCACTGTCAATAAGCAGCCATTTTTTAAGTTCTCTCTTAATATATGACAAGTATTGCCCTTAAGTAAGTAAAGGAAATATAAATATCAGCAGAAAGATATTCTTAAGAATATTCTTAAGATATCTGTAAGAAGTTTATATTCTAATAGAGGAAGATAACATAGAAAATCAAACTGAAAAGCAGAGGGGCTGAGGAAAGAAGGTAATGGTGAGGGGGCCAGTGTACCTGGCAGAAAAAGGCCAGAGTGCAGGCAGGAGAAGAGTGAGGCATGACTGACCCAGGTGTCTTCCAGTATGGAAAAGAGCTCTCTCTGTGGAGAGGCCTCAGGATTAGAGAATACTTTGAATGTGGGAACAAGGGCAAGATGAAGAGGTTTCTGAGGAAGAGGGAAAAAAATTTCCTAAATGCAGCCTAAAGAGGATGGTACAGTAATTTTAAGAACTATTTTAATTTTAAGAACTATCAATAAACCTCTCTCTCTCTCTCTCTCTCTCTCTCTCTCTCTCTCTCTCTCTCTCGCCTAACAATAAGTCCAGGCAAAGCCCTCTTGATCATCCTTTCAGGCCCTGATTGGCTCAGAATGAATATAAATAACAATTGTTTTTATTTCGATCAGAAACCAAATATGTGTGTGTATACATATACACACACCCATATATACATATAAATATACATTTATATATATATATGTAATTTTTCATTTGTTGTTCAATTATTTATTGTATCCCTAGGGATACAAAGAAAACAAGAAAGACCCTGCCCTCGAGGAGCTCTTCTATTAATGGGAAAGACAACATATACATTTTGTTGTTTTGTTCAGTCCTTTTATATCCAGTCCAACTCTTCAAGATACTATTTGGGGTTTCCTTGGCAAAGATATTAGAGTGGTTTGCCATTTCCTTCTGCAGTTCATTTTACAGATCAGGAACTGAGGCAAACAGGGTTAAGTGACTTGTCACAATTAGTAAATATCTGAAGCCAAATTGAACTCAAGTCTTCCTAGGTCTAGGGCCAGCACTCTATTTTCTGAACCACTCAGCTGCCCCAACATGCAAATCACAATGTACAAACAAGCTATATACATGCTAAGTAGGGAATAATCAATAGAGGAAAGTCACTAGAATTAAAAGGAATTGGAAAAGGCTTCCTGTAGAAGGTAGAACTTGAAAAACTTGAAGAAAAAATATCTTAAAGGCTGAAACTGGAAAAGACAAACTAAATAACAAAACATTTACTACTTTAGGGTCTTTTGTTGTTGTTCTTTAGTACAAATCTCAACCTTACTCCAGGATTGAAAGTTTAAATTCATGTAGAATAAATTATATAGGACCTATTTTAATTTTTCCTCCCTCAGGGTGCCTTGGGTCTGTGAGCTATATCAGGAAACAAGTCTAAGGACAACAACAAATCTAGGAAAAGGGAGAGCACCACAAATATTAGGATTGCCACAGAGAAATATTTCTGTTTTAATGAAGCAAAAATGCTTGAATAGAAACTGGTACTCCTGAAGAACCACACACAGTCAATGAACATTTATTAAATACCTACCATGTGCCAAGTACTGTGTTAACTGCTATGAATGAGGAAGGAAGGAAGGGAGGAAGGGAGGAAGGGAGGAAGGGAGGAAGAGAGGAAGGGAGGAAGGAAGGAAGGGAGGAAGGAAGGAAGGAAGGAAGGAAGGAAGGAAGGAAGGAAGGAAGGAAGGAAGGAAGGAAGGAAGGAAGGGAGGGAGGGAGGGAGGGAAGGAGGGAAGAAAATTAAGAAAAAAAGCTAGAGACAGAGAAAAAGAAAGAGAAGAAAGACAGTCTCAACCCTCAAGAAGCTTGGAGTGTAAGAGGGGAAGACAATATAAAAGGAGGTTGATAAGAGGGGGCAGATTTCCAGCACTAATTTCTGCAGTGTCTCCTAGTTATAAAAATCCTCCCTTGGGATTGAGTTTGCGTTTCCTCTGGGTTAGTGCCTTAATCAGTGGTAAAGGGTAGACAAATCTTATTCTGAGGCTCTCCTGGGTAGAAAGGAGATCACTGGTTGGGTATTTTCTGCTCTGTGTTTCTGTGGGTTGCAGAAAGTTGAGGGCCTGCTTCAAATGCCCAGTTAAATTTTCTGATCATTCAGAATGGTGAGAGGGAAACTAAAGGCAAACAAACAAAAAATCTTTCCTCTCAAGGAGTTCATATTCAAATATTGAAGACAGCATATAAACAAGGATAGAGAAACAACATATATACAGGACAAACTGGAGAAAATCAACATAGCGAAGGCATCAGCATTAAAAGGGACAGAGAAATGTTTCTTGTAGAAGGTGGGAATATATCTGAGACTTAAAAGAAACCAGAGAAGTCAAGGAAAGGCACAACGATGAAATGAGGAGGGAGAGAATTCCAGGCATGTTGGACAGCCAGTGAAATATTCTATAAGAGAAACTGAATGTCTTATATTAAAAACAGTAAGGAATCCAGTCTGTCTATATGTTTTTATCTGTTACTCTCACAAAAGCTATTTAGATACAATAAATTAGACATAATGGAATAAAATAATTTGTGTATGTACTAACTTCCTTCAGGCAGACTGAAAGTTTATGATTTTTTTCTTTAATTCTGTAATTGTATTCTTGAAATTTAATTATAATATGCCTAGATAAATTCAATTATAATTCTTCATTTGGGGAATACTTTGATTTTTTTTTTTGCAGGAGTTTTACTTAGTTTAAAATAGTCAAAAAAAAAAATTTCCTGAAGTAGTTCATGAAACATAAGGATTAGATTTTTTTTGGTCGTTGTTTTGTTCTATTTTGTTTTTGTCAGTGTTTTTCATGCTATCAGTGATTCTTAGATTATCTATTTCGCGACTGTCCTCAAAATCTGGCACTTTCAATTGCATTATTCCCAACTTTCTCTCTAGTTGAGTAATTTTTCTGGTCTTTTTTTTTTTCACTTCCATGGCATTGTTTGATATTTTGTGTTTGACTTTTAATTCTGAATTTTATTGTATACAGCATTATTGTTATTTTATTTTTTGCTTTTTTGGAGGGCAACTGGGGTTAAGTGACTTGCCCAAAGTCACACGGCTAGTTTTTTTGTTAAGTGTCTGAGGCCGGATTTGAACTCAGATCCTCCTGACTCCAGGGCCAGTGCTCTATTCACTGTGCCACCTAGCTACCCACTAGGGTGTTATTTTTTTTTTTAATTCTATCATCTTTTCTATTTTGACAAAGTTTGTCAGTATTACCTCCTGAGATTTTCTGTGAACATGTAAAATGCCTTTGGAATATAAGACCAATCAGAGGAAGGAAGGCAGGAAGGAAGGAAGGCAGGAAGGAAGGAAGACAGGAAGGAAGGAATGCAGGAAGGAAGGCAGGAAGGAAGGAAGGCAGGAAGGAAGGAAGACAGGAAGGAAGGAATGCAGGAAGGAAGGCAGGAAGGAAGGAAGGCAGGAAGGAAGGAAGACAGGAAGGAAGGAATGCAGGAAGGAAGGCAGGAAGGAAGGAAGGCAGGAAGGAAGGAAGACAGGAAGGAAGGAATGCAGGAAGGAAGGCAGGAAGGAAAGAAGGAAGGAAGGAAGGAAGGAAGGAAGGAAGGAAGGAAGGAAGGAAGGAAGGAAGGAAGGAAGGAGTTATTAAAGGCTTCACAAATATTGTCTCATTTGATCCTCACAACAACCCTTGACAGTAGGTACCATTATTATCTTTGTTCTACAGCTAAGCAAATTGAAGCAGATAAAGGTAAAGTGAGTTGCCCAGGGACACAAAGCTAATAAGTGTCTGAGGATGGATTTGAATTCAGATCTTACTAACTCCAAGATCTGTGCTCTATCCACTGTACCACCCAATTATGACAACTTCCTCACTGCAAAAAAATATGTACTTCAAACTGAAATTAATTTGAGTGAATTGAACTCAACAAACACTGAGTACCTACCATGTGCAAAGCACAGTACTACACACTGGGTACGTAATTATGAAAGTGAAATACTTCTTGCCCTCAAAGCGTTGCTACCAACTGGGTTTCATACAGCACACACACACACACACACACACACACACACACACACATGCACACACATATACATATACACAAACTAATTCTAGGAAGATGAGAATACTAAGAACTAGAAGAGATGAGGAAAAATCCAGTGTAGGAGGGTGAAACAGTTCACTGTGCCTTGGAGGAAGCCCAGGATGCTACGAGATAGAATTGGGGACAGAGTACACACTTCAGGAAGGGGTAACAACTGTGCCAGGCCCTAGACAACTTGATTATTTCATTGTTATTTCATTATAATAGTGTCTCTAGATATAAGGACATTAGTATATCTGTAGAATTGTAAAGGCTAAAGTACTCAGTGTTAAAGGATGAAATTTCCTACTAAAACAGGAAGAGGAAAAATTTAAAAGGGAAAGGTAGGAGGAGGTTATACAAATCTCAGTGATCCAAGTTTAAATATATCAGAGAAATGAGACATTTGTAAAACACTTAGCACAGTGCCTTGCACAAAGTAGTCACTCAATAAATACTTGTTTGCTTCTCTTTCCCTACCCTTAATAGCATACAATAAAATAATTTTGCTAAGTATTTTTTGCTATTGAATAACAAATAAAATAGCAAATGTAAAACGACAAAAAGTTAGTATAAAGTGTGTGTATTTTTTACAAAAGGTATAACAATTTAACAAATAAAGGTAGGATTTAAAATCTAATCATTATAAGATTGAATGTAAATAGATTGAATTCCCCATTCTCCCCCCAAAGAGAAAGAGGGTTATAAAGAAGAAAGAAATCGCAAAATATCATACCTGGTCTCAATAAATATCTTTTCTGAGTGGAAAATACAACATTTGTCAGCAGTTTACATATAGTTAATTGTCTTGGTTACCTAATAAACTAATATAGTGATCTAAAAACAACAACAACAAAGCAATGACTTTTTTTTAATTCATCCAGTTTTTGACTGGCATGTAGATTCCTTCTATTGTCAACACATAACTTAGTATGTCTACATTTACTACAGAAGGCCACCCATGGCCAAATTACCATTCCAAAGCTATAGTATTTAAATCTGTCATAGAAAACAAAATCCTTGACCACAACCCTGTTCATGCTTTGAATCTCTAGGCAAGAAGCCTCTGTGTTTCTAGTTGCTTTGTTAAGTGCACAACACTTGTGATTTAATATTTCATGAGGACCACTTTCCTGACAGCTCCTTCAGAAAAGAAAACAGATCATCCTTCTCCAGAAATAGAGTGAGGGAGGTGGGAGTAAAGAGGTCAGAGTACAGGGTTGTAACACTCTGTAGGTTGAGTCCCAGTTTTGTTTTCTTTTGTTTTTAAAACCTTATACTACTCATTCTGCTTTTAAGCCTTTAAGGAACAATATGAACTTGAGAACACATTAAGTACCCTGGCGGGCTTGGTATCTGGCTTTTCCTTCACTGACTTGCTGAGTGCATAACAGAAGGTCACCAGAAGCTAAATGAGCAGTGCCCTGGGTGGTCCCTGCCCATTGCACTCCCAGAAGGTGATTCTTGGTTCTTTCTGTTTCCATAGAAAGGGCAGGCAATGGAAATTCAAAAGAACTGGCAATCTGTCCTTTGGATCCAGTGACCTTTCTAAATCAGCATTCAGTCACTGGAGCTGAAGCTTAAAAGGAATTTTTCTTTTGTTGTGTAACTTGAAAAGGGGCAAAACAAAATAGAAACAAATTTGAAAACACTTGTCTTTGGAACATAATTTTTGAGAAATGGCTAAATGTAAGCTCACTCAATTAAAATTTCCCTGCATATTTTAAGGCTGAAGCTAGGAAAGCACTTTTGAGTACTTCAGCATAGTAAAGAGGTCTTTATTTCTTATAATTTATGCATGCAAAATGAAGCTCACATTGAGGATGAGGAAAATATTCTGGCTATTATTATAGAGTAGTGATTTCTAAAAGCCACCTTTTAGCATTTTGGAATGTTTACACCTGCAAAAGAAACGTGAGATTGGACTCACAATAAGCTTTTAGAGGATCTATTTGAAATTTAAAAGAAAAATGCAAACCCACTGCCTGGAACTTTAGAGACTGTTTCCATGTCAGCTCAAGCAGTTGTAAACTTACTGGGATAAATCACTCCTACATTGCTGCATTGTTATTGTGGTATTGGGGCAAAAATATTTGGCAGGCATTTCAAAGTGAATGCTTCAAATGGAATGACGGCAGCTAAAGAGGAAAATGCCAAGATTAAGGAAAGTGCATACTTTGCTATGGAGGAAATTTTTTAATGGAATATTTAATAAAATGAATTGCAGTCATACTTTAATTTAATTAGGGTCCTAGTAATTTTCCTTGGGCATAAGAGAAGTGGAAAAGGTCAGTTCTAAAATGGGCTATTTTCAGATATTTGTTTGCAAAATAAAATATGTAAACAAGTAGAAAAAAATCCCAAAAAGACAGTGAAAGGGAGTGACAGTTCAGCTCAGCTATGATGAATACCCAATTCCACACTGGAATTCCTCCCTAGTAATATAAATTGATTTTCCTCACAGTGAGATGTGGGAAGCATTTGAATATAGGAAAACCAGATTTTTTTTACTATTATTGTTGAAGACTGTTGCCCTACCGTACATAGCTTAGGAGGATCAACATTTCCATTAAAGGCTGCTGTTTTTATAGGGACTTTAAAACTTGGACACAAAAATTGGATTCAGCCTACAAACTGGTAAATAACTAACATTCATCTTTAGCTCTTTCCCCCCTCTTAAATACCAAAGGCAAATAGCAGATAGACATAATCATTGCTATAAAAGATTAAGTAGAAAAGAAATTTGCAATTTTTCAGAGATTCTTTCTCAAATCCTCCAAAAGAAATTTCAAATATATTTGAATTTTGTTGGACAATTAGGCTATTTTACTTTATCCTCTAACATTATTAAATATGTGACACTTCCCTAAAACCATGCTTTCATATGTGTCATAATATAACCCTGTATCAATTTGAGACTTTTCCCCCTTTCATATAAATATCTGAAAGGAATAACAAAAATAAAAACATTCATATATAAAGGATGTCCAATTTCTTCCCTGTGGGCACCTCAAGTTATAGAAAGTCCCTCCACCAATGGGGATTGCATCCTAGTTACAAATTAAGATAAGCCCTAAAGAGTTTTAGAGTCATGTGAGTCGGTTAAGATCAAACAGCTAGCACCAGAGAAAAGTACTGAATTCTAGCTGTGGTGATTCCAAGTTCCCTATAATTCATGTTGCCTCTGTAGTACATATTAACAGCAAAAATCAGATGGCTATAAAATAACACAAAACTCAAAGTATTATATAAAAGACTGTAAAGATTTCTGGAAGTTTATACATACTAGTAAGACCTTCTGAACTACTCAATCAAAATATCTATTTTTCCAATATCTACATTTTTTTTCTTATTTAAAAATGTTTTCATGGGTATTTTGTTTCTCACATCTCTACAGTATCCTAGTTATCCTTCCTTCCTCCTCCTAGAGGGCTATCCCAAGTAACAAACAGTATTTTTAGAGAGAAAGAAAAGTCAGTAAGACTAATCAATACGTTGGGAAAAAAATCTGATGTAATATATAAAACCTGTGGATCTCCCACCTCCATGAAGTGAGTGTCTTCTCATGTCTCTTCATTTGAGTCCCACTTAATCTTTACAATTTTGTTACATTTACTGTAATTCTTTCAATGAAGAAGCACAGCTTCTACAATTGTGAATAACTCAAAATACTTTACAGACATAGTTGAATCAAACTTAAAGACATCTTTCTATGGTAAGTGACAAAGACAGGCAAGTTTTGAATGCTCTTAATTCATCATCTAGTGATTAAGTAACAATCTTGAGCTGGAATTTTGGGAAACCCTAGAGAATCTGAAGATGCAATTATCTCAAGGGATTCCACAAAATTCTCAGAACAAAACAAAACAAGATAATTTTAAAGATAAAATTCATTCATGTTTGTCTTTAAAAATTATATGTGTCATCTATTTGACCAGGAAACCAAGTCATTTCTCTTGTCTCTGGCCCCCTTCTTCCCACCTGGTACAGCAGCCCTCCCAGTCAGACCTCTAGAGACAAACTTCCCCTCCACTCCCTAATTAATTCTATTTTGGCACTCTGCCCTGGGCTTGGTTTCTAATTAGTGAGTGAGTTTAAATTCACCTAATGTATTATATTTAGCTGGGAAGACTGTGTTTCCTATCCCATATAATCATCCACCAGAGAGGCAGAGTTCATTCACATATCATAGCATGTACCCCTCTAAAGTTCATGGTACCATCTCTGTCATGTCTGCCCCTACTTTCTATCTTTTGTAATGGGAAAAGTAATCCAACCAATACAACAATTGCTATAAAATGGATATGAAAATTGACTTTTCTATGGCTTTACATATAAACTCCCCCCCAAAAAAAACTTCCTTCCCTAATTACTTCTCTCCTATATGTATTGTCTCACCCACTAGAATTATCATTTTTATTTTACAATAGGAATTCCTTCAAAGTACAGGTTGTACTTGATGGTCAGTGATATCTCTTCCAACTATTAAACCATGCCTTGAGGGATCCTTGATAATAGAGCTGTTTCATTTTTATACTTGAATCCCCAGCACCTATGTAAAATATCTTCCCTTCATCATGGGAGAGGAATCCTAAGGAACATGAATTTCAAGGGTAAGCCCCTTAGTTCTAGGTCTGGTGTGTGATAGAAAGGCAGATATTGGGTCATGAGTTGTACCTTTCTAGCTCTTGCATTCTACTTTCTCTAAAATGAGTATTGAGTCTTGAAAATGAGTCTTGCAGTCATAAGAAAGTTCTACCCAACTCTGGGGAACAGCTGATGGTCTAAAGCAAAGTTTCCTGACAAAATATGAAAGGAGTAGTTTCAGTGTTGGTGGGGCAGTTCACAGATGGTGAGGGCAGTTTCCTACAGGTTCTAACAGAAGCACAGTATCTAATATCAGTTCTCATAGGTATGAAAATCATAAGGACCTGGCAGTAGGATCCTGGCACCTGGGCTCAAGCACTGATGAGCAGGTGGGCCCCTACTTTATACCCTGTCTTATCTAGGGTAAGCAAAACCTGGAGTTTCCAACCACCTATGTTTTTCAGAACATTAGGCTATTAAGGCTAGATGTTTTTATAAGTTTACTAGCAACTCAGAGAGTCTATGACGATGTATAACTACAGACCACTTCTGGCTTAGTGATGTTGGGCGACTGACTAGCTCTGAGCTCATACACAGATCAAGGTAAATAGTGAGGGAGCTTAGCCTCTCAAAAGGGGATGTTTACACTCTCTCTCTCTCTCTCTCTCTCTCTCTCTCTCTCTCTCTCTCTCTCTCTCTGTCTCTCTCTCTCTCTCTCTCTCTCTCTCTCTCTGTCTCTCTCTCTGTCTCTCTCCCTCTCTCTCTCCATCCCTCTCCATTCCATAATCCTTACCTTGGACTACCAACAAAAATATATTCAAGAAAGTTTAGGTTTTGCTCATGCCTTGAATTTCCATGGGGCAGGTAGGTGGTGCCAGTGATAAAACATGGGCCTGGAGTCAGGAAAACCAGAGTTCAAATGAAGCCTCAGACTTTTACTAGTTACATAACCCTAGGCAAGTCACTTAACCCTATTTGCTTCAATCTCCTCATCTTCAAAATGATCTAGAGAAGAAAATGGTAAATTATTCCAGTATCTTTTCAAAAAACCACCATGACCACCACAACAACAAACCCAAATGGGGCCATGAAGCATGAGATAGCACCGAACAACAACAAAACAAAACAGGATTTCCACATGAGAGAATTGAAAGTCATCAATGTATAATGTGGATAAGGTCAAGCAGCTATTTATTTCCCACACACAAAAGAAATGTCTAAAACACACACACACATACAAACACACATATGCACAAAACCCACATAAGCAGGCATCAACAAAGAAAAAACATGAAGTAGTAACCCATAATTCCTATTATCCTAAGACATTGATACTTAAACATTAAAACATGAGCCACTCAGTGGGACTACTGAACAGTCACTTCATCTTCACCTTGAGACAAATGAAGTTTTAGAAACTACTACTAATCAGATCTAACTAAGAACCCAGAAACTCCCAAACTGCCAAGGTAGCTACTCCTAAAAAAAAATCTATATCTCATAATATAGCTGTTTGGCCCCCAACTCTCAAAGAAAGAAAAATAAAACAGAAGAAGCAACCAAGGATTTGAGGTTCAGTCTCAAGATTCATCTAAGTCAGCCATGTGTGTTACATGACAAGTATGAACAGCTGTCATAGCTGCCTTGATTAGGACTTGAGGGAGGAGCAAGTCCAAGAGAGAGGGTCAGATTATCATCACATGTTCTCATGTTCAGCAAATGGGAAAAGAGAAAATCTCAGAGGGTAGCATCATTGCTTTGAAGATCTGCTGAGTAAGTTCCTCTTCCTGACTCACTGGCCAACACCCTTTGACAAAAACCCATTACCAGGAAGGGAAAGACACATCTTTTAGCAAGGGACAAGAATTCCTCTTCTAACCCCTGTGGTGTCAACACACAAGATCCAACAGTGATAGTTCTTTTATATATGTATATAAGATATGGATTTAGATGAAATCATGTAGAGTAAGGAAAGGAAAAGCAGAAGATCAGTATTCACCTTCACTATAGTGAAGACCTGGATTCCAATCCTAACTCTGACACTTACTGACTATGTGACCATTTACTAGTCACAACCATCCATACTGACCAATCACAACCAGTCAACCATGGGAATAATGAAACATACAGTATCTACTATTCATGTTATAAGACCAACCTCCAAGGAGACAATGCATTTTAGGTTCATCATATAAAGTCTTTGTGAAATAACAGTTATTATTATCATTTATTAATAATGTATTATAAATAATACCATTATTATTTAAAAGGAAAATATATAAAGGTACAGGATGAATGCCAAAAACTATAGAAAGGGATAGACAAAAAGAATATAACTGACAAATCATTAAGGATATCAGTATGCTCAAGGTCTTTTAAAAAAGTTGAAACTGCTGTAAGTGTTAAGATTAATTTATTTTATTGCTGAAGATTAAGTTAATAATAAAATCCTTATTAATAAAATATATGGACATCTATATTTATGTATACATATACATATATGTCCATATATTTATACATACACACACATATATGTTCAGGAGACCTTTATTCAAATCCTACTTCAGACACTTAGCAGAGTGACTCTCAGAAAGTCACTTCTGTTTTCAAAGTCTTGTTTTCTTCATCTGTACAATAATACTTGTTCTATTACTTCAAAGGGCTATTAGGAGGTAATTAGGAAGAAGGCGCTGTTATAAATATTAAAGCAAGGTGAGTGATTATTATCTGGATGTGAAGGCTCCAAAAGACAGAGACAGGACTAGGGAATGCAATAGTGTTCTTCCATCTCCTCACATCCAAGAGGCCTAACTATATGCACAAAATAATCAGGATGGCTAAAAAGATGCCCAATCTGACGCTGAGGCAATTATCCATCACAGACTTAATGATAATACTATATTCTTTGATCTAGGTCATTTGTATTGGTTTAAGAGGAGGGGGGGTAATCCTTTTTTTCCCTATCTAAATATAATGTCTATAAGCAGGAGACTTCTTTAGATTTTTCAGAGAAAACTTTAAAGGAGTTTCTTTTCCAAATTCAACTTCTCCAAAGTAGTCAGAACTTTACTTTTTTTTTTTTTAAAGCAGTGTCAGATTTGCTCTAGAGGTGTGCTCAGATTTCTCAAAGGGCATTTGCTCCTGTGTTTGAACCCTTTCTCCCTGAATTTCAGGTCAGGGCAACCGCTTGACACCTGAGTTGTAAAGTCCTGAAAATCAGATTTCATAATAGAAACACAATCACTTCAGGCTTTTCTGCTCTGTTACCCTTGTGTGAATCCATCAAAGGCCTGAGGTGGCCACAAAAGCAAGAAATGAGCTGATAGTCTGAAAACCCACTCAGCAGTACTGTAAAATGACCTTGGCCTGGCAAGCAACCCAATCTATCCATCTCTCTGTGTATACATACTAACAACATTATTTATCCTCTCCCTGTATTACCTCTCAAGAACTGGACAGGGTGAAGCAAGGCGGGGCGTTATTCCTTCCACTCCCCAATCCCCACATATCACGTATCATAGAGAACACAGAGTCTCTATGATACAAGTAGAGAACAAAGCTGACTAAACACATCTTTTGCTACAGAGTAGGACCCTTTATCAGAAATTGTTTGGGCAGGAGACCACCAACACAACTTTCTATCTGAGAATAGTTGTATTCACTGGATAAGCGGACCTGGTATTCAGATGCATGGTTAATGTCCTGAGCAAAGTGTTCTGTAAATTAAAAACTGGTGTGCTTCTGGAGGTCCTCCTTATACTTTAGAAGAAGTATGGCTGAATGAGTAAGTGTATAGAGTGTTACACTTGGAGTCAGAAAGACCTGGGTTCAAATCCTGAATTATATCCTTAATTAGCTGTCTGATCATGGGCAAATCCTTAACCTTTCTGAATATCACTTACCTCGTCTATAAAATAGGAATAATACCTGTAACTACCATAGTTGCTAGGTTTACATGAAACAATGTATGTAGATCACTTTGCAAACTTTAAAGTGCTTTGCAAATGGCTGTCATTACTATTATATTATTATTGTTAAGCTGAAACATATATGCTTTTGATGGGCATCCACCTTATGATTTTCCCTCTCTTGGGATATTTAGAGCTGTAAGAGATCCTAGTATAAATCTAGATCAAATCACTCTTTTTACATACAAAAAAAAATTGAGGCTTAGAGACATGAAATGATTGCCTAGGTTTCCCCTGACATCCACAAACATACTTCATTTGAAGGGGCTAAATAAAAGAGCTGGAAAATCAGATTTGTGTTTGTGATGGGAATTTTTTTTTGTCTCCAGACCTTATTCACTATAAGGATGCAGACAAGATGTCAAGCTTAAGTTAGAAATATATCTGTTTGGCCATTCCGCCTCTCCCAAGAGATCTTGAGAAATTATTTGTTAGAATTGAGGGGTTGCTTTTATCAGAAGTGTCTACACTTCAGCCAGATTATAGAAAAAAGAAAAATCTTGGGTAAAGCTTTTGGTTATCTTACTTCTTAATATTAATTTACATGATTATATTCTAAAATATTTATTAACGTTGAGGGATTTGTGAAATTTATTTCAATCTATATTTTCTTTGGTTACTACATATAAAGCATAGTAAGGGTTTTGGATACTGAAAATGAAATTTCTTTAAAAATCCAATCCTTGACCACCCTGATCTGATCTGAGCCCCACTGGGCTGTGTGGGTGTGAGAAGTCCATTATATTTTTTCCTGGTGCAGTTCCTTAAATGGTTGAGCTTTTGAGATAATGCAGCTGAATCCAGGCAAGTTTTTTTTTTCCTCCAATCGAATAAACAGTCAAGTCACTTGTCTGTGCAAAGTGGCTGTTGGATCATTTGTGGGTCTTAAAGTGCAAGAGGAATGAAATAGTGGTAGACTTCAAGATAAGATGGAAAATTCTGAAACCCAAAGGCAGATATTTTATCTGACCTTGAAATTGATGCTTCTCACTGAAATGATTTGAAAATACTACTTTCCCTTGAGTGAAAGCTAAAATGGGACAATGGATAATGTGGTTTTCCTGTGTGTATTTTTAAAGTGTCCATCTGGAGAGATATACCATTATAAACAAGTCAGTGAAGTTACATGCTGGACAAATAATGGTGTAAGTGTTAGACTGCATATGCCACAGTTCACAGATCTTAGCTAGCTTGGTTTAGAACTAGGCCCCCATTCTGGTATCTCAAAATGGCTGGATTAAGCATTGTGTGAAACCATTGGTATAACTGCCTAATTTCTCTAAAGATTAAACTTCTGTCAAAACGAGGAAAAAAGCTACTTGTTCTGGAAGTCTGACTTTCTAGGGTTAAAAATCATTTGGGGTACTGAATTATGACAAAGCACTAGATCTTCAACATCTAACACATTTTATTTTACTTAGAATCTTCATGTTCCAGTCTCTTGACCGAAGATTCTTTGAATTTTTTGTTCTATCTATATTCAAAAATTCTTTTGGTTTCTAAAATTTTCATTCTGCTATTATAGAACCCACAAAAATAAGAAAAAAAGCAACCCACAAAAAGGTTGAGAGAATGAAGTACTCTTGTTTTAATTCACAAATAGGTTTAAGTTATTGTTGATGTCATTTTTCAGTGGTGTCTGACTTTTCATAACCCCAAGTTGGGTTTTCTTGGCAATGAAGTAGTTTGCCATTTCCTTCTCTAGCTCATTTTGCAGATGAGGGATGGAAGCAAACAGGATAAAGTGACTTGCCCAGGGTCATACATCTAGTAAGTGTCTGAGGTGAGATTTCAACCCAAGAAGAGGAGTCTTCCTGACTCTTGGCCCAGCACTCTACCCACAGAATCACTTAGCTGCCTCCAAATAGGTTTAAATACAATGCTAAGTTGGATTTGGGGAAAATAGAGAGGAGAAATGGTAAGGGAAGGAAGTGGATGAGACGAGAGGGAAAAGGAGAGAGGGGAATGGGGAGGAGACAGACAGAAAGAGAGAGAGAGAGAGAAGCAGAGCATGAATAATCAATGAAAATTTGTCATGAGTAATTGGACCTAAAGAATGTTAGGAGAGTAGACCTAAAAGTGATGTGATCTAACCCCCTCATTTTCCAATAAATGGGATAAAGAAAGGGATATGTTTAGTGACTTGTTCAAGGTCTCAGGCCCAGTCTCATGTGCAGTCTCTACACATGTGTTTCTATTCATTTCTAGTCTTTAATCACCTTTTTCGGTTCCTTAGAAAAGCAGCTGAGGCTGAGCAGCAAATTCCTTATCCCATCAAAACGACTTTGGACAACACAAATTGTGTTCCCAATGCTTTACCACAGTGGCATCAGGATTTTACTGCATTGTTAAAGTCTGACTTCTGAGTGTCTTGCTAGAATTTTTCAAAGCTTATTTCATGTATTACGTAATGCAGCAAGCTGAAAAGTAAAACACTGGGTTATGCATCTTCGGCACAGACGTGTTTCATCTTCTTACTGCTAACTAGTCAGCCAGATGTTTGGTGAAATCCTGTCGGGATTCCATGGCACACTGTTCTTTGTACTTTTAACATTGTCTCCAACTGCAAGTAGTTCAGGGTTTAAGTTGATATTTCTACTTCTCCCTCTCTAACTCTTCAGAAGCTCAAAACTGGCCCTTATTTTCAAGCTGGTGGAAACTGGATGGCTCCTTTTGCTGAATTTCTTATTCTTCATAATGTCTTTTTTCACTCCTCTTCCTAATCTTTGCCCAAAAGAAAACAAGTTAGAAGGTCCTTTGACACTTGTTACTATTGTCCAATTTCCGTGTTCTTCCCTGGTTTCCAGGCAACCCAGGCAGAGGCTCACTATCCATTAAAGACAAATTCAGATGGCACACATAGACTTGAGCCAGAAAGACTGATAGAGGTCATCTAAACTTATCAACCCTCCTCATTTTGTGAATGAGGAAACTGAGGTTCGGAAAGATTAAATGACTTGTCCATGATCACATACATAATAGGAAGTGGCCTGCCTGGGATTTAAATATAAGTCTTCTGACCTTCCCTAGTGCTCTTGTCTACTGTAACACAGAAACTGTAATAAAGATAGCGTAGGGACCAGAATCATGGATTCATTGATTATTCAAGTGATACTAGAGTTGGAATTACTAGATACAAGCAAATATTATTAAAATACTATCATTTTGTCACAGCAGTGATGAGCATTTGTAGAGACAATGGGCTGACTCATGATATCTCTCTTTAACCCAATGAAATTAGATCTATTTAACTGCCTCATCTTTAATCTGTTATTTTTAAAAATGGATATTATACTAAGGAAACATTAAAAAAAACTGTAGCTCAGAGGGCGGAGTCAAGATGACAGAGTAGAAGCAGGGCCTACCCCCTGCTCTGGCTTCCACCTTCCCCAATCCATGTAAAAAGGGGACTCTGAACAAACTTTGGAGCTGCAGAACCCACAAAATGACACAGAGAAGCTAACCTCCTGCTGAGGACAGCCCAGCAGGCCAGCAGGAATCGGCCAGCACAGTGCTCTGGGAGCTGAGCCCAGCCCCACACTGAGGCTTTAGCCCCAGGGTGGGCCTGACAAGCCCTCAACAAGAGGGACTCCAGATCAGCAGCAGCTGTGGCCATTTCCAGATTTGTCAACACATAGATGCGAAGAACAAAATGAGAGGTCAGTGCAGTCTGGACTTTGGGATCCAGTAAATGGCAGTGCATGGCTTTTGCCCCCACAACAGGCAGCCAGCCCCACATGGCAGCTTCAGCTCCTGGCCTACAGACTGTAAGGGGACCAAGCACCAGTCTGAGGGGTAATCGCTCTTGCTTTAACCTTCTTGGATCTGGATTGCCATCTAGGGTGGAGGTCCTGGGGTGTGTCCAGCTTGCCAGAGTGTGTGGAGACCTCAGAGAGGGCACCCATCTAATACGTCTGGCAGCTGAGAAAACCCCAGCATTTGGGATGAAAGTTCCCCAGTCTGGTGGCAGAGTCCTACTTGGCAAAAAGCCCAGAGGTCAAGTAACTGAGGGGCAACATGACCAGGCAGAGGAAACAAAGCAGACAGAAGATTCCAATATTGGACACCTATTTTGGGGACTAAAAGGAGCAAAGCATGGAACAGGAGGAAGGCAGTGAAGTCAGAACTCCTGCAGCAAAAGCTTCAAAGGAAAATACAAGCTGGTTACAAGCCATAGAGGACCTTAAGAAGCAGATAAGAGAAGTGGAGGAAAAATTGGGAAGAGAAATGGGAACAATGCAAGAAAATTATGAAATGAGAGTCAACAGCCTGACTGAGGAAAATAACACTTTAAAAAAAAGACTAACTGAAATGGCAAAAGAGGATCAAAAAGGCAATGAGGAGAAGAATGCCTTAAAAAGCTGAATTTGCCAAATGGAAAAGAATCTCAAAAGCTCAATGAGGAGAATCATTGCTTCAGAATTAGACTGGAGCAAATGGAAGCTAATGACTTTATGAGAAATCAAGATGCTGTTAAACAGATCCAAACAAATGAAAGAATGGAAGGCAATATGAAATATCTCATGGGAAAAACCACTGACCTGGAAAATAGATCCAGGAGAGATAATGTAAAAATTATTGTACTACCTGAAAGCCATGATCAAACTAAGAACCTAGAAATCATCCTCCAGGAAGTTCTCAGAGAAAACTGCCCTGATGTTTTAGAACCAGAGGGCAAAATAGAGGTTGGAAGAATCCACCGATCACCTCCTGTAAAAAATCCCCAAAAGAAAACTCCTAGGAATATTATAGCCAGGTTCCAGAATTCCCAGATCAAGGAGAGAATATTACAAGCAGCTAGGCAGAAACAATTTGAATATTGTGGAAACACAATCAGGATAACCCAGGATCTGGCAGCTTCTACACTGAGGGATCAAAGGGCTTGGAATATATTCCGGAGGTCAAAGGAGCTGGGATTAAAACCAAGAGTCACCTACCCAGCAAAACTGAGTATAATGTTTCAGGGGAAAATATGGTCATTCAGTGGAATAGAGGACGTTCAAGCGTTCTTGCTGAAAAAACCAGAATTGAATAGAAAATTTGACATTCGGATACAAGAAGCAAGAGAAGCATGAGAAGGTAAACAGGGAAAAATAATCATAAGGAACTTATCAGAGTTGAACTATTAACATTTCTACATGGTAAAACAATAATTGTAACTTATGAAACTTTTCTCAGTAGTTGAAAGAAATAGAAATATATATATATATATATATATATAAGTGTATATGGGCATATGAATACATATGTGAATTTATACATAGAGAGAGGACACAGGACCAATTTAACAGTAAGGGATGATACTTAAAAGGTAAAATTAAGAGGTGAGAGAGGAATATAATGAGAGGAGATGGGGAGAGACAGAATGGGTTAAACTATCATATAGAAGAAGCAAGGGAAAATGGTTACAATGGAGGGGAAGAATAGGAAGGCAAAAGGTTATGGGTCAAACTTATTCCCACTGAATTTGGCTTGAGGAGGGAATGAAATACACACTAAATAGGGTATCTCACCCTCCAGGAGAGTAGGAGGGGAAGGGGATGAGAGGGGGGATGATGGAAGGGAGGGCATGTTGGGGGAGAGGGAAGTTGGAAGCACCCACTTTTGAAAAGGGATGGGATCAAAGCAGAGAATAGAGCAAGTGGGAGGTGGGATAGGAGGGAGGGAAATATAGTCAGTCTTTTACAATATATCTACTATGTTATTTCTTTGCATTAGCCACACATGTACAACCGATACTGAACTGCTTATCTTCCCAGTAATGGTGGGTGACAAGGCAGGAAGGGAATGAATCTTGAATTCAAAGTTCTAAAATCAAATATTCAAATATATATTTATACATATATATATATATGTGTGTGTGTGTGTACATATATATGTATATATACTATTATTAATAGTATTTTACATGTAATTGGGAAATAAGATATACAGGCACTGGGGCATAGAGATCCACTGGAAAATCAAAAGGGGTATGGGAGAAAATATGGGAGAGAGCAGATTGGAGGAGGGGACATCCTGTGGGACTGCTATTTTGGGGTGGTGGGTAGGGGAAAAACGGGGAGAAAATTTTTAACTCAAAATCTGGCAGAAATGAATGATGTAAATCATAAGTTAATAAAGCATTTGAAAAATAAAAAAACTATAGCTCTCAAGAATAAACTTCAGTGATTATTAGAGGTTTTATGTCAGCTGTTGGTGTAGAAAAGTCTAGATTATGAGAATCATTCAAGCCCACAATGAAACAAGACCAGTGTGAATGAAGTGTAAAGAAAAGTGTGGCCAAAAATGAAAAACAATAATAAGAACCTACAAATTATTGTTGCAAAATGGCCTAATTATTCCTTTGAAAACAAGTGAAACCTTTAGAGAGATGGGGCAGCTGGAGGCATTGTTATTGATGCCTTTGAAGTATGGTGTAGACTTACAGTTAGAAATATGGCAAGAATATTTTTTTTAAAGATTGCCAACTAGGGGTGGCTAGGTGGCAAAGTGGATGGAGCACGGGCCCTGGAGTTAGGAGGAACTGAGTTCAAGTACTACCTCAGACACTTAACATTTACTAGCCGTGTGACCCTGGGCAAGTAACATAACCCCAATTGCCCTGCCTTCTACACTCAAAAAAAAAAAGATTGCTAACTGTTGCTATGATGAAAAAACTCATACTTTTTTTTTGCTTTTTGGAGGACAATTGGGGTTAAGTGACTTGCCCAAGTTCACACAGCTAGTTTTTGTGTTAAGTGTCTGAAGCCAGATTTGAACTCAGGTCCTCCTGACTCCAGAGCTAGTGCTCTATTCACTATGCCACTTAGCTGCCGCCAAAATCATACTTTTATTGGCAAGGTGATGCAAAGACAGGGACATTGAGGTTTGGAAAAGCATGATGTTTAATAGATAAAGCCCTTTTTTTCATTAAAGGCTAACATACAGGTGAGCTTGTAAGTTTTAGTTATCTTTATCAAGTCAGGTCAATAAGTATTTATTATTATTTTATTAAAGGCAAAGGATGGAAAGAAGGGCAAACAAGTCCCTGCTTTTAAGAAATTCACTGTTTGAAGGGGGAGACAACATGTAAACAATTCTTTTCAAAGAAGATATGTATTGAGAATGAGAAATAATCAACAGGGGAGGGCAGATTAGAATAAGGCTTCTTGTAGAAAATTGGACTTTAGCTGAGACTTCTAGGAAGCCAGCAGAGAGAATTTCAGGGATGAGGGACAGCCAGTGAAATTGTGGTGGCAATATGAGAGGAGAGAAGGGGGTGTATACAAGAAATGTCCCTTAGGTAGAGAAAACCGGACTTGGCAATTGTTTGGATGGGGGTTCTATAAAGAAGAGCAAGGGAGTGAAGGATTACACCTAGTTCTCAAGCCTGGGTGACTGGCAGAGTGGTGTTACCTTCAACAGTAATAACGAAATTAGGAAGAGGGGAAAATTTGGGAGGGAAGATGAAGAGTTCAGTTTTGGACATATGGAGTTTAAGATTTGCATGTGACATTTGATTTGGCTTGTCCAATAGCATAACTGGAGGTCAGGAGAGAAGTAAGGACTGGTCAAACAGATCTGAGAACCATCTTCACAGAGATGATGGTTGAATCCACAGAAACATATAAGATCTCCAAATGTAAGAGTATAAACAGAAAAGAGAAGAGGTTCCAGGACAGTTTTGGGGGGACTCTTGCCAGCTGCAAATTGGATGTAGATCCATCAAAGGAGACTCTCAGACTGTGAAACATACACACAACTTTCAGCAGGCCTGGATGTCTTATCCCCAGTGAAGTAATGGTGAACAAAGAAGAATATATTTGTATATTGAGAATCAGAATTATTCCAAAATTATAAAAATTCACAAATGGAAATGGAATATTGCCAAATCATTTTGTATCATGCCACATATCCAAAAAAAAGTGGTTTATAAGCTTGTCCAAGAGATGGAGACAAATATGTTTCAATTGTCTGGGAACTTGTCTGATTTCAAGTCATTGAAAACACACATATGGGTTATAATCAAGGCTATACTTGAGAAAATGATCGTACATACAAGTATAGTTAATTTCTAATGTGAAAAGGTATAGTTACATGATGAAGAATTAAAGGATGTGTTAAAATCATGTTAATTCTATGCCAAATCATGCAAAATAAGTCATTTGAAAAAATGAAGCCATTGAACATTATAAGCTTTTTTTTAAGGTAAAAATAAAAGATTTATTGTATAAATAAATTTAGTTATTTTATTTTGTTACAGTTAATATTCACATCACTCTAGAAGGAAGCTTAGAGATTGTACCATCTCATATAATACATTCGACTAATGAGGAAACTGAGGCTCTCATAAAGGAAGTAACTTATCTAGGGTCACACAGGGAGTTGGAAGAAGAGCCATAATTCAAATTCAGGTCCTCCTATCCCAGTACTTATGTCACTATCCCAAACTGCCTGATCATTATAGTCTCATCTCTCAGTGTTAAACTCAATAATAATTTCAGTAAAATAGAAAAAAAAAAGTTGTTCATGTTAGAAGATAAGTAGTTTAGGAGCAGATGTTGTTAAGTAGCTGTGCTACATACTAGAACACATGCCTCTATTATCTCCTCCTTACGTGTGTCAGTCTTTTTGCATGGTTGATTAATACTCTTTGTCCTCCATTAAAGTGAGTGCATCTCATTTTTTGCCACATAGAGTTTACCATTGATTGTAGGAATTTGCTCTTCTGCTCCCATCTAGAAGCCAGTTTCCACTTTCATTTTGACAATATTTACCAGCACCTATTATTTATTCAATGTACTTTCTTCATGGATTAAAATAGGAAGAGAGGTGAAAACATGAAGGTTTTGGTGAAAAATGGCTTAAGATTTAGATGATCTGAGTTCTAGTTCTTCGCTACTTCCACTGTTTCTATTACCATTACTGTTTCTACTACTATTATTATTGTAGTTCTCATTCTGACACATTAACTGTTCAACTTTGAGGAAGTTGTTTACCATTTCTATGAGACATTCAATTTGGCTTGTCCAACAGCACAACTGGAGGTCAGGAGAGAGGTGAGGACTGGCCAAATAGATTTGAGAACCAACTTCAAAGAGATGGCAGTTGAATCCACAGGAGCATATGAGAACTCCAAATGAAATAGTATAAAGGGAAAAGAATTTCCTCATATGTAAGGTAAAAATAATGATGCTTTTAATACTTACCTCAAAGGATCTTGGTAAGAAAAGTGTTTTAGAAATGAAAATGCACTATATGAATATAATTACTATGCTTGATCAACTTCATCTTGTTCACATGTTTAGATTTCTCAGAAAAAAATTTGACATTTATGGACCAGATAACATTCACTACTTTATATGAAGCTTAATGATCGGTTTATAAAGTACGTATTATGGATATTATTATTGAATCAGGAATGTGGCTAGTTAGAAAGGTATTTTTAGGCTTAGTTTTGTTTCATTGTCTTTCTCTTCCTATTCATTTGCATGGAATTGAGAATGTAGGAAATCCAGAAAAACAGAGTCCTTGGCATTTTGCTAGAAGAGTAGCCCCTATGGGCCTAATGGACTCTCAGTTTTTTCAGTCTTTTATGACTCTTCATGATCCCATTTTGGGGTTTTCTTGGCAGAGACACTAGAGTATAATGTCATTTCCTTCTCCAGCTCATTTTATAGTTGAGGAAACTGAGGCAGACAGGCTTAAGTGACTTGCCCAGGATCACATAACTAGTAAATATCTGAGGCTAGATACGAACTCCTGAAGAGAAGTCTTCCAGATTTCAAGCCCAGTGCTCTATCCACTATGCCACTTAGCTGTCCTATGATAAACTCTAACCACTGTGAATTAAACAAGGTACATAGAGTTTCTGGTACCAAGCTAGAGAAAAGTCTGGTAGACACCCAAGTGCCAGTGACCCAGAAACAGCATTAAAAAAAATAAAATTAGCAGGCGACTAGGTGACACAATGAATAGAGCACAGGTCCTGGAATCAGGAGGACCTGAGTTCAAATCTGGCCTCAGACACTTAACACTTACTAGCCTTGTAACCTTGGGCAAGTCACTTAACCCCAATTTCCTTACTTTCTTCCCCTCCAAAAATAAATAAATAAAGCTAAAAAAATAGAATTGCCTATGAGAATGCTAACTAATAATTGGGAGTGGTCCTGATCTTTGTTCATAGTATCAGAGATTTAGAACTAAAATGGATATTGGAGGAAGTCTAGTCTTAACCCCTCATTTTACATATGAGGCCCTGGGAAACGACTGGAAGAAATTCACACAAGTATCAGAGATGGGTTATGAACTCAGGTCCATTGACCATGGAGTCAGAGCTCTTCCCACTACATGAGCTATCTCCCTCAGAGAATTTGGCACATGGGAGTAAGCTTTACGTTCTTTTTTTTGCCTTTTGGAGGACAATTGGGGTTAAGCAACTTGCCCAAGGTTACACAGATAGCTTTGTGTGTGTGTGTGGGTATTAAGTGTCTGAGTCCGGAACCGAACTCTGGCCCTCCTGACTCCTGGGCCGGCGCTTTACTCACTGCGCCACCTAGCTGCCCCAAGCTTTACCTTCTTAACAGCTAGTAATCTGAAAGAATAAAGAAAGACTCTCTCTACCATGTTTGTATTTTCCCCAATCTGTTGGCTGGGTATGCCACAGGCTTATACTTTCTACAGACATATAAGCTGCCTTGGGGCTCTCAACCAAGACAGCATGGCATCTCCTACTCATCTTCCTCTTAGGAAAACATTATATTTTGGATGAGGACTCCAGCTAAAGCCAGAACCTTGAGGCAGGGATAAGTTCTATACCTTTGTGCCAATGTTACCACCCCTAAATCAAACAGCAGTGACTATGGGACCAAAGGAGGAACACTAAGAAGCAGATTCATGAAACCAACAAGAAGCAAAACCTTGTGAGGCTGTGTCCAGTGGAGACTAAGCTATATGGAACCAGTAGGGAGCTGTGAGGACTTTAATGGAAGACATCCATGGACCTCCAACTTCGGGGACATAAGTTGTCCATCTATACATGTGCCCTGGCCACCTGTGTTTCGTGTGTGTGTGTGTGTGTGTGTGTTTTCTATTTATAGAAAGCCTTTGGACTTTAAAATTAAAATAGCATAATAAGACTCAGTCCTTATACTATTACAAAAATCGAACACTCATATTTCTGTGCTGGTCCATATTTTCCCTATATT
This sequence comes from Petaurus breviceps papuanus, assembly GCF_028583685.1. Taxonomy (NCBI): domain Eukaryota; kingdom Metazoa; phylum Chordata; class Mammalia; order Diprotodontia; family Petauridae; genus Petaurus; species Petaurus breviceps. Next base: position 56,028,660 of record NW_027187419.1, on the reverse strand, counting down.
TGTGCATCTCCATGTGTATTCTTTACATAAATACCCATGGCTTATGTGGGGGGGGGAGATGGAGGAGTTATTGCTATTTTTCTTAGTATGTTATTCCATTATAAATACTTTACTTTGAATTAACTGAGTTTTCTAGCTGATTACTAAAGATAAATCTGTTAGCAATGGGTCTTGAAATATGATTGTGACTGACCTATCTGTGGTCATATTAAATGCCTTGAAAATATAACAACTTTATCTGAAGGACTGATGACAAGTGCTACTGCATAAAGCCCTTTATATGGTACTTAGTTTTCTTCATCAGCTTCAGCTCCTGCAACCTTTAGCAATTCTCACATTAACCTCAAAAGACCATGGTCTACTTTTACACTCCCCCACTTCAATGATAATCTCAGAGGGAAGGTACCAACAATAAGGAGGGCCAAAAAAGGCTTATGTTTTTGTCCTCTCTGACACCCTATTATGGGATTCATTAGCTTCCTTTATTACCATTCTCTTGACCTTTATTCTCCTTCAATTACACTAGGGAATAGTGATAACCTTAAATTCAATGTTCCCACAAGAGTTCCCTTACCACATGCCACAGCTCTGAATTTTCTCAACCTGAACATAGTTTACTTCCCATTTCTCTCCATATATCACAGTGCAGTTGAGGCCTGGGTGCTACTTTCTCAAAATGCACTCAAGCAATCAGGCCAGAACTTTCTTCATCATCTCTGCCTCCTAGTTTTCTTTCCTAGTTTTCCCTTGTTGAGATTATTGCCAATTTGTGTTGTTTAGTCATTCAGTCATGTGCTATTCTTTCTGACCCCTGTGAATTGTCTTTTCCATGGAGTATTCATGCCAAAGACACTGGAGTGGTTTGCCATTTCCCTCTCCAAGGAATTAAAGCAAACAGAGGTTAAGTGACTTGTCCAGGGTCATATAGCTAGTTAAGTGTCTGAAGACATATTTGAACTCAGTTCTTGAGGTTGAAGTATGCATTGCCAGAGTTAGCTCAGTTTGGGAGGCTACCAAGGAAAGTATGGGAGAGAAGGTATTTAGACTGCCTACCAAACTGAAGGTTTACAGAGTCGTTGTGCTGACCTCTTTGTTGTATGCCTATGAAACATGGACAGTTTACCAGCACCATGCCAGGAAACTGAATTGCTTCCATTTGAATTCTCTTAGGAAGATCCTGAGGATCACCTGGCAGGATAAGGTACCAGACACTGAGGTCCTTACTCAAACTAAACTGCCAAGCATTCAAACTCTGCTTCAGGGAGCACAACTCCAATGGGCTGGCCACATAGTTCGAATATAAAATGTACGCTTGCCAAAAAGACTGTTTTATGGAGAACTCACACAAGGCAAGTGTTCACACTGGGGTCAGAAGAAGCAATACAGGGACATTCTCAAGGTTTTTCTTTTTTCTTTTCTTTTTTTTTTAAGCAATTGGGGTTAAGTAACTTGCTCAAGGTTACACGGCCAGTTATTTCTGGGTGTGGTGTTGAGTATCTGAGCCCAGATTTGATCCCCAGATCATCCCAACACTGGAGCCCGTGCTCTTACTCACTGAGCCACCAGACCGCCCCTAAGCAATTGGGGTTAAGTAACTTGCTCAAGGTTACACGGCCAGGTGTTTCTGGGTGGATGCTAAGTGTCTGAGTCCGGGATTCGATCCCCAGGTCATCCCGACACTGGAGCCGGTGCTCTTACTCACTGTGCTACCTGGCTGCCCCTCAAGGTTTTTCTTAAGAACTTTGGAACTGATTGTGTGACATGGGAGACACTGCCACAGGACTGCTCAGCATGGCGTGCCCACATCAGAGAAGGTGCTGTGCTCTATGAGCAAAGCAGAATTGAAACAGCTCAAAGGACATGTAGGATGTGCAAATTTGGAGAATCCACCCCAAATGTTCACACGGACTATTTTTGCCCAACCTGTGGTAGAGAATCCCAGGCTCATATTGGTCTCATCAACCACAGGCAGACACACTGAAACTTGACTTGAGTATAGTGATGCCATTTTGGTCCTTTTCAAGAAAACAAAGGACAACAAACCAACTAACCAATCCTCCAGGGTCAACACTCTCCCCACCGAGCCACCTCTCTGCCATACTTATCATGTATACATCCTGTTTATACATTAGTGTTTTCATGGTATTTTCCTCCTTAGACTGATGTCTTTGAAAACAGATATGCTTTTTTAACCTTTCTTTGTATCCCCATCCCTTGGCACACTGCCTGGTACATAGTAGTGCTTAATAAATGCTTGCTGACTGACAAACAAGTGTCAGTCTTAACCATTCTGTAGTTTCTGACATTGCTGACCACTCCCTCTTCTTCTATAGTCTCTCCTCCATGAATTTTCATAACATTTTTCACTTCTAGGGATCTTTCTACTTTTATAAGTGATCCTTCTTAGTCTCTTTTACTGAATTTCCAAGCCTCTGTGCTAGTCTGTCTTCTCTTCTTTCTCTATGCTTGCTCGGTGAGCCCCTCAAATACTTTTCACTTCAACTTTTCACTCTATGCAGATAACTCTCAAAATCTTCATATTTATCCTTCATCTTTTTTCTACTCTCTTGAAACTGCCTACCATAGGCATCTCTACTTGACTTCTCATTGGAATCCCAAATTTAGTAAGTCTCAAAAAGAAAACATTAACTTTTCCTGTAAGTACATCCATGCTCCTCTAACTCCCCTATTTCTATTTAAATTACCATCATTCTTCAATCCATCAACTTCACAGTCTAGGAGTCATGTTTAAATCTTCAGTCTCCTCCAACCTCCATATCTATTTTTTTTTTTTTGCTTTTGGGAGGTCAATTGGGGTTAAGTGACTTGCCCAAAGTCACACAGCTAGTAAGTATGTCAAGTATCTGAGGCCAGATTTAAATTCATGTCCTCCTGACTCCAGGGCCGGTGCTCTATTCACTGCACCACCTAGCCTCCCCCATATCTAATTTTTGCTGGGTAGTTGAAGGGCTAGGGAATATAAGATCTTCTTTATCCATTAATAGGCCTATGTGACCACGTGTTCCCTCTTTTCCTTGGAACAGGGGCCGAGTTCCCAGATTTAAAGGAACACAGGTATTTTACCTCACCAACCATGGATATTTTGCTCCTTTGAAATCTGACCCAGTTCACAGCTGTGATACATCTCATGTCGATTCACATAGAGCCAGCTAGGCAGGCAGGCTCTCACACTCTTCTGAGCCAATGAGATGCTGGGTCTTTGTTGGAAAACTATATACATTCTGGGAGGGTTGTATTTTGTCTGGGGGCTCACTCATGGGAAGAATGTTTCACCTGAGGTCTTTTTGATTTCCCGGACAAGACTCTGGGTCACCATTGTGAAGGGCTGCCCTACCATCACCGCCCCTTTGTGTACCCAGATATTAGTGCTCCCTGGTCTATTGATGTATGTAATTAGTTCTATTACTCTAAGACAATTGGAGCCCTGTCAATTCAATCTTTCTTAAGTACTTATATATCTTTCTGCACTGTTTATCTTTCTGATCTTTCTGCATTGTTTAAAGTAAAACTGTTAACCCCTTTGAAGCCATCTTTCCTTTATAAAAGCAGATAAAAAAAAACTGTGCTAGTGGCCCTCCTGTGTGCTAATGTTATTGGTCTTACACCTCCTCAGCAGCTCTAAGTATCATTAACGATACAGTATTGTCAATTCCACTTCCATTACATCTTCTGTGTCCATTTGCTCTTTACTGACATCACAACCACCTTAATTCAGCTCCTCATCACTTCTTGACCAGACCTCTCAAGTTTTAGTCTGCTATACTCAAGAGGAAAAATCTACCTGTCAGATACATCTTGAGTTCCAAGAAAAGGGTAGTTTTGTCTTGTCAGCTAGGTGGAATAGATGATAGAGTTCTGGGTCTGGAGTCTGGAAGATTCATCTTCCTGAGTTAAAATCTGGCCTCAGACATTTATTTAGTTGTGTGACCCTGGGCAATTCACTTACCCCAGTTTGCCTCAGCTTCCTCATCTGTAAAATGAAACAGAGAAGGAAATGGCAAACCACTCAAATATCTTTGTCAAGAAAACCCTAAACGGGGTCATAAAGAGTTGAATATGACTGAACAACAGCAACCACAAAATTTTTGTCTTGATGATCTTTTTTTTATTCTGATATAATGCATGACTATTGATTTATAAGGTTGGTTATAATGAAGTGAACTCCTTGCATCTAGCTGCTGTCTCCTCTAATTCACCCTCCACAGATTTTTCAAATTTTAATTTCTAAAGTGTGTCTGACCATGACATACCACCTTGCCACTCGAGAAGTTTTCTAAGTCTTCCTAGTGTCCTGTAGACAAAATACAATCTCCTCTGTCATCTAAAGTACTTCATAATCTGTAAAGTTTTATTTCAAATTTCATGTACACTTCATTCTAACTGAACTGGCAGACTTGCTATTATTCCCTGAGTGTGATTGTCATCTCCCCTCTCTGCCATGATCATCCCCACACCCAAAATGCTTTCCCTCCTCAACTAAGCTGCTTAGAAGCCCTTGAGTCTCTCAAAGTTTAGCTCAAGCACCACCTCCTACAAAGCAGCCTTTTGTGATTCTCAGATGTGAAAATATCCATCCCCACTGTTACTTTGTGTGACTGTGTATTTTATTTACTTGTTTGTATACATTATCCCCTCCCTCCTCCAATAGAAAGGAAGCTCTTTGAGGACATAGGAACTTTTTCATTGTTGTCTTATCTCCATCATCAAGCACAGTGACTGGAACATAGTAGAAACATAATAAATATATTTTTAATTGAAATAGGAAACTCTCAGGAATGAAATATTCAAGATGAAAAGGGAAACAACTTCCCTGAGGAGGAAAAATGGAACCTTCCTTAAAAAATAATAAAATATTGCATAAAGAATTCACCAGCAGCTAATTAATAAAGTGGATAGAGTATTGGGCCTAGACTCAGGAAGATCCAAGTTCAAATCTGGCCTCAGACACTTAGTAATTGTGTGTCCCTGGGCAAGTGACCTAATACTGTTTGCCTCAGTTCCTCATCTGTAAAATGAACTGAAGATGGAAACAGTCTAAAAAGACTCCCATAAGTTGTCATAAAGAATCAGATATGACTAAAACAACTTGTGAATAACAACAAAATTTGCTTGGGGCAGGTAGGTGGTTCAGTGGATAGCCCACTGGCCCTGGAGTCAGGAGGATCTGAGTTCAAATGTGACCTCAGACACTTACTAGTTATGGTACCCTGGGCAAGTCACTTAAATCTGATTGCCTCAAGGGGAAAAAAAAAGAATTCACCAAACTACTTAGAATGAAAAAAAAAAGACAATATAGAAAAATTAGGTCATTGGTACAAAGTAGATAGAAATCAGAAATCATCAAACTTAATAACTTACTGTTTGATAAACCTAACAATATAAAGTACTTAGATAAGAATTATCTATTTGATAAAAACTATTGGGACACTTCAGAGCTACAAGCATGATGGAAACCTTAACAAATTTACATATGATGTTTAATGACAAGGAAGGCTAACACCTAAAATGAAAAACCATATAAACATTTGAATACCAAGGTATAATGAAAAATAACTATCAATATGATAAGTGAAATTTGGAAAGTTGTGACACTGGTGTCCTTAAAAATATGTTTCTTTACATACTTTTTCCTAGTTTTTCTTAAATGAAAGATCTTCCTCTGCCTTTGCATAACTTTAAACTTTTTTCACATATTGAAGGAATAACTCCATCTTTCAGATGACAAGATTCATGTCCTCAATCTTGGAATTAGGCATACCTGAGCTCAAATCCAGTCTCAGACACCTATAAGTTCTCTGAGCCCTGGACAAATAATGGAAAGTCTGTTTACTTCATTTTCCACATCTGTAAAATGGGGTTAACAACAGCATCTGACTCTCAGAGTTTTTCTGAAAATCAAATGAAATAATAATTGTGCAGTACTTAGAGCACTACCTAGCACAAGGTAAGCACTATATTAAATGTTAGACAATTGTAATAATAATAATTATTATTATTACTACTACTACTACAGATCGTTCATTTTCTCTCCAAAATTATTTGAAATATATTTCCTCACACACACACAGACACACACAGACATACACACATGGGTGTATATGTATATTATATATGTATATATATATATATATATACCCATGTGTGTAAGTATATATGTATGTACGTATATATATATACACATACACACATCTATATGTATATATATACATGCATACACACAGTTTTTTTTCTGCTGAGGTTAATAATAAAAATGTTTATCCATAACAGCAGAAATATTCCATATCATTTGACAATCAAATAAATATACATCTTTACACAAAAATTCCTTTTTGCCTCTTCATCATTAACTACTCCTGATGAAAAAAAGTTAAAAGAGACAGTATGTACCTTATATCATCATTCAATTTTATAGGGGGCAACAAAACATGAACATCATTAAATATAATAAAAATAGAATGCAATAAACACACTATTGTATTAGAGGATTCCAAAATGCTTTGATCTCTGATGGGGGGGGGATAGTACTTTCAGCTTAAGACATAAGGAAAAGCTGAATGGAATGTGACATTTTATATGGACCTTGTACTTCGATTTCAACAATGTAGCTCGATTCAATTCAAATTCACTTATTGAGCATCTCCTATATTCAAGGCACTGGATGTACAAAAATGACACAATTCCTGCCCTCAAGGACCTTACATTTTGTGGGAGTTGGGGAATAGCATAAGGTAGGACATAATGAGAGCAAAGAAGAGATCCAGAGCAGGGGTTCTACACCAGAGGAGGGGTTCTACAGAAATTTGTAGAGGAAGGGAATGCTTTCAGCTGAGGAAACCAAACCCAATTGCTTTTTTCATAGTCAGTAAATGACCATAGGCCTGTGAATATTGTTTTAATTGCTTAATATTCAATATAAATTTGTTTTACAATCTAGTGCAAAATTATTGCCCTTGGAATTTTTAGAAATAGTAAAGTCATGTAGTACTAAGAGTATATGGCTGTTACCTGCCTGATGCTTACAACTGGGCACCCTTCTGGAAAGAAGGGAAATCAGGAGTAAGCTCAGGTGGTGATATTCGGGTAAGAAACTCTAAGATGGCTCTGACTAATTGTCCTCTCTGTTTACTTCTCCAATTCTTGTACAGCCTGCTCTGGACTCTGGAGCAGAAGTCATGCCTAGAGCCAAGAGAGGCACTGTGACCATCTCTATCCAGTATAATAAGGACTCAAGAGGAGAAAGTCAGACAGAAAGACATATGGTAGGGGAGGGAAAATGTTAAAGAAAGATGGGTGTTTGATACCAAGATGAAAAGGTAAAATTCAGAGAAAGGGAAAGGGAGTTGAAGCATAGCCAAGACAAACGACAATATTAGAAACCCTTTAAAATTCATAACCATTACATAAAACATTCAAAGGTTGTTCAATATAGTAGAAAGAGCACTGGAACAAAAATCAGAAAAAGATCTGCATTCAAACCCCATCTCTAAAACAATAGACAGAGATATGAATCAAATGGATGATGTGTAAAAAGCATTTTACAGGCCTTAACATACCTTACAGGCACCTTCAGTGGCACAGTGGATAGAGTGCAGGGCCTGGAATTAGGAACTCATTTTTGTGAATTCAAATTTGGCCTCAGATACTTCCTAGCTACGTGACCCTGGGTAAGTCACTTAATCCTGTTTTCCTCGGTTCCTCATCTATAAAATGATCTAGAGAAAGAAACAGCAAACTACTCCAGTATCTTTGCCAAGAAAACCCCAAATGGGGTCAGGAAGAGTCACACACTACTGAAAAATGATTGAACACAAAATACTATATGACTCTAGTTGTTATTTTCATGAGCCCACCAAGGTAGGGCAGTAGAGAAGAAACAAGAGTTGCCATTGAGGTTCCTGATTCTACCTCACTTCCAATTTGAGTCCTTAAGTGTGAAGTCATGACTAGCACCAGGGGAAAGTTGATTTTAGGTTCGGAACATTTGGCAAAGTGCACATAACCAACCCCTGTCCCTAGAAGTGGCTGCAGCAGCACAGGAAGGCAGATACCCAATCCAATAACTAGAGCAGAAGTTTTCTCGTGTGAGATGCTTTTCCACCAGGAGTTTCTTCACTACAAAAAATCTTCTAGTATTTTGTGGAACATGAAACCTGGTCTGAGAAACACTGCTCTAGACTAACTTCTTCATTTTCAGGGGAAAACAGTCCTGAGAGAAGTTCAGCAACTTGTCAAAAATCATATAGCTAGATGGCCAATAACTGAGATGAAATGAGAGGTCTGATATAGGAGAAATCACATTTCTCTTCTTTGCAGAGGTGGGGACTAGGATTGCGAAGCATTGCAACATATTGTCATACTCTACTGATGTGTTGATTACTTTTGATGAATTGCTTTTTCCCCTTTCTTTTTTATTTCTTTGTTACAAAAAATTTCTCTCTGGGTAGTAAAGGAATAAATTTGGAAATGCAGGTGAAGCAGAAACAAAAGATATCAATAATTATCTAAAAATTCCACCAGAAGTATCCAGTAGAGGCGTATGGTGATACTCCTTTCCTTCTAAATTTGACTGAAAATTGAGATGACTTGGAGATAGGGGCATTAGGGGAGCCAGCTCAGGCAGGCTTCCTTAGAGAAATTTCTTAAATTTTCAATGTCAGTATTTATACTACTGAAATTGACAAACTATAAATCAGAACTTTATTATTTTGCTTATTGGTTATCTAGACTTAGAGTAATGGAGAAAATGTTCATAATGCAGATTAAACTTTAAAATGTGTCATGCCTTTTTCAGAGCCAGTTTTTAAAAAGTTTACAGGATGCTCCTGCTTGGAGGCCTCCAGATGTAGAGACTTTTCTTAGCCTCACACTCTTTCTAGAACCTCTTTGAGTTGCTGGTGGTGCCCTAGGCATCAGCGGCTCTCATAAACTTCTGACTGGCGTTTTCATATTGTTCTGACTCTTGTGAGTCTGATCATTACTCCAATTGAGTTTTGGTCACCATATCCAAAATGCATCTGTTCTATTTGTATAGTACTTAAATCTCTCTTGGCTACTCCCATCCTGTGACCCATGGGCAGACTAGGGTCTGTAAACACCATACTCCTCCATAGATATGTCTGTTCCCATGTCTCCTTACACTTATCTCATCAGAAGAAAGCTGGGCTGGTACAATTTATACAGAAAGTACCATCTCATATTTGACTATAGTTCTCATCGTTTTCTACTCCAATTCTGGTGCATACTTTGTGTGGGCACTGGCATATTAGTCATGGACCCAGACTGACACAGCTAAGCTCATTAATAATCCCCATAACTCCCCAAAATAAAAATGAAGGCGATCCAGGTCTCCCCTATTTGCTCACACTGACTCTTACCCAATGTTCTCTCACCATTACATTTTCTCATGGTTAAGGACAGGCTGGTATTCCACAAGAGTTTCATAAACAGCCCCTTCTTACTCCCGAGACCTTACCCTTGTGGAAAGTCTGGTGGAATCAGCTACTTTTTAGTTCAGTTGTTCCCACGTGGTAGGAGTCTCCAAGGAAAATTTTCCAGAAAAACACACATATATTTTTATCCTATTTTAGGTTTATATAATTCTTTTCTCACAAAAACCCTGTGAAATAGGCAGGACAGTTATGATTATACACATTTTGTAGATGAGGCAACAGAGCCTTAGAGATGCATCTCATGATATTTTTTCAAGGGTTATCTAGTGAAAATGTTTAATTACAATAGCAGGAATCTTTCCATCCATCTATCTCTCTATCTATCTAAATTTGGAGAAATTTAGAAGACAGACAAAAAGGCATTCAAAATGGACCTAAATGGTTTGCATTTACAAATAAATGAGGTGCATCTTGGTGGCTCTAATATCAGTATGCCCAATTTGTAAATCTGGGGCTAGAGTGTAGTAAATGTGAAGCCTATGTGAACAAAAATGGGCCCCTAGTTGGAATTTTTGCAGAATTAGAGCAATCCATGCAACTTCAGTGCCGTTTTAATACTTAATCAGTACTACAAAGGTGTTCTCTGGAATTCTCGCATTGTTTGGCATTTGGTGATTAAAGTTGACATTTGCTGGGCGGACTTGGAATTGTGAGAATTGATAGTCCTCGACTAATCCCAGCCATAAAATGGTCACAAATGAATGCCATGACAGATTCTGAAACAAGAAAAATCATCACTGAGCTCACTAGGAAAGATTAAGAGACTGTCAAATTAAAAAAAAAAATTGGCTCTATTTATGCTTGCTTGGGGTGGCATAGTCTGTTTTCTCCATTTGTATTTGCTCAAGTTGTCTCCTTCATGCCTCTTGGTATAATAATTTCCAAAGTCATAAACAAAAGAATAAGACATCATCTCAAATAAAATGGCACAAGAGATGGAGGGGAAAAAAAAATCATTCACAGACAGAGAACATGGCCCTGGAGAACAAAGAGGTTTAAAAATCAGCCTACTTTACAGCATTAGAATGCTTTGCGTTAAGTATAGATTTTTCTCCTGATTATATTGTTACACATTCCACCATTCCCATGGCATCAGCCTTGAGGACTTTATTACTTATGTAACTCCAAGATCTGACATAGAGCAAAATGCATCTGATCTCAATGAATGGCAAAGGATGAAAAAAAAATTATCAGTGGATTTCAGGGGGAGAGAAAAAGACCATTTTAATTCTCTTGCAAGGCTATTGATTAGTAACAGATGTTACTTTTCTGATTTAATTATACTTGATTCATTTTTCACTTGAAAATATAGATCTGTCAAAGTATTTTAAATCATCCAGAGATAAAGGTCATTCAAACAAAATTCTTTTATTCCTCTTTCCAGGTAGATCTTCCATAGTGGAGAGCTCCAGGTTCCATGGGGGTATAATTTAAAGTGCCATATGCTTGAATTTAAAGTGATGGCAGTTTTATTTGGAGGCTTAAATAGACCTCCCAGGCTAAAGAGGAAGCTGCCTGGTCAGTCCCTGAAGCAGAGACCTGCTAAAGAAGCTGATCTTTAGGGTCAAAAACGGGAAAAGAGGTTGTGTAATAGAGGCCAGGCCAGGAGAGCAACACAGCAGCTCACAGCCACCTACTCCTTCACATGAAATTTCTGGGACAGAACCAAGGCCACTGAGTTGGGAAAGCCTTTAACCCTGTATATATGCAAATCTCTTTACCAGAGCTGTCAATTCATTCCTGATCTCCTATGCTGTAGGAGTTCTATTTACAAGGGCAGGCTGAACCAAGAAGAGCAAAACACCATTTAATAATGAAGATAATAGCTAACATCTATATAGTATTTACTATGTGCCAGGCATTGTACTTCATAAACATTATCTTATTTGATCCTCATGACAACCCTGAGAGTTAGGTGCTACTGTTACCCCCATTTTACAGATGAAGAAACTGAGACAAACAGAAGGGAAGTGATTTTCCCTGAGTCACACAGGTAGTAAGTGTTTAAGGTCAGATCTGAGTTCAAGTCTTCTTGCTCCCAGGTTCAGTGCTCTCTCCAATACATCACCTAGTGACCCGTAGATTTCCAAACCTGTATTAATGTGACTGAGATTCTTGACTTCCCAATTGGATTTACACCTAACTGTTGATTATTGTCTCTGAGATTTCAAAAGTTCTGATTTTATTGGTAAAAACACCCCCTTCCATTCAAGCTGGTGACAACCTCCTTCACACCTTAGTAAATAGGGGATAAGTGGCTTTTGCCAAAAGTATTAATTATCTGGCAGTCAGCTTTCTGATTATGAACTTCCCCAAACTTAGTTATTCTGGTCATTGAATCACAAATTCAGGATCCATCACAGTTCCATACTCCGAGTATTTCCAGCTTAGTAGAACCTAATGTTATTGCAGTCTGCTGGCACTGCCACTTCTGACATGGATTTTCACTTTACCAACTTGAGGTTTCAGAGCATACTTTCACAGAGATCTCCCTTCAGAACAGTTAGAAATGAATTTAGGTCCATTTTTTTAATATATGATCCTCATTACAGTTGCTATATATATATATATATATATATATATATTAGACAGCATACAGTATTTTGAACAGGAAAGGAGGTTGGTGGAAGGGGAATCCAAGAAGAGTTGGACAGAAGGAATCAAGGCAAAGGCTCTGTATTTTACCTGTTGTTGTTAGTCATCCTTTCTTTTCAAGGAACTCCAATGACATAAGGATGCCTCGATGGGAAGTGGATTTAAGTGAGGTAGAGATGTGCAAACTGTCAGCTTCACTCTCTCTTCCACAGTCACTGGAGTCCAGTGGCAAGACAAAATCAGGACAAATGGTGATGCCCTCAGATGCCGTGGATTACCTTGGTGTCTGATGTTTGATTGTGCTTTCAGCACCTGCTTCAGCTGCCTTCATGGCCATTGGAACAGATTGCTCTTGTCTGCCCATTCAGCCTGCAGAAGTCTTCATGTGATTGGAACAGGCATCCCCTAACTCACCAATAGGTTTAAACCCTGGTGGTTACCCTCAACCTGGCTTAGCCCATCTGCTGAGACAATCTACTGGGGTTTGGCTGCTGAGCATGCCTTGGAGCCACAGGTGAAAACCTGATTAATCAGGGGGACATCAAAGGTGGGTAAGCAGCACTGAAAGGGGCTCTCACCAGAGGTGCTATTATTCCCTAAATGTCCCACATACTGCTGCTGTGTTTTGCCTAGGAAACCAGGAAAAGAAGTCAGAAAAAGGAAGAATAATATTGACTCTCCCTATTATAATTCAGGGCCATTGGTCAGATAAAATCTGCCTATTATATGCTATTGGTGAGAAAGATTGACCCCTATAAATGAAAAACATGAGGTCTCTTCTCCTTTTTTGCATTAAAATACCTATTGGGTAAAGTAACTTTTAACTATAAATTCTGGTGAGTTAATCTGAACACACCTATTGTTCAACCATCTCTGAGGTCTGGATGTCTTGAAGAGGTTGTGTCCATGGTGGTCAGAAATTAGTAGACCATGCAGATTGAATCGTCAAGTCAGTACTTCTGCCTGGAAGTGTCAACCCTTGAACTTAGTATTTTCACTTCTATTTGTGAGAAACATGTACCTTTAGAGACTGAAAAGCAAAAGAAAAAATAATATCACCAGTATAATGATGTATGTACTGCTGTTAAGTATAAAGGCAAGGCAAGGATAAAAAATTAGTGTCTGGATAGTTAGGTTGATAAACAAAACATTTTGGCTTCATGTCTACATTTTCCATTAATACGAGAATAAAATGCCTCCAAAGATTCTACACTGGAGTAAACCATTAGAATGGTCCAAATATAAAGCAAGGAAAAACACAGCATCAAAATGGGAAAAAGGGAGGCAACTGAATTCCTTAGCCCTGGTGATGCCCTCTGTCATCCACAACTTGACCTGTACTTCTGGAGACTGCTACAACTATCCTTGAAGCCAACTAATGACCCCATGTGCATGATACAACAGGTCATTCTCTCCAGGATGTACTGGCCAGACCTTTTCCCATTTAAAAGCAATAACTCAGTTAAGATGAGATAATGACTCACTGCTTAAAGGCCACATTAGGTGGGGGAAAAAAATAAAATCATTCCACATGTAAAATCTATCCATCTTCCTGAAATGTCTAAATTAGTTGGTGACCAAGGCAAGCAGGTAGCAACTTGCAAAATGATTCTTTTGAAAGCAAAACCATTGTCACTGGTGTAACTTGGACAGCATCGTCCCTGTACTAGGAAGAAAGAATATAAATACAGACTATAGGCAGAATATTTTGGCAAAACTTGATGGTGATAAGAAATAGCTTCTTATATTCCCACTCCGTGTATCTGATCTACCAGTTCAAAGAGAGGGGGAAAAAAGGCTCATCATGTGAAGGAAAGTGTAAGATAAACTGCCAACTTGGCCAGATTTCTGTTGATCCACGGAGACTTGGCACTTCTTCTCTGTTGACTATAATCAGACTCCTGGTGCATTTCAGGTATTTGTGGTTCTCCCCAGTCATACTGATCCAAGTCTGGCTGAAAATAATTGGACGTAGGCCTTCAATACAGTGTACATAGTGCGAACTGACAGCCTGAAAGTAAGCCTTCTGGCCATCCCTTTGCAGCACATAGTGCTGACGAATGGACCTCCCCCGCCAAACACATTTATATAACATAGGCTCAGGGTATCCATTTCTTTATTTTGGTTCTTTCCTCAAGAAAGAATATTATTGGTTTGGGTGCCTGAGAGCTTAAGAAGTTTGAATTTAACACTGCTATAGGTTAACTAGTAGGAATCCAAGCAGTTGGTCCACAAAACAGGAACCCTGGACAGGGTTGAACTTAAACCACCTCTCAGTGTCCTCACAACTTAGGGAAAGGAAGAAACTTGTCCTTTAAAAATTAGCTGAAGACCAGTCCTGTCTGTAGGGTAGAAAGAAACAGGAATCATCTCTTGGTTGAAGGAAAATACATTGATGAAAAATGGATAAAATGATCACCAAAAAAAGGCAAGAAGGGCAGAGAAAAACCATGAAGTCTAGATGGAAAATAAAGCCATGTTCTGACTCAACTAAAGCAAATCCCTTGTAGCCAAACTAGAGAGGAATGAAAGTTTTTAAGGCCTTCATGAGACACCTGAGATAATAGGGAAAATATTCACAACTTTTGCTTTTATAAAATGGTTCCTTAGTGATACTCCTCAAGAGAGATGTCTCAGAGAAAATATGACTGGCTTTGGGAATCCAGGGGAACATGGGGCATATAATTTATAGAGGAATAAGTAAATAAGGAGAAAAGTAAAAAGAATAATTATGTGTGTCCACTAAACCCAACTTTATAAACTTTATAAATCAACATACTCAAGAAATATTGGAAAGTGCTATTCGCTTACCTCCTGAGGCCCTTTCTGCCCAAAATGTGCCTTGAATAAAAGTGATAAAACCCAGGCATAGGAGTGATGAAAACTGATTATGCCCTTAGCCCCTCTCTTCTCTCGGCATTTTCCTTTTTTTCATTCAATTTTATTTATATTTTTTGTTACATTTTAAATTCTAAACTGCCTCCTTCCCTCCGCATCCTGCACCAGAGAAAGCCACCATTTAACACACATACAAATTTATATGTGTATGTGTATTTGTATATACATGTATATGTACAACCACACACCTACATACACATATATACACATAAGCATACACATATATATACACACATACATATACACATATACACAACACACTATGCATACTTTTGTTTATTAGTTCTTTCTCTGGAGGTATATAGCATTTTCCTTCATACGTCCTTTGTAATCTATTTTTGTGTTTACAATATTCGGAATAAGTTATTTAAAGTTATTCTTTGAACTATATTGCTGTTATTATACAAAATTCTGTTATACAACATTCTCTGGGTTCTGCTTATTTCACTTTTCATTATTTCATGCAAGTTTTATCATATTTTGAAAAAAAAGTAATTCACTCATCATTTCTTACAACACAGTAGTATTCCATCACAATCATATACTACATTTTGTTGTCATAAATATCATTGGCTGCAAAAATCTGGACCAAATGCATTCATGAAGACCAGACTATAGTAAATGAGAAAAATCTATTAGAGTTTTTTGCTTTTTGGAAGGGGGAAGGCAGGGCAATTGGGGTTAAGTGACTTGCCCAAGGTCACATGGCTAGTAAGTGTTAAATGACTGAGGCCAGATTTGAATTCAGGTCCTCCTGACTCCAGGGCTGGTGCTCTATTCACTCTGCCACCTAGCCGCCCCAGAGAAAGGAAGTCTTCAGTCCCAATTCTATCTAGAGAAGTCATTTAACCTCTTTGGAACTCAGGTTTTTTATCTATAAAATTAGAGTGTTGTACTCAGCCTTTAAGATCTCTTCCAGATCTAAATCTATGACTCTATAACATAGTAAGGAATTTATTGCAAGTTTTCATCAACCAGCCAAATATGTAATAATCAACGTCTAGCCCTATGTAAGCTCTATAAAATTTGCCATACAACAATTTTAGCAGAGAACATACTAGTTCTGATAATTTTCTTTGACTTTCTCCAATTCTTGGAATCTCTCCCTTCTCATCTCCTCCTATTGTGAAATATTTAAAAAAAATTACGTTTCCACACAGATACCCACTTCCACTGGCAAGTGGGTTTTCTTTTCAAAGAACTAGGGGAAAACCAGTCTCAGCTGGGTCTGTGGTTAAGGTTGGGTAACAAGGTCAGACTAAGGCTCATTTTAATGAACATGCAATCTGTATGGACATATAGGGAGGGAGAAGGACATGAAAAGGAGAAACACGAAGTAGGCATGCTGGGAAGTTCTATACCTCAGAGTACTCAGCCAATGAGGAAATGAGGGAGGGACTTTGCGTTTTGATACAAGGATTTAAATTGCAAACTTTCATCTTTGATGTGTGTTGCTAAGCAGATAGGACACCCATTTCTTAGAAGAATTGTAGAATAAATGAGCTTGCCTCATCTATCTCGGGATACTTTGTCTTTCATCTGGAATTTTAATAAATAACACTATTGGTTTCCCTGGCCTTTCTTCAAGTCCCAGCTAAAATCTCATCTTCTACCTCGTCAAAGGCAGCTTTGCTCGCCTCCTCTTAATTTTAGGGTCTTCCCTCTCTTAATAGTTTTCTATTTATCTTATTTATCCCTTGTTTGCCCATATTTGTTTCCTTGTTGTCTCCCTATGAGATTGTAAATTCCTTGAAATCAGGGACTGTCTTTTGACTCTTTGTAAACCCAAATATAGCACAGTGCCTGGCATATAGTAGATGCCTAATAAATGTTTATTGACTGATTAACATTACGAAGACTTTTCTCTTCCCCCAAAAGAAATTATTGTCCAGATTAAAAAAAATATATGACTAACCTATAAGAAACATGCTATAGTTCCCTGGCTGATGCCCCTTTTGTAGGTTCACCACTTTTCTGTAGCTTACCTTCTAGTGCTTGTGATTCTCTTAATGAAGAACCATCAAGACTTGCAAACCATTCATTGAATAATGTTGAGATTATTCAATATCATTCAAAGGTCTCAACAACAAGGCTTCCATTTATATTTCTAGGTTTACCTCCTATTACTCAACCACTCAACTATATTTAACAAGTCTTTATCATGTGTCTTCTCCCAGTCTCATCTTTGGCTCCTCACTATCTCTCATTCCCCATATTCAGTCTGTTGCCAGGGCTTTTCACTTTTCACTGCTCATTTCATTTTGCATCAGTTCATACAAGTCTTTCCACGTTCTTCTGAAATCTGCCTGTTCATCATTTCTTATTGCACAATAGTATTCCATTACATTCATATGCTACAGGTTGTTCAGCCATTCCCTAATTGACGGTTATCCTGTCAGCTTCCAAAATTTTGCCACCATGAAAATGGCTGCTATAAATATTTTTGCACATATAGTTACTTCTCTTTTTATATGATTTCTTTGGCATACAGACCTTGTAGTGGTATTGATAAATCAAAGGGTATGCACAGTTTAGTTGCCCTTTGGGTATAGTTCCAAATTGCTCTCCAGAGTGGTTGTATCAGTTTACAACTCCACCAACAGTGCATTGTTGTCCCAATTTCCCCACATACTCTCCAAATTTTTCGTTTTTCCTTTTGTCATATTAGTCAATCAGATTGGTGTGAGGTGGTACTTCAGAGTCGTTTTAATTTGCATTTCTCTAATCAAAAGTGATTTAGAGCACTTCTTATGCCTATAGATAACTTTGATTTCTTCATCTGAAAACTGACTGTTAATATCTTTTTATTATTTTTCAGTATGGGAATGGCTTGTATTCTCATAAATTTGACTGGGTTCTCTATATATTTGAGAAATGTGGCCTTTATCACAGACACTTGCTTTAAAAAAGATTGTTTCCCAGCTTTCTTCTCTCCTTCTAATCTTGGTTGCATTTGTTTTGTTTGTATAAAAGCTTTTTGATTTAATATGATCAAAGGTCATTTATTATACATTTCATAATATTCTCTGTCTCTTGTTTGGTCTTGAATTCTTCCCCTCCCCATAGATCCCCATAGGTGGAGTATTCCTTCTCTTCTCATTTGATTGTTTCATTGTTTATGGTACCTTTCAGTAAGATGTAGTTTCCTTTCTTATCTCTTTTAATTAGGTCTATTTTTGCTTTTACTTTGTCAAGATCAAGATTGCTACCCCTGCTTTTACTTCAACTGATGCACAATATATTCTGCTGCAGTCTTTTACCTTTACTCTATGTGTATATCTCTGCTTCAAATGTTTTTCTTGAAAACAACATATTGTAAGATTCTAGTTTTTAATCCACTTTGCTATCAGCTTCTGTTTTATGGGAGAATTTATCCCACTCACATTTACAGTTATTATTACTATCCCTTTCCATCCTATCTCTCCCACCCCCCCCATTGTACTTTTCTCTTTCCTCGAACCCTTTTCCACTTTACCAATCTTTTGTTTCTGACCACCATGACCCTTAATCTCCGCTCCCTTCTATCATCCCCCCTCGCTTTTCTTTCCCCTTTCCCCTACTATTTCCCTATACAGTGTGATGGGTTTCTATAATCAATTGAATGTGTATGTTATTCCTTTTTTGAGCCAAATTCAATAAGAGTAAAAAAGAGTCCCTTTTTTGCCTCTACTCTAATAGGTCTTTCTGCCTCTTCCTGTTACATAATTTACCCTATTCTGTCTCCCCCCAAGCTCTTCTCCCAGTACAATTCTTTTTCCCCCTTAATTAACTAATTATTTTTATCATCACATCAAATGCAACTTATTCCCATACCCTCTGTCTATGTATACCCCTTCTAAATGCCATAATAAAGATACAGTTCTCAAGTGTCATCTTCCTGTGTAAGGATAGAAACAGCTTAACATTATCAAATAACATAATTTTTCTTTCCTGCTTACCTTTTTATGCTTCTCTTGAGTCTTGCATTTGAAGATCAAATTTTCTGTTCAGTTCTGTTGTTTTTGTCTTTGTTTTTTTTTTAATCAGGAATGATTGGAAGCTCCCTAAACCATTAAATGTCTCTTTTCCCCTGAAACATTATTCTCAATTTTGCTGGCTAGTTGATTCTTGGTTGTAATCCAAGCTCCTTTGCCTTTCAGAATATCATATCCCAGGCCCTGTGATTCTTTAATGTAGAAGCTGCTAAATCCTGTGTAACCTTGACTGTGGTTCCTCAATATTTAAATTGTTTCTTTCTGGCTTGCTTGTATTATTTTCTCCTTGATGTGATAATTCTCGAATTTGGCTATATAATTTGGAGTTTTCATATTGGGGTTTCTTTCAGGAGGTGATCAATGGATTCTTTCAATAATTATTTTACCCTCTGGTTCTAGGATATCACGGCACTTTTCCTTGATTTCTTGAAAAATGCACTGTAGGCTCTTTTTTAAATCATGGCTTTCAGATAGAACAATGATTCTTAAGTTATCTCTTCTGAATCTATTTTCCAGGTCAGTTATTTTTCCAGTTAGGTATTTTACATTTTCTTCTATTTTTTCATTCTTTTAAATTGGTTTGGTTGATTCTTCATGTCTCATAGAGTCATTGGCTTCCACTTGCTCAATTTTAACTTTTAAGGTATTGTTTTCCTCAATTAGCCTTTGTACTTTCTTTTTTATTTGTCCAATTGTACTTTTTAAGTATTTGCTTTCTTCAGTGGATTTTTGTATCTCCTTTCCCATTTGGCCAATTCTACTTTTTAAACAGTTTTCCAAGCTGTGGACTCTATTTTTTCATAATTCTCTTGCATCATTCTCATTTCCTTTCATACTTTTTCTTCTACCTCCTTATGATTTTTAAGCTTCATTTTTAACTCTTTCATGAAATCTTTCTGGACTTCAGAAGATTTCGCCTTTTTCTTTGGGGCTTTGCCTACACATGTTTTGACATCATTGACCTCTTCTGAGTTTGTATCTTGATCTTTTTGTTTGTATGTATCTTACATTCATCACCTTGTCCCCCTCTCCCACTTTTTTGGCTTTTTTCCTTTCTTTTAAATTTGAGCTCTGTGGAAGGGGCACTGTCTCTGGCTTCTTGTGCCAGGGGCTGTAGGCCCTGGATGTTTGCCTGAAGAAAGCAACTACTTAAAAAGTACAACTTTTTAGATAGAAATAGAATAGAAAAGAAAGTACAAAGGCTAATTGAGGAAAATAATACCTTAAAAGTTAAAATTGGATAAGTGGAAGCCAATGACTCTATGAGACATGAAGAACAAACCAAACAAGTTCAAAAGATGTTACCCTGAGTACCGTGGAGGGCCCTCATGTCTGGTGCTGTACTAAGGGGGTGTTGTGGGTGCAGATGGTGCTATTGAAAGCCGTTGGGGTCTGGCAGCTTACCTGGTGCTGAGCTAGGGTGCTAGTGGTGGTGTCTGGTGTGTGCCTTGGCCAGTACAGTGTTTCTGCATTTCCCTGGGGCTATATTGAAGCGCCTGGTGTTCTGGCAACTGAAGGCCACCTGTTTTCACAGGGTTATGGTAAAGCACATGACAGTTATTGGAGTTGAAGTCTGCTTGTTGCCCTGGCTATGCTGAGACACATGTGGGATCCTGTTGTTGGTTGCCTACTCCAGCACCCTGGGGCTCAGGATCTACCCCTAGTTTGCTGAAGTAGGTCTTGCTGCTGGCTTTCTCGGACACTTCCTGTCTTGGACTGCTCTCCCCTTTTACCCAAGTGAGACATAAGTTTCCTGCTGATCTTCCAAGTTTCTTGGGCTCAAAGATTGTTTCATTCTGTCCTTTTGCTGGTTCTACTGATCAAGGATTCATTTGGGGTGATTTCTTATGGTTCTTTGGAGGTAAATGTGGTAGAGTTATGGTGATTTCTTACTTACTCCACTGTCTTGACTCCTGGAAGTGGATCTCAATAGGGTCTGTTAAACCCAGGTGTGTCTTCCTTCTGATGATCTGACAGTATGTCATTGGGACAACCCTGATTGGTAGGAGGGTTGGCCTTCAGGTGTAGATTTTCAAGCCCCTCTCTGACATTTAAATAATGTTAGCTGCTTCATGAGACTCAGCTGCCCCTAGCAATCCTGGCTAGAAAAACAAATTCCATCTCAATCAAATTTCGCTCTTTTGGGCTTCCCCATTGAAGATCAAGTCTCCTTTAACCTTGATAAGAAAGCAAGGACTGAAGACTTGTCCCCTGGGAAAAACTAGCTCCAGTTGGGTCTCTGTCTAAAGGGTAAACATAAGCAAGATTCCTACTTGGAAGGGGCCTAACCCAGGTTGGTTTATGAGCAGTTGCCATGCCAGTTGGGAATGATCACATTACTAGATTACAACCTTCAGCGACTGCCTGCCCTTTAAAATAAGGAAAGAGGGTTGATCATAGGGTAATATTGGCTACAGAGTACTATGGCACAAAATTAATTTACCTCATTCTTAATTCTAGCACATTCCCTCTCTTAGTTATTTACTATTGGTCCTTTATCTAGCTTATCTATATACAGATATTTGCATGTAATCTAATTAAAAAACTACCTACGAAGTTGTGGCAGCAAAAAGATTTCTAAGGGCCAATGAAGGACTCAGGAAAGAGGAAGATAGGGGCTGGCAAAGCAGAGGGAAAGGATAGAGTCAGGTACTGGGGGATAAAGTTGATTGTGGTTTTCAGAGACCAGTCTCACAACTATCAAGGGAAAGGTGGGATATGACCCATCTTGCCACCTCTGATTCACAACATATACCCTGGTACCACACTACAGTCCACCCTTGGGAGACCATTTTCCTTTGCCAATGAAATCACATGTCCAAACCAAAAGAAAACTTTTCTCTTCCAAAAAAAAAATTACTATTTTTTCATTAGATTGTGAGCTCTTTAAGGATTGTCTTTTGTCTTTATGTCCCTAATGCTTAGCATACAGAGTAGGCATATAGCAGGGACTTTAAAAAAATGTTTTTTGACCAATTGTCTACTGTGTACCAGGCACTGTGTTAGGTGCCAGAAGTAGACAATGGCAAAATATATTATACATATATACATATATATATGTATAATATATTATGTATTTTCCTTCAAGAAGCTTATATCCATAAATCTGGCAATCTGAGTGAATGTAATGGTAATTAATTTGAATCTGAAGATCCCATTGTGTTGGCAAAGGTAAGCAGGTACTTAGCACTCAGTAACTAATCAAACCTCTGTGAAAGAAACAGAAGGTATGAACCCCTGTTCCTGATATGACAGGAAGGGGCTGGCTGAAACAGGAAGTAGCTAATGCTGTATGTACATAAGGAAAAGCCCCAGGAAGGGACAGTCAAAATTTCTTCAGACAAGAATCTGGTGGCAACTACAGAAGAGAGAATCGAGAACTGAGCCAGAATTTCCTGAGAACTTGTGGTGGTGGAGCTCCTCTTAAACAGGAGCTCAGGAGCCCAGGAGCCCCCTCCCCCCAGGCTGGATAAAGTGATTCTGAATTTTGAACAAGCTGCAGAAGACTGAGGAAGCATGACCAGGATGCAGGGACTTTGTCTGTTTGTGGCTTGGTTGAGCCAAATTGTGAAACATTTGAGATGGACTGGACCCTGTAAACTTCACTATGGAGCAGGACCTACCCAGAGAGCTGGACAAGGAACTGGGAGCTGTTTGCCATTGAACCCAGGTGACAGTCTGGCGAATCCAGGTAGAATCTGAGACCATGGAAGGGGATTGAGGGAAGACTCCAAGTCAAGACGAAAAGACCTCTCTGTGGGTACTGAGTAATGATGAAATGTAGTTTACTAGTGACCTAGGGATAGGGGTTTGTGTATGATACTTAGTAATTGATTTCTGAATAAGTGACTGATTGAGTTAATCTAGTGTGCCTCATGAGTGGAAGACTTTAACTATTGCACTTTGAGATGATTGTTCTTTGTTCTAAATATTGTGACCACTTTGGTGGAAACTATGTAGCCAGATTAACAATAAGCTATTGTGAATACTATATTGTGATTTTCTGTGATAATTTGTAATATTGCGAATGCTGTACCTTGATTTTCTGTGAATGTTTTACTTTGATTATGGAATAGTGTTCACTATACTGTGTAATCAGAACCTTAAAAACTATTCACAGTAGTATTCTTCTGGAAAGTTGCTCATGCATGGCATTCCAGTGGAATCACTGAATATTTAATAACAGTCTAAATTATTCAGATTAACAGATCAGGAAATAGAATGCTTAAATAACCTTGTCTTAGAAAAAGAAATTGAATAAGCCATTAATGTACTCCCTAGGAAAAAATCCCCAGGCTCATGAGTGAATTCTACCAAACATTTAAAGAACAATTAATTCCAATATTATATAAAGTATTTGGAAAAACAGGCAAAGACAGAGTCCTGCCAAACTCTTTTTATGACACCAATATGGTACTGATACCTAAACCAGGAAGAGCTAAAACAGAGAACGAAAATTATATGCCAATTTCCCTAATGAATATTGATGCAAAAACTTTGAACAAAATAATAGCAAGGAGATTACAGTACTGTATCACAAAGATTATACACTATGACCAGGTGGGATTTATACCAGGAGTGCAGAGTTGGTTCAATATTAGGAAAACTATTAACATAATTAACCATATCAAAAGAGAATCAACAGAAATCATATGAATAGTCTCAATAGCTACTGAAAAAGCTTTTGACAAAATACAGCACCCATTTCTATTAAAAACACTAGAGAACATAGGAATAAAGGGAGCATTTTTTAAAATGATAAAAAGTTATCTATTTAAAATGATCAGGGGCGGCCAGGTAGCACAGCGAGTAAGAGCACCGGCTCCAGTGTTGAGAAGACCTGGAGATCGAATCCCAGGCTCAGACACTTAGCACCCACCCAGAAACACCTGGCCACATGTAACCTTGAACAAGTTACTTAACCCCAATTGCTTAAAAAAAAATGATCAGCAAGCATTATGTGTAATGGAGATAAGCTAGAAGCCTTCTCAATAAGATCAAGGGTGAAGCAATGATTATCCAATTATTCAATACCAACTAGAAATATTAGCTATAGCAATATAAGAAGAAAAAAATGAAGAAATTAGTATAGGCAATGAAGAAATGATATTACTTTTTGCATATCAGATGATGGTAAACTTAAAGAACGCTGGAGCATCAAATAAAAAATTACTTGAAATAATTAACAATTTTAGCAAAGTTGAAGGATATAAGATAAACACACATAAATCAAGAGCATTTCTTTACATAACCAATGAAGCCCAGCAGCAAGAGATAGAAAGATAAATTCCATTTAAAATAACTGTAAATAATGTAAGATACTTAGAAGTCAACCTGCCAAGACAAACCCGGGAACTATATGAACACAATTACAAAACACTTCACACAAATAAAATCAGATCTAAATGACTGGAAAAATATCAACTGCTAATGGGTAGGCTGAACCAATAAGATAAAAATGGTAACTGCCTGAACTGATTTACCTACTCAGTGCCATATTTATCAAACTAGCAAAAATTATTTTATAGAGCTAAAAAAAATAACAAGAAGCTTATATCTTATTACTCTATATTATAACTAAAACTAGACTCCTACATTGTTTTTCAAACATGGCTGGGTACTTTTTTGCTTCTGTGTCTTGATGTTGTCCCTCCTTTCAAAATACACTTTCCCCCAACTTCACTTGACAACAATTTACCTATCCTTCAAAGTCCAATCAAAATAGTCTTCTCATCACTTGATCACAAATAAATTGTTCTTCTTTTGAAAGTTCATAGTTCTTTAAGTGCCTATGCAAACTTACCTTTTGAGAACTATATGCTTATTTCCTTTGGAAGCATACATTTGGGAATAGGTAGGCAGACAACAAGCACTAAGTGTTTACAAGGTATGAAAAATTGTAGTAGGTTCTGGTGAAATATACAAACAAAACAATAACTCTTTGTCTTATGTAATTACACTAATTCCTGTGTACCATCAGTATCTGACCTTTGCCTATTTCTACAGAAAATAATAGTTTCCCTCTTTATTTTAACTATTGAATTTATAACAATCTTAATAATGGCTAACATTTATCGAGGGCTTATTATGTACCAGACACTGAGCTGAGCAGTATATAATTATTAGCTCATTTGATCCTCATAACAATACAGGGGATGCAGGGGGAGGGGTAGGTGCCATTATTAGTCTCTTTTTATACATACAGAAAATGAGGCAAATAGAGATTAAATGATTTTCCTGTGTCATACAGGTAGTAAATGCCTGAGGCCACATATGAATTGGAGTCTTTCTGACCCCAGCTTGACATTCCATCTATTATATCACCTACCTGCCCTATTTCATCTATAAAAAAATTTTCAGTTATATACATTTAGATTATCTGTTTCATTTTCTTACCAGTTGTTTGGTTAAGAAATATCCTCCTTAACAAAGTTGTGAAATATAAGATCTAAACCATATATATATATATATACACATATACATATATATGTATGTATATGTGTATATATATATGTGTGTGTGTGTATGTATGTATTTTCCAAAATGCTTTCCATTTTCCCTAGCAATTCTTGTCAAATAAAGGACTTTCCCTCAAAAAGTTTATGTTCATGGGTATATTAGACCCTAAAATATTAGGTTTATTTATTTCTAAATGTGTTTCATTTGTTCCACTGATCTATTTTTCTTAACCAATACCAAATAGCTTTTGTGATTATGACTTTATAATATAATTTGTGATCTGGAAGGTCTAGCCTCCCTTAATCTTGGTTTTCTTTTGTTGTGTCCCTTAAGAATATACTTTTTTTTAAATCTGCAAATGAATTTTATTATTTTATCTAAATACATTTCTAAATTAATTTAAATATAAATTAATAACATCATTGTCATCATCAAGACCATTACAATTTCTATGCTGATGATTCTCAAATCTACCTATCCTGCCCCAATCTTTCTGTTGATCTCCAGTCTTGCATCTCCAACTTCTTCCAGACATCTAGTATAGACATCCTAAACTCAATTTGTCCAAGATGGAACTCATTATCTTCCTTGCCAAACCCTCAGTCACTAAAGTGATTTTCCCAAAGTGAAAGTCTAACCATGACACTCCCTTAGTCAATAAACTCCAATACCTCTCTCTTGCTTTCTGGATCAAATACAAAAAGCTCAGTTTGGCATTAAAAATCTTTCATAACCTAGCCCCCTCCTATCTTTTCAGTCTTCTTATACCTTATTCCCTGACATATTCTTTGATTCAGTGATACTAACCTCCTTTCTATCCCATGAACAAGACACTCTGCCTCTCAGCTTTGGGCATCTTCTCTGGAAAATTCTACTTCATGTGCTTTGACTCCTGAACTCCCTGGCCTCCTTTAAATTCTAACTAAATTCTCACCTTCTATAAGCTTCCCTCAATTGTTCTTATTTCCAGTGCCTTTCCTCTATTAATTATTTCTTATTTATCCTATATATAGCTTACTTTGTATGTATTTACTTGCATGTTTTCTCCTCTATTAAATCACAACCTCTTTGTCTTTTGCCTCTTATTTTTTTTTTATATTCCCAGAGCTTACAACAATGGCTGGCACATAGTAAGTATAAATGTTTATGAATTGATTGATTACGATAAAAATGTCTCCACATTCCTAGCCATCTTCTCAAAAAAAATATCCTATATCACCCTGATCAGTCACCATGCCCTGGATGTTTTAACCCATTCATTTCTATAAGTTCTGCCTCAGTACCCAATTATTGTTATTGGTGACTCTCTTACCTAGCCCACTATTTCTGACAGTCCCTACCCATGAGTCATTTCACTCTCTGTCCTCCCCAGAATCTACCAGTGTTCCTTCTACCTCCAGAAATACAAGTTAGCAAAAGGTGACAAAATCAGAATTTGATTGGCTCAAAGTTGAAGCATAGCTCAAAGTTGTGACTGCTTTGTATCTGCTTCCTGGTGGTCTCTGATTATATTTACTGGTCACTTGGGGTATAAAAGACCCAACTTATGTCAGGATAGAGCCCCTCCAACTTGATGGATTGAAGTCATCACACCCTGTTCTGCTAGTCAAACCTAATTCTATATAGAAAGGAGAGGAGCCAGATATATAGA
The DNA here is from genome assembly GCF_028583685.1 of Petaurus breviceps papuanus. Classification (NCBI taxonomy): domain Eukaryota; kingdom Metazoa; phylum Chordata; class Mammalia; order Diprotodontia; family Petauridae; genus Petaurus; species Petaurus breviceps. The sequence goes on along the minus strand of NW_027187419.1, from coordinate 56,001,613 downwards.
AGCTGAATGCTTCTGCATCCTTGTTGCAATTCTTACTATGTACGAGTTGAATAAACCTCCTTTTTATTAACTTTTCAAAGACTTGGGAGTGCTTCATTGCATTTCAGCATCTAACCTGAAGTAACAGGCTAGTAGGATCAGACCCACCCCATTAGATGTGATTGATATTTATGGCTTGTTTTTTGTTACAATTAATAATAATTTCTCAGTGGTCTAGCACATGATCTGACAGTTTGGGGGTAAATGTACTATGTAGTGCTGAGAAATACACATGTTCTTTAAAGTTCCCATCCAAAAGATATCATGAGACTTTCAGATTTAATTTCTCCATCAGATTGTTCAGTCTGATATTTCTTTTTCTTTAATTGTTAGGTTTATTTAACTCAGAGAAAATAGTCTCAAAATTATAATGTTACTATCTATGTCTTTATTTTTTCAGTTTTATTAATTTCAACCATCTACTGCATTAGAAGTAGTTTGGTGCAAGTTGGTGTCTCAACCTGGCTGGCCTACTGCCTAGAGGAAATTCCACCAGAAGAGGATTAATCCTTGCTGCATATTCATTTTCTTTTCTCCCCAGTAAAAAAGCCTGGGGACTTTGCCCATAGCCTGCTCACACTACAACCTAGCTTCAGAATTCTAGAGGGTTCTTCCCCTCTCTTTCCAACCCTTCCCCCTTAGCTTACTATCCCATTGCATAATTGAGAAGAAGTAGTGCCTATCACATATTCTAAAAGATAGAGAAAGGAGGAATCAAATAAACATTTATATGCTGCCTTATAATGTGCTCAGATTAATTCTTAAAATGGATCTGAAGCAGTGTGATTCAATGGGAAGAACCATGAATATTAGTTTTCTGTCCTGTCTCCATTATATACCATTAGCTATGTTATTTGTAGCAATTTCTTGATCCCTGATTTTTGTTTCTATACCTTCAAAATGAGAACACTAATGATGGTACTACTTAGCACCCCACAGAATTCTTTTGCAGATTCAACAAGTCAATGTACGTGTTGCACTTCATGACTGTAAAGTACTCTAGAAATATCCTCTATTATTATCCTTGGCTGGTGACCTAAATTTTTACAGAAATATTTGTAGCAGGATAAGCCTATGATGAAACCTTTACCAGTTTTCCATTAATGGAATTTTTACTGTCTTCTATTGCTTTATTTGCTTTTTATAAGGCTACTCAGAAAAAATGATTAAAAAAATATTTTTTCCATACTTTGGTAAAAATTCCCATGGTAGAATCAGGTAGCATGCTTGCTAAGATTTTCACATCTATTAACGCTGATTTCTTAAGAAAAAAAAAATGTGTGCTTTGTGCAAACTATTCAATGATAGGAATGATATTACTTACTTTCATTTGGTTTACATCTCTTCCCCCTCATTAACCCCCAGCTTTGGTCCTTTACTAGTAAATTCATTAGAATGGTGTGGACATCTTTGCAAACTAACAAGATTGAGTTTCCTTTGGGAGTTTAAAATAATAATTGATTTTATTAGTAATAAGAACTACCAGGTGAGTAAATTCCTTCTACCAGTGCAAGTTAGTACCTTCTCTACAACTTAGGGAGTAGACTAGAGCACACTTGCTCATAGTCATGCATAATAATCTATCAAAGCCAGCACTTGAACTCATGTCCTACTGGTTTAAAGCTAGCTATTTACCCACTTTTCCATATTACTACAATAATTAATATTAGGTGTTTATATAGCATTTGAAAATGTATAGATTACAGGATATAATTTTAATCATTTAGGAAGGCTTTATTTTGAGGAAACAATTTCAAAGAGGCTATAACTCAAGAAAGTAGGGGAAACATTTAATTATGAAAAACAAACAGGATTACAAAGTTCATATGTGTCTGAAATAGAATTCACATTCAATTCTTCCTGATGGCAAATACATCACCATAACCACTAAACCATATTATACTCAAAAACAAAATTCACCCCCCTCCCCCGCAAAAAAAAAAAAAAAAACTTTGTTAGTAATTAGCACAAGTATTATTGTGTAGGTATAGGACTTGAGTTAAAAGAGATTTTATGACTTGCTTGGGCCAGTAACAATAGACCCACTTCTTGAACCTAGATTTCTTGACCTCAGTTACAGTGCTCTTTCCAAAGCTTCTCTACACATACAATTTCTACTACTCAGGTTTCTAAAAATATAGTCGAAGACCTTGTGATTTTTACTGCTAGAGAGAAAAGTGTTCAGTTTTCTCATTTACTGGTCATATTTTATTGGGTGCATCTCCAAACTCCAAGGCTAAAGTCACAGCGAGAGAGACAAAGGTCCTTAATAAGACACATAAAGAAGCATATATGAACATTACAGAGATATTTAACACTGAATACAGCAGCATTCTTAATGCATAAGAGAACATAACATTTCTCAGGGAGATATTTTAAATTTGCAAAGCACTAAACTACCTTGTAGGGCAAGCATTATGTATATTGTTTTTCCAGTATTTTATACAAGAGGAAACGGATATTAAATGATTTGTCTTTGATCACACAATATCAGAGGTAAGCTTTGAACTTAGGTCTCACTGACACCACGTTCAATGCTTTATCTACCATACCATATTCTCTCACTCTTCTAGTTCTAAATCCTATGACAGAGTCTTGATGATACTGATAAAACTGATACCTATATCATAATAGTAAACTGTTTTCAAAACTTTAGATTTTTGAAAGGGGTATAGACTATCTATAATTAATATTAGAAGAAAAATACAATCTCATCATACTAAAAATTACCAGGATTTGCTAATGAGAATCACAGTCTCAATGAAACTATATTGCCTTTTCCTCATACCCATTTACTTATTAGTATTTCCATAGTCAATTACCTTCTCACAATTTCATACCAATGCAGTTCAATTCATTATCTGTAGGAAAGGCTGTATATATTCTTTGTCCCTCATTATGATCAATCATTCTTTCTGGATTCTTGCAGAAGTTGTTCTTGCTCACCAATTTCAACCCAGAGAGTTTTATTTAATGTTTTCATAAAGAACACAAAACAGGGAGCTAAGATAGTGGAGAAAAGGAAGAATTCACAATAAATCTTCTTAAGTTCCCTCCAAAGAACTTTAATATAATATCTCAAATCAAATTCTAGAGGAGCAGAACCAACCAAAGGTTGAGGAGAAACAATTTTTCAGCTCAAGAAAATTTAGGAAGTCTGAAGGAAATATCTGTCTCACTGGGGTGATAGTCCCAGAGAGCAGCTCAGCACAGGCCTTGCCATCCTTGCCATGGGAAGCCTACAGCATGCCTTAGAGGCAGCTGCATCAGCTGCAACAGTAGCTTCAGAAACTCTCAACTCATAGACTATAAGGGACAACTGGTCAAAAAGAGATTACACAGGAAACATTTCTCACATTGGATGCAGGACCCTTTTGCATTGCCCATGAACAGTTCTGGGTCCCAGTTCCAGCATGAAGATGTGTACTAGAGCACTAGTGATTATGGCCTCAAAGGGGCAGGGGTCCTGGTCAAACACAGTTCCAGGGAGGAGAAGAGTACTTGTGGTTGCTCACAGAAAAGATCACAAGTCAAAAGAGAACTCTGCTTAGATCATACCACATTCAAAGATCTGAAAACTTACAGCCCAGTAGAACTAGCTCTGAAAACAGGAGCATGAAGAACCTAAAGCTTTCTCTACATGAGCAGAGGCCAACTTTTTTAAAATAGTATTTTATTTTTCCCCAATTACATGTAGAAACAATTGTTAATATGTGTTTTAAGTTTTGAGTTCCAAATTCTATCATTTCATTCCTCCCCTCCTCCCTGTTTGGGAGCATAAGTAATCTAATATGTATTATACATGTGCAACTACATAAAACATATTTCTGTATTAGTCATTTTGTGGAAGAAAACTCCAACCAAAAAAAAAATAAGAAAGTGAAAAATAATATGCCTCAGTCAGTACTCAGATACCATCAGTTATTTTTCTGAAGGCAGATAGCATTTTTCCTCATGAGTCCTCTGGGATTGTTTTGGATTGTTGTATTGTTGAGAATAGCTAGGTCATTCACAATTGTTCATCATACAATACTTCTATAATATACAATGTTTTGGTATTTCTCACTTCATGCTGTAACAGTTCAAGTAATTTTCCCAAGTTTTTCTGAAATCATCTTGCAGAGTCCCACTTTATTATATATTTAAAAGTTAAATTATAGGCTGGAAATGTGAATAAACAACAACAATAACAAAAAGAATCTGACCTTAGTTTTGATGATAATAAGAAAAATCAAGACACAAAATCAGAAGAAGACAACAAAGTCAAAACAGCTAAATACAAAGCATCAAATAATATGAATTGGACACAAGGCCCAAAAGAATTCCTTGAAGAGTTCACAAAGGATTTTAAAAATGAAATAAGAAAGGTAGAGGAAAAATGAGAAAAGAAATGAGAGGGATGCAAGAAAATCACAAAGAGTCAACAGCTTGTGTAAAAGAGGCACAAAATACTGAAGAAAACAATACCTTAAAAAACAGGATTGGTCAAATGGTAAAAAAAGAAAAGAAAAAAAAGAACTTCCTAAAATGCAGAATTGGCCACATTGAAAATGAGGTACAATAATTCATTGAAGAAAATAATTCTATAAAAATTATAATTGGGAAATGGAAGTTAATGACACCGTGAGATATCAAGAAACAATAACACAAAAAGAAAATAATGAAAAAAAGAAGAAAATATGAAATATCTCTTTGGAGAAACAAAAGACCTAGAAAAGAGATTCAGGAGAGAAAACTTAAGAATTATTGGAATGTCTGAAAGCTGTGATCAATAAAAGAACTAGACATTATATTCCAAGAAATTATCAAGGAAAGCATCCTTGATATCCTAGAACCAGAGCATAAAGTAGACACTGAAAGAATCTACTACTCACTTCCTGAAAGAGATCCAAAAATGAAAACTCCCTGGAATATTCTAAAGAATCAATTTGGAGAAAAAAAATAACAGTTGAAAGAGTTCACTTCAGCAAAGTTTCAGAATATATTATAAACTCACATCAATCTTCAGTATTTCTATATATTACAAAGAAAACCAGCAGGAGGAAATAGAGAAATTCCATTTAAAATAGCAATAGACAATATAAAATACTTGGGAGTTCATCTGTCAAGACAACACTGGAACTTTATGAATACAATAACAAAACACTTTTCACGAATAAAATCAGATAGAAACAACTGAAGAAATAGTAATTACTCCTGTGCAGGGGCAAATCAACCTAATAAAAATGACAATTCTAAATTAATTTACTTATTTCATATCAATCAAACTACCAAAATCTTTCTTACAGAACTAGAAAAAATAATATTGAATTTTATCTGGAAGATAAAAGGAATCAAGAGGAAAACAGTAAGAGGGAAAGTGACCTAATAGTACCAGATCTCAAAATGTATTACAAAGTGGTAAGCATCAAAACAATCTGGTGGATCCATGGAATAGTTCTGCTGTAGAAGACACAGTAGTAAATGTTCATAATAAATTAATATTGGATAAACCCAAGCTTTAGAACAAGAAGTCACTATTTGATAAAAATTGCTGGAAAAACTGAAAGTAGTTTGGCAGAAATTATTTATAGCCAACATCTCACAATGTACACCAAGATAGAATCAAAATGTGTATATGATTTAGACATAAAGAGTGGTATTAGGAGCTAATTAGGGGAGTGTCAATAGTTTTAGCTATCATACCGTGTTTCCCTGATAATAAGACACTTATTATTTTTTTTGGACAGAAAAACACCAGAGGGCTTATTTTCAGGGGAGGGCTTATTTTAATGAACATTGACAGCAATTTTAATAAACAGGTAAATGTGAACAAAAAAATGTACCTTTATTCAATAAGCAAATCGCTGGGGAAGAACAGGATGACGCGCTCACTGCTGCAGCTCTGATTGGATGCAGCTCGGAGGGCGGCCTGCATTTCACGGGGGGGGGCGGGACGATCTTCGCATACAGAGGGTACCGTAATGTAGCGTGTAGCGCAGGGGATCACCTTCACTACAGTAGCAATCTCAATAGGGCTTATTTTCGGGGGAGGGCTTATTTTAGAGGAATCTTACACAGTAAGGGGAGGGCTTATTTTCGGGATAGGTCTTATTATCGGGGAAACACGGTATCTATGAATAAGGGAAGAATCTATGTCCAAACAACTGAATATAAAATGGATGATTTTAATTACTTTAAATTTAAAAAAATTTTCACAAACAAAACCAATGTAGCTAAGATTAGAAGGAAAGTAGAAAACTGGGGAAAATATTTTATAGCCAGTTTCTCTCATAAAGGCTCCATTTTCAAATATGTAGAGAAATGAGTGAAATGTTTAAAAATACAACTCCTCCCCCAGTTCGTAAATGGTCAAAGGAAAAGAACAGGTATTTTCAGAAGAAATCAAAGCTATCTATAGACATATGAAAAAAAAATGCTCTAAATCACTATTGAATAGAGAAATGCAAATTAAAACAACACAGAAGTATCAACACACACTTATCAGATTGGCTAATATTACAGAAAAGGAAAATGCCAAATATTGGAGATGATATAGAAAAATAGGGACATTCATGCACTGTTGATGATGTTTTGAGCTCATACAACAATTCTGGAGAGCAATTTAGAAATATGGTCAAAGGGCTATAAAACCATGAATACCCTTTTACTCAGCAATGCCTATGCTGGGTCAGTATCCCAAATAAATCAAAGGAAAAAGAAAAGGAAAATAATAATAAAATACACAAAAGTTTTTATAGCAGTTCTCTTAGTGGTGGCAAAGAACTGGAAATTGATGGGATGCCCATTAATTAAGGAATGGCTGAACAAGTTGTGGTATATGATTGTGACAGAATACTATTGTGCTACAAGAAATGATGAGCAAGATGCTCTCGGAAACACCTGAGAGGACTTTCATGAACTGATGCAAAGTGAAGGGAGCAGAAGCAGCATAACACTGTACAGCAGTAATAGCAATTTTTCATTGTACAATGAAAAATTCTGAAAGATTCAGCTATTCTCAAACATACAGTGATTCAAGACAATTAGGAAAGGCTTATGATGAAAAATGATATCTACTCCAGAGAAAGAACTACTGGAGTCTGAATGAAAATCAAAGAATGCTTTTCTGGAACTTTTCTTGTTTTTCCCCTCTTTTTTTTTTTGAAACATTGCTAATATGGAAATGTTTTGCATTACTTCACAATACAATCTACATCACATCACTTGCCTTCTTGAAGAGGGAGGAAGAAACAAAGGGAGGAAGAGAATTTGAAATTCAAATTTTTGAAAAAAAAGAAGTGTTAAATGTGTTACATGTAATTGAGAAAAAGCAAAAAAGTAAAGATCACAAAAAATTGCCTGTTGATTTTTCACTGGTCCCACTTGCATCTTAACAATCATGAGGTGAGATAATTTTTCTCTTTTCTTGAAAAAAAAGTGCTGTTTGCTATATGCTGTAATATTATATATCTGATCTATATCCCTCAACATGAAAGGGAAAAATTCAGTGTCAGTCAACTCTGCCATCTGGATATCATAGTCAATTGCATCCCTTTATTTACAGAAGAGATTTCCTATTCTAAAAAAAAAAATAAGACATTCTAAACTACACATGAACACTCTGTTACATCATTATCATTCTAAAATCCAGAGACATTCAAAATACACAAGCATTAAAAAATCTTCACTTGCTTTTACTACTCAACAGAAAAAATGTAGATCTTAATTATTTAGAAAAATAAAACTGGGGGCAGAGTCAAGATGGCAGTGTAGAAACAGGACCTCCAAGCAGCTCTGGCTCCCGCCTTCCCCAATCCATATAAAAGGAGACACTGAACAAACCTTGGAGCTACAGAGCCCACAGGATGACACAGAAAGGCTAGCCTCCTGCTGAGGACAGCCCAGCAGGCTGGCAGGAATTGGCCAGCGAAGTGCTCTTGGAGCCCAGCCCAGCTACACAGGAGCCCAGGTTTTAGCCCAAGGGCAGGCCTGGCCAGCTGCTGGCTGGAGGGACTCCAGATCACCAGCAGCTGTGGCCATCTCCAGAAATATCAACACATAGATTCAAAGGAGAAAGTGAGAGGTCAGTGCAGTGTGGACTTTGGGACCCAGTAGTTGGGAGTGCGTAGGCTATTGCCCCTTGGGTGAGAAGCCGCTGAGGGCTACAGTACAGCCATGTGGCAGCTTCAGCTCCTGGCTTGAGGAGGATAGGGGGACAAAGAGACCAGTCTGAGGGGTAATCACTCTTGCTTTAACCTGCTTGTATCTGGATGGCGGTCTAGGGTAGAGGTCCTGGGGTGTGTGACCAGCTTGCCAGGGCGTGTGGAGGCTTTAGAGAGGGCACCCAACTAATACCTCCAGCAGCTGAGAAAACCCCAGCGTGTGGGACGAAAGCTCCCCTGTCTGGTGGCAGAGTCCTATTGTGGCAAAAAGCCCAGGATTCAAGGGACTGAGTGGCAACATGAGCAGGTAAGGAAGCAAAGTAAACAGAAGAATCCAACATTGGAATCCTATTTGGGGGACAGAAAGGATAGAAGCATGGAAAAGGAGGAAGACAGTGAAGTCAGAACTCCTGCACCAAAAGCTTCCAAGAAAAATACGGGCTGGTTACAGGCCATAGATGACCTTAGGAAGCAGATAAGAGAAGTGGAGGAAAAATTGGGAAGATGTGATAGTAATGGCAATTAAAGATTCCCCTGTATTGGCTTGGTTTTCAAATTGATTGTGTTAAAACCCAGAGTTTGTTAATCCCACCTGTGGGATGGGCTTGTTGATGTGAAAAGAAAGTCCTGAACTGGGAGGAGCTGGTGAGGTAGATTTGGAGAGACACTAGAGAGAGGCGGAAGATCTTTTTGGAAGCAGCACCTCGTGGAGAGAGAGAGACTAAGAGAATTGCTGGTGGCCGCTTTGAATTGCCCTGGACTTTTGAGACCTGCCCCCTGAGCTGCCAAGGACTGAGGAGACATGGCTGTTTTGCTGGTACTTTGTCTGTCTGTTTTGATGTTGTTTTGCCAGATTTGTCCACTGGTGAAAGACAGTCCTTTTGTTGAAGAAGTCCTGGAACCTGGCTGTTCGCTAAGAAGCCCTGAGACTGTCCTGCAGACAGAGAGTGAATACTGTCCACTGGTGAGGGACAGTGCTGTTGTTGCAGGGGTCTGGAGACTGTCCTGCAGACAGAATGAATACTGTCCACTGGTGAAGGACAGTGCTGTTGTTGCAGGGGTCTGGGAGCCTTTCTGTTGGTTCAGAAGCCCTGAAGAAGGATTTTCTTGTTGTATGTTTACAGAAATCCTGGGAGAGGGCTTTGCTAATGTGTTCAGGGGTTCTAGGACTGTTCTACAGACAGAGGATAAATTCATGAAGGGACTGGCAATGTATCTTGTGGCTTTGCTAAGCCTTGTCTCCCCAGGAACTAAGATTGCTGAGAACTTGCCTCGGTCAAGATGAAGAAAAGACCTCCATTTGGGTATTAAGTGCTGTGTTTAAACTTGATGTAACTCTGGGGTAGATTCAATTGTGATCCAGGGGTGGGGAACTTTTGACCTTATGTTTGGAAACTAATCTCCATTTGAGAAGAGGGGCTTTGTGGTGGACTTAATTAAGGTATAGCCTAGGGGTGGAGAAGTATTTAGAACAGAGACTTTGTAATTGATTGAATGATTGGAAGGTCCTGGGGTGGGGTAGTACTTGGAGATTATTTAATCACGCTTAGTAAATGCTGTATTTTGAATGATGTCATGTTTTGATCTTCTCTGTTCTTGGTTTGTCACTGAATAAAATAGAGAGCACCTATGCTGGTATTCTGAACCTTGGGAAGTAGCCTTTCCTTGGCATTACATTACAGAAGAGAAATGAGAACAATGCAAGATTACGAAATGAGAGTCAACAGCCTGACTGAGGAAAATAACACCTTAAAATGAAGGTGTTATTTTGTTATATTTGTATATATGACTAACTGAAATGGCATAAGAGACTCAAAAAGGCAATAAGGAGAAGAATGACTTAAAAAGCTGAATTTGCCAAATCAAAAAAGAATCTCAAAAGTTCACTGAGGAGACTCATTCCTTCAGAATTAGATTGGAGCAAATGGAAGCTAATGACTATGAGAAATCAAGATGCTGTTAAACAGATCCAAACAAATGAAAGAATAGAAGGCAATGTGAAATATCTCATTAGAAAAACCACTGACTTGGAAAATAGATCCAGGAGAGATAATTTAAAAATTATTGTACTACCTGAAAGCCATGATCAAAGAAAGAATCTAGAAATCATCATCCAAGAAATCCTCAAGGAAAACTGCCCTGATGTTTTAGGACCAGAGGGCAAAATAGAGATTGAAAGAATTCACCTATCACCCCTTGAAAAAGATCCCAAAAAGAAAACTCCTAGGAATATTATAGCCAGGTTTTGAAATTCCCAGATCAAGAAGAGAATATTACAAGCAGCCAGGAAGAAACAATTTGATTATTGTGGAAACACAATCAGGATAACTCAGGATCTGGCAGCTTCTACACTGAGGGATCGAAGGGCTTGGAATATGATATTCCAGAGGGCAAAGGAGCTGGGATTAAAACCAAGAATCACCTACCCAGCAAAACTCAGTATCATGTTTCAGGAGAAAATATGGTCATTCAGTGGAATAGAGGACTTTCAAGCATTCTTTTTTTTTTTTTTTAAAGCAATCAGGGTTAAGTAGCTTGCTCAAGGTTACATGGCCAGCTATTTCTGGGTGTGGTGTTAAGTATCCGAGCCCAGATTTGAACCCATGTCATCCGGACACTGGAGCCGATGCTCTTACTTGCTGAGCCACCTGGCTGCCCCTAAGCAATTGGGGTTAAGTAACTTGCTCAAGGTTACACGGCCAGGTGTTTATGGGTGGGTACTAAGTGTCTGAGCCCGGATTCGATCCACAAGTCATCCCAACAGTGGAGCTGATGCTCTTACTCGCTGTGTTACCTGGCCACCACTACTTTCAAGCATTCTTGATGAAAAAAGCAGAGTTGAATAGAAAATTTGACATTCAGATACAAGAAGCAGGAGAAGCATGAGAAGGTAAACAGGGAAAAGAAATCATAAGGAACTTATCAAAGTTGAACTATTAACATTCCTACATAGAAAAATGATAATTGTAACTGATGAAACTTTTCTCAGTATGAAAATAGTTGAAGGGAATAGAAATACATATATGTCTATATCGGAGGGTATAGGGGCGTATGAATACATATGTGAATGTGTGTTTATATTTTTTACAGGTATACATAGATAGAGGGCACAGGACTAATTTTATAGGAAGGGATGATACTTAATAGGTGAAATTAAGAGGTGAGAGAGGAATATAATGAGAGGAGATGGGGAGAGACAGAATGGAGTAAACTATCTCATATAGAAGAGGCAAAGGAAAATGGTTACAATGGAGGGGAAGAATAGGAAGGCAAAAGGGAATGGGTCAACCTTATTTTCATTGAATTTGGATTGGGGAGGGAATGAAATACACACTAAATTGGGTATCTCACCCTAGAGGAGAGTAGGGGGGAAGGGGATGAGAGGGAGGATGATGGAAAGGAGGGAAGGCTGGGGGTGAGGGAAGTTGGAAGCACTCACTTTTGAAGAGGGACGGGATCAAAGTAGATAATAGAACAAGTGGGAAGTGGGACAGGAGGGAGGGAAATATAGTCAGTCTTTTACAATATATCTACTATGTTAATGTTTTGCATTAGCTACACATGTACAACCTATACTGAATTGCTTATCTTCCCAGTAAGGGTGGGTAACAAGGGAGGAAGGGAGTGAATCTGGAATTCAAAGTTTTGAAATCAAATGTTTAAAAAAAAAAAAATATATATATATATATATATAAACATGTATATATGTATATGTACATATGTATACACTATTATTATTACTATTTTACATGTAATTGGCAATTAAGATATACAGGCACTGGGGCATAGAGATCCACCATGCCCTACTGGAAAAGTCGAAGGGGGTATGGGAGAATATATGGGAGAGAGCAGATTGGAGGAGGGGATATCCTGTGGGACTGCTATTTTGGGGTGGTGGGTAGGGGAAAAACGGGGAGAAAATTTGCAACTCAAAATCTGGCAGAAATGAATTATGTAAATCAGAAGTTAATAAAGCTTTTAAAAACAAAATAAAACTGTTAAATTTTTTAGGGGGAAATTATCTATTGACTTCTTCATAGAGCATATGGCCTGAGATAAAGAATACTAATAATGTTTTAAGGCCCATCTTAAAAGGAAGTATAGCATAATCATTAGAATGTTTAAATATGATATCTGGAAGACCTGGGTTCAAATTTCATCTCTTACATTTACCAATTCCAAGACTTTCAGCAAATTACTTAGTTTTTCTGAGCCTCAGTTTCCCTCATTTACCAAAAGACAATAATTTCTACTTTACAATGCTACTATAAGAATCAGGTGAGATAATGTGCATAATACTCATGGCAAGCCTTCAAGAGTTATATAAATATAGCTCTCTCAAAGACCTTCAATTAAACTAAATTGGACTTCAACAGTGGGAAAGTTTACAAAAGAAAACTTTCAAAACAGTGAGTTTTGAGTGATGAAAGTAATAGAAAATTATCTACGTAGTTTTTATATTTGCTCTATTTGGACATATTTTATCCCACATATATGCCTCATGCCAGCTATCTGTCCTCTGGTCCAGTTTACATATGCATTAGAAAGTCATATTTGGTCAAAAAGCTTTGGTATTTGAACCAAGACAGACAACTGTCAAGTCAAAACCAGTCACCTCCTGAAAACATTAAAGGATACTAAACCTCACTGGTTTTCTGAAACCTCTGTGAGACCAACACTAATGGAATCTCTAGCTTTATTGGCTATTGACTTTGAAGGGAAAAGTTAACCTCTAGATTATGATAAAGAGGAATATAGACTAGAAGCCAGAAGAGAAGTGCCAGGATTTGGGTGGGTAGGGAGGCAAGATTGGGAGCCATAGACATTCAGAAGAGACAGAACTGAGGACAGAACACAAGAAATTTTGACAAAGCTGAAGGCTAACATTTTTTGATTGCTGACATAACAAAAAGTATAAGTCAAGTCAAATCCACAAGGCTTTAAGTGTTTATAATGTATCTGGCATTGTGCAACATACTGGAGATCCAAAAAAAAAAAAAAGCAAAAATATAGTTCCTTCTTTCAAGGAGCTTACAGTCTAATTGAGGGACAATATTCAAACAACTATTCACAAACAAAATATATGTAGGATAAATTAGAAATGGTCAATAGAAAGAAAGCACTAACATTAAAGGGAAAAGGAAAGACTTCTTGTAAAATGTGGGACTTTAAGACTTGAAGCAAACTATAAAATCTAGGAGACAGAGATGAGGAGGGAAAGAGGTCCTGGTATGGTGAACACAAGTAAAAATTCCCAAAATTGGAAGACAGAGTGTCTAGTAAGAAAAATGGCAAGGACTCCAGTGTCACTGGTAGGGTGACAATAGTAATAAAGTGTAAGAAGACTGGGAATGTAGAATAGAGCAAAGTTATGGAAAGCTTTAGAAATCATGGGGCAGAGGGGAGGGGGCAAGCCAAGATGGCAGAGCAATGGCAGGAATTCACCTGAGCTCTCCCCCAAACCCCCGAAAATACCTTTAAAAAGTGATTCTAAACAATTTCTTGAACAACAGGACAAAAAACAAACAAACAAACAAAAAAACATCGAGTGAAATTAATTTCCAAGGCAAGAGAACTTTGAAAGTCAGCAGGAAAGGTCTCTTGCCCCAGTGTGAGAGAGGGCACAGTCCAGCACAGGCCCCACTAGCAAAGACCCCACCCCAGAAAACCCAGAGCAGGAATTGAAGTGACTAAATAATTGGCAGCCATGAAACTTTCATGACTTCTCAGCCCAAAGACAACAAAGAAAATGTAAAAGGTCAGCAGGAAGGGTCTGTCACACCTGGGTGAGAATGGAGCTTAGTCCTGTGTAGACTGTACCAGCACAGCCTGGCCACAGCAAACCAGAAATAGACCTTGGATGTGACTGAATCAGCAGCAGCAACAGCAGCAGCTGTAGCTGCTGGGTCCAGAGCTGTCAGCCCACAGACATTAAGGCAGTTGAGCAACTGATCAGGAGATTACAGGAATCTCTTGGCTGGCACTGAAGCAAAACTGTGTTGTTTTTCCCATATGTGGATCTGGGTCACAGTTCTGGGTGGCAATCCCAGGGCAAGATGGAGCACTAGTATAGCAGACCTTGCAGCCACAGTGGAAGGAAGACAGTTCCTTACAGTTCCAGGGCAGAAAAGAGTGCTTGTGGTCAACACAGGACAGGACTCCTCTCCTTAGATCACACAACCTTGGAAAAACTGAAAACTTACAAAATCCTAGAGGCATCTTTGAAAACAGTTGCAAAAAAACCCTGAAGCTTGGGACAATATGCCCTCCACCCTGGAAGCAGTAACAGGCTGGGAAACTGAGAAAACAATGGGAAAAACTCTGACTACTGAAAATTACTATGGTGACAAGGAAGATCAAAACACACACTGAGAAGACAACAATAAAGTCAAAGCTCCTACATCCAAAGCCTCCAAGAAAAATCAGATATTGATCTCAGGCAGTGGAAAAGCTCAAAAAAAGGATTTTGAAAATCAAGTAGGAGAGGTAGAGGAAGAAAAATTGTAGTGATGTAAGAAAATCATGAAAAATAAGTCAATTTTACCAATGTAAAAGAGACACAAAAAATGTACTGAAGAAAATAGCACCATAAAAACAGACTGGGCGGGGGGGGGAGGGGCGGCTAGGTGGCACAGTGAATAGAGCACCAGCCCTGGAGTCAGGAGGACCTAAGTTCAAATCTGGTTTCAGACACTTTACATTTACTAGCTGTGCAACCTTTGACAAGTCACTTAACCCCAACTGCCCTCCAAAAAACAAACAAAACAAAAGAAAACAGACTCGATCAAAGTGTCAGAGGTTGAAAATGTCAATGAGGAGAAGCATACCTTAAAAAAACAGAATTGGCCAAATAGAAAAGGAGGTCCAAAAGCTCAATAAAGAAAACAATTCCTTAAAAATTAGAATGGAACAAATTGGAAGCTAATGATTTTATGAGGAATCAAGAAACCACAAAATAAAGCCAAAAGAATGGGAAAAAAAATAGAAGACAATGTGAAATATTTCACTGGAAAAAGAATTGACCTGAAAAATAGATCCAGGAGAGATCATTTTAAAATAAAAAAAGAGCCTACCTATCATATTTCAAGAAATTGTCAAGGAAAATTGCCCTGACATTCTAGAACTAAAGGGCAAAACAGAAATGGAAAGAGTCCACTTATCACTTCCTGAAAGAGATCCCGAAATGAAAGCTCCAAGGAATATTATAGTCAAATTCCAGAGTGCCAAGGTCAATGAGAAAATATTGCAAGCAGTCAGAAAGAAACAATTTGAGTACTGTAGAAACACAATAAGGATAACATAAGATTTAGCAGCTTCTACCTTAAAGGATTGGAGGGCTTGGAATATGATATTTCAGAGGGCAAAGGAGCTAGGATTACAACCAAGAATCATGTACCCAGAAAACTGAGTATAATCCTTGAGGGGAAAACATGGATATGCAATGAAATAGAGGACTTTCAAGCATTCTTGATGAAATTATTAGAACTGAATAGAAAATCTGACTTTCAGATACAAGACTGCATAAAAGAAGTAGCATAAAAAGAAGTATAAAAAAGTAAAGGATAAAAGAGAAGCATAAAGAGGCAAACAGAAAAGGGGAGTCATAAGGGACTTAATAAGGGTAAACTGCTTACATTCCTATTTGGGGAGAAGATATTTGTAACTACTAAGAAATTTCTCATTATTAGGGCAGTTAGAAGGAGTATATATATATGAGAGAGAGGTGGGGCATGGGTGTGAGTTGAATATTGAAGGGATGATATCTAAAAAAAGTAAATTAAAGAGTGAGAGAGAAATGTACTGGGAGAAAATGAAAGGGAGAAGTAGAATGGGACAAATTATCTCATGTAAAAAGAGGTAAGAAAAAGCTTTTACAGTAGAGTTGAAGAGGTGGAACTGAGGGTGATTGAATGAACTTAATTCTCATTAGAACTGGCTCAAAGAGAGAATAACATACACATTCAATTGGGTATAGAAATCTATCTTATCTTACAGGAATTTAGTAGGAGAAGGGGATATAAGAAGGAGGGTATGTGAGAGAAGGGAGGGAAGACTGGGGGAAACAGTAGTCAGAAGCAAAACACTTTTGAGGAGGGACAGTTTGAAAGGAGAGAAAGAACAGAATAAATGAGGAGGAAATAGGATGGAGGGAAATACAGTTACCAATACTGTGAAAAAAACAATCTGAAGCAAGTTTCTTTGTTATAGGTCTTATTTCTCAGAGAGAACTGATTCAAATTTATAAAAATAAGAGTCATTCTCCAATTGACAAAGGGCCAAAAGATATGAACAGTTTTCAGATGAAGTAATCAAAACTATCTATAGACATATGAAAAAATAATGCACTAATTCACTATTGATTAGAGAAATGCAAATTAAACAATTCTGAGTTACTAACTCTTATCTATTAGATTGGCTAATAGGATAGAAAAGGAAAATGACCAATGTTGGAGGGATGTGAGAAAAATGGGACATTAATGCACTATTATTAATGGAGTTGTGAACTGATTCAACCCATTCTGTAGAATAATTTGGAACTATGCCCAAAGGACTACAAAACCATACATATCCATTGACCTAGCAATACCACTACTAAGTGTGCATCTCAAAAGAGATTAAAAAAATACTTATAGCAGCTCTTTTCTAGTGGAAAACAATTGGAAATTGAGAAGATGCCCATCAATTGGGAAATGAAAAAAGTATCATATGCGATAGAATACTATTGCACTACAAGAAATGATGAACTAGATGCTCTCAGAAAAACCTAGAAAGAATTACATGGGCTGATGCAAAATGAAATGTACTGTGTACAAATAACAGCAATATTGCATGATGATCAGTTGTGAATAACTTAGCTATTCTCAACAAACAATGATCCAAGAAAACGCTGAAGAACTTTTGATGAAAAATGCTATCCCCAGACAAAGTACTGATGATGTCTGAGTAAAAATTGAAGTATACTTTATTTTCTTTATTTTTCTTGAGGGTTTTTTTGTCTGTATTTTCTTTCACAACGTGATATATCACCAATACAATACCCATAGCAGCTGCTATGAATATGCAGACATATTTACAAGGTCATATAGAAAAATATAACAAACTTTCTTCCTCAAAGACAAAACCAAGATATTTATTCATATACCAGAAAGCCAATTCCACCATGGTAATAAATAAGTTTATATACATCACCAATTCAGGAAGAGCCAACATCCCTAAGTCTTCCCTTTGTTAGGCCTCTCCACAAACAAGCTTCCCTAAGCAAAATTCCTCCCTCTCTCATTCACACTAGCTACTCTGCCTCAGCTCTCTCCCAGCTCTGGCTCACTCTCTCTCTTTCTGCTCCACCCTTCCAGCAAGCTGCTCCTATCATGAGCTCCATGTAATTCAAGCTGTGGGCTGGGCCAAACCTCGGGGCAGGTCACATGAGCCTTATTAGGGGTAGGGAAAGTCTTCAAATTCCTTAACATTATACATGATATAATGGAAATGTTTTGCATGACTACATGTGTATAACCTGTATCAAATTACTTGCCTTCTCATTGGGAGATAGGATGGGGAGGGAGGAAAGGAGAGAATTGGGAACTCAAAGTTTTAAAAACAAATGTTTACAAATAGCTTTTAATATGTTACTGGGGAAAAATAAAATAGTAAATAAATAAATAAAGAGAAAAAAAGACTTTAAAAGTTAGAGCATGTTGTATTTTGTCCTGGAGGCAATCAGGCACCACTGGAGTCTACTGAGTAGGAGGAATGACATGGTCAGAATTGTAGAAAGGACTGGAGTGGGGAGAGATTGGGCAGGAAGATCAACTAGCAGGTTATTGCAATAATCCACACAAGGTGATAACAGCTAGTACCAGGGTAGTGGCAATGTCAGGGGAGACAAAGAGACCAATATGAGAGATGTCACAAAAAAAAATAGAAATGAAAAGTCTCATCAATTTATGGGATTGGGGGGATGGAGTGTAGGAATAGGAGTAAGGAATGGAAGATGACAACTATTATGTACCCAGGTCATAGAGAGGATAAGTGGTAACCTTCACAGCAATAGGGAAGTTAGAAAAATTCATGACTTTTGAATTTAAGATATTTTTAAACAGCTAGGCCAAAATATCCAATAGGTGACTGGAAATTTGACACTGATAGTTGGGAGACATGTTTGGGTTGGACATGTAAATCTGAGAATAATCTACATAAAGATAAAAGTTAAATTTATGGAAGCTAATGAGATCAAATGAAGTAGTATAGAAGAAGAAGAGAAGATGGCTAAGGACTTAATCTTTGTGGACAACCAAACATAATTGGTTTTACTTGGATGAATATACAGCAAAGGAGATTGAGATGAAATGGCCAGATAAGTAGGAAAAGTATCAGGAGAGACAAGTGTCATAAAAACCTAAAGAGAAGACAGTATCATGGACAAAAGTGTAAACTACAGCAGTGGTTCCAACCCAAATAGAATCCAGGGCCACTAAACCACAAATAAGGATCCTTATGGTAGCATATTGATTTTGGAAAGCACATATTATAATGGCATCTATTTTATATTTATTTCATCTATTTTGTTAAATATTTCCCAATTACATTTAAATCTGCCTCTGGATATACTATGCATAGAGGAATTCAGCATGGAGCAAGAGGCATGTGTTTGTTATCTCTAATCTGCAGTGTCAAATTCTACAGAAAATTCAAGAATAATGAAGATTGAGACATGACCATTAGATTTAGCAATTAAGAGATCACTGGTAAATTTGTTTTAATTAAGAATATTTTGTTTTAATCTGCCAAGATCCAACTTTTCACTTTCCTATCCAACACTCTTCATCAGCAGTTGAGAACATAAGAAAAAGAAAACCCATTAAAATAGGTATAATCAATCCAAACAAATTTCTACATTGGTGATAGCCAAAAAAAAAAAAAAAAACAAATTTGTCTCATTTTGCCTTCTGATTCTTTTACCTTTCTATTGGGAAGTGGGGTAGCATATTTCATAGCTACTCATCTGGAATCATGCTTGGTCATTACAAATGAGAATTCAGCACAATAGTATTCCACCACATTTATATACCATAACTTATTCATCACTTCCTCAATTTATAAGCATTTCATCATATTGCCATTCTTTGCTACCTCAAAAAAAACTATAAATAATTTTGCATATCCTTAGAGGGTTTTTTTTTGTTTAGTACTAATACCTGCTTTAATTTTTCTTCCCTCTAAATCTCTGACCCCATTTCTCTCCTTTCTCTGTTGAGTGAAATGTATTTCAACACTCACATGTATATGTATTCTTCCTTCTTTTTTGACCAGTTTAGATGAGAGTGAGGTTTAAATGTCAGCCATTCTCTCTGATCCTCTCTTCCTTGTTTGTCTAGATTTCTATTTGTACACCTTGACCATGCAAGATAATTTTACAATTATTCCTAACTTTCTTATCTCTTCCTCTGCAATATATTTCTCTTTCCTTTTCATTTTCTTCCATTCAAGACTCCCAGGCCTTGTCTAACTGGACTGTTTATGAACAGCAATGATAATGGAGTACAGAAGGACATATGTATAATCCTCTCATATTTGAATATTAGCAGTTTGTTCTAATCATTGTTCATTTTTTAAAAATTTATTTTATTTTCAATTTATAGAATGAAATAAGCAATTCTATAATAGTAAAAGATGATTGCACATGCAACTACAAATCTGTTTTGTACAATTTGCTATTCCTTTTATATATATAATAAACTACCACGTAAATTTATTTTGTATGCCTCCTTTTTGTTTTCTCCCCTCCTACCACCACAGATGGCTACCTTGCACAAGCGCGTGTGCACACACACATGTGTGAGTATGTGTATAATTATTCTATACTTTCTACTGTTTATCAGTTCCTTCTCTGGATACAGATAGTGTCTTTCTTCATATGTCCTTTATAGTTAATTTGGGTATTTATATTAGTCAAAATGATTTATTTAGTCAGTGATTCTTAATATTGCTGTTACTACATATAATGTTTTCTTGGTTCTGCTCTTTTTTCTCTTCATTATTTTGTGCAATCTACCCACGTTTTTAAGGTCACTGAGGTCATAATGTTTTTATAGAAAAGATAGTATTCCACTACAATCATATGCCACAACTTGTTCCGACCAGTTGATGAGCATCTTACAATTTTCAATTCTTTGCCAACACAAAGATAGCTGCCATAAATATCTTAGAATATAGGTTCTTTTTGTTTTTCCATAATCATCTCCAGAAGCAGATCAAGTAGTGGTATTACTGGGTCAAAGGATATAGGTAGTTTAATAACTCTTTGTATATAATTATGGATTGTTCTCCACAATGGTTGGATCAGATCACAATTCCACCAAAAATGAATTAGTAAACCAATTTTTCCACATCCCCTCCAACATTTGTTTTCCCTTTCAATTTTAGCCATTCGGATAGGTGCAAAATTATATCCCAAGGATTGTTTTAATTTACATTTATCTAGTCAATAATAATTCATAGAGAATTTTTTCATATGACCATAAATTGTTTTGATTTCTTCATTGGAAAACTTCTTATTTGTATCCTTTGACCACTTATCAATTGGGGAATGAATTGTATTATATATTTGACAAAGTTCTTTATATATTTGAGATATGATTCCTTTATCTGAGAAACTGTCTATGAATATTTCCCCCAATTTTCTACTTTCTTTCTGATCTTGGGTACATTTGTTTTATTTTTTGTCTTATTTATAGAAACCTTTTTCACTTAATGAAATCAAATGTAATCAAAATTCCATTTTACACCTAACTTTGCTCTCTATTTCCTGTTTATTCATAAATGGTTCACCTATCCATAAGTCTGATAACTAATATGTTCCATGTTTTTCTAATTTTCTTGTAATCTTTCTCTTTATATCTAGATCATGTATCTATTTCTATCTTATCTTGATAAATGGTTTAAGATATTGGTCTATGCCCAGTTGCTACCATACTACTTTCTAGTTTTCCCAACAATTTTTACCAAATAACGAATTTTTCTTCCAAAGCGTTAAGTCTTTACACTTGTCAAATACAACATTATTATGTTTATTTGCTACTGTAAATTATATGTCCATTCTGTTTCACTGATCTTCCTTTCTTAGCCAGTATCAGATAGCTTTTATAATTACTGCCTTATAATATAGTTTAAGATATGGTACTACTGAACCTCTTTCCTTTACTTTTTTTTTTATTAGGTCCTTTGATATGCTTTACTCTTTTTTTTCTTTACAAATGACTTTTGTTATTTTCTTCTAATTCAGTAAAATAATTTTTGATGATTTAATTGGGATGGTGTTGAATATGTAAAATACTTTGGATATAACCAAATTTTGTTATATTAGTCCTGTCTGCCCATGAACAAATAATGCTTCTCCAATTATTTAAATTTGATTTTATTGCTAGAAAAAGGATATTTTTTTAATTATTTCATTTATATTAATTCCTGGGTTTGTTTTGGCCAGGTGTACTTCCAAGCATTTTATACTGTCTAGAGTTATTTTAAATTAAGAATCATTTACTCTCTCTTCTTGCAGAATTCTGTTCGAGATATTTAGGAAAGCTGGTGATATATGCAGATTTACTTTAGATCTTGTTACTTTATTAACATTATTAACTTTCAACTAACTTTTTAGTTGAGTCTTTGGAATTTTCCAAATATATCATCATATCATCTGCAAAATTTCCTCATTTCCTATTCTGATTTCTTCTATTTCCTTTTCTTCTCATAGCTATTGCTAGATTTCTAATACAACATTAAGAAAACTGTTGACAGTGAGCATCCTTGTTTCACACCTGGTCTTACTAGGAAGGTTTCACCATTACAAATAATGCTTCCTGATGGTTTCAGATTAAAAAGTTATCCATTTAAGAAAAAATCCATTTATACCAATACTTTCAAGTGTTTTTAATATAAATGAATGATATACTTTCTTCAAAAGCCTTTTCTGCATCCATTGATAAAATCATATTTTTTTAATTTTTGTTATTGACATAATTATGTCAATAGTTTTCTTTATGTTAAACCATCCCTGCAATCTTGGTATAAATTCTACTTGATTATATTGTAGCATCTTTATAATATATTGTTGTAATCTTTTAACTATTATTTTATTTAGGATTTTTGTATCCATATTCATTAATGCTTGAAAATTCTCTATTTTATTAAAATCCATTTTATCCCTATGGAATTATACTCAATTTTCCCAGAAAATGATAATTGGCTATAAGCCAATATTATTTGCCTTTTGGAAACTTATATTCTTTTATAATAGTGGCTGCCAAATCATGTGTGATTCTGACTATAGCTCTTTGGGTACTTGAATTCTCTCTTTCTGACTACCTATAATATTTGTTTGTTTGTTTGTTTGTTTATTTGTTTAAACTTTTGTTTTTAAAATTTTGAGTTCCAGATTCTCTCCCTTCTATAGTATTTTTTTAAATAAACCTCAGAGCTCTGGATTTTGGCATTTACGTTCCTGGTCACTTTACTTTTTTAGGCTAAGGTGAGTGGTGGCCTTTCTATTTTAACTTTGTCCACTGATTATCAAAATTTCAGAAATAGTATATCTAGGCTATTGGGGGCGGGGGGAGATATGTCATTTATATAGTCCCCAATGATTCTTATATCGTCTCTCAATCTATTACAGGTAGTTGTTTTTGCTGTGAAAAATTCTTATATTTTCTATGAATTTTTAAGCCTTTTGATTTTGTTTTAATATTTTCTGTTCTCTCATAAAGTCAGTGGCATCTGTTTGGCTCATTCTCATTTTGTGGGGAATTTGTTTCTTGAAGGAGGCTTTGTGCTACTTGTATCAAGCTACTAATTCCTTTTGAAAATCTTTATTCTATAGCTTTCATTTCTTTTTCCTTTTCCCATCAAACACCAAAAAAAGTGAGACAAAAGAAATAAATGCATTTATTATAGATAGCATTATCAAGAGAAGAAAGAAAGGATGTTAGCTAGCAGAGATGGATGGGGGAGACACATACATGTTTCTTGTGGTAGGAAAGCAACCAAGGCTAGAAGAAATTGGAGATACATAAAAGAGTGGGGATGATAGAATACCACTGCTGTTACCCTCAGAGCCCTATTGTTGTACAGCGGGGGCAAGTGTATGGGCTAAAAGGTGAGACATGGCAGATTTTACTATAATAAAAAGTAGTACAGTCTTTGAGGACTGAAGGGCCTTCCTATTGCTTTGTCCCTCCCAAAACAGAGATATATAAATACTGCCGCTGTCATCACTATTATGGAGCTGAAATGAAAACCATACGTTAGGAGAGCATCTATTTTCTTGCCTTTGTACAGTGTATTACCTAAGCTTAGAATTATCTTCTTCCTCACTAAAATCCCTAGCTCCATTAAGGCTGAGTTCAAGTGTTCTCTCCTAAAAGAAGTTTTGCCATTTACTCATCTGTGAACATGCTGATTTTTCCAGCATAAAGTAAGCTTCTTGAAAATAGGAAAGTTCTAATTTCTGACTTATGTTCCCAATGCTTTTGTTGATTTCCAATTTGGGGCATTAGTTATTTAATAATTTGTTTTAAAAGATAGGGTTGAATTTGTTTTATTTTATTTTTGCTTTAATAATTTTATTTTTCCCCACAATTACAAATCAAGAAAAATTTTAGCATTTGTTTTTTATAAGATTTTGAGATCCAAATTTTTCTGCCTCTCCCCTTCCCTTTCCTTCTTATGAAAATAATAGGCAGTTTGATACAGTTTATCATGTAAAACATATTTCCATATTCCACAGTTGTGAAAGAACACATCAAAAGTAAAAACAAACAAAACAGGAGAAAGAATAAAGCAAGTGAGGGGGTGCAGCCAAGATGGGAAGGCAGGTACTACTCTGAGCTCTCACTGAAACCCTCCAAATACCTGTAAAAAATGATTCTAAACAAATTCTAGAACAGCAGAACCCACTAAAAGACAAAATGAAAAAAAAATTCTAGTCCAAGATAAACTGGAAGGTCAATGGGAAAGGTCTGTTGCACCAGGTAGGGAGAGGGGCACAATCTAGCACAGGCAGCACCAACATAGACCAAGCCCTAGAAGACCCAGAGCAGGCCTCAGGGGACTGACTCACTGGCGGCTGAGGTGGTTTCCAGATTTCTCAGCCCACAATTGCCAAAGACAATGTAGAATTTCAATAGAAAAGATCTCTCAGAACTGGATGTGAATGGAGCTTAATCCAGCCCTGGTCACAGCACAGCCCTGGCCACAGCATAGCCCTGGCCCCCACAAACCAGGAGCAGGCCTTGGTAGTAATTTAATCAGCAGTGCCATTGCAGTGGCAGTACCTGCTTCCAGAGCTCTTCTTCTATAGATGGTAAGGGGATTGAACAACTGATCAGAAGGACATTACAGGGGTCTCTTTGCTGGCACTGAGGTAGGATTTTGTTGCTTTGCCCATACTTGGATATGGCTGACTGTCCTGGGTGGCAGTCTTGGGGCAACAAGGAGCACTGGCATAGCACAGCTTGTGGCAGCATTAGAGAGGGAACCCTCCTCACAGTTGCAGGGCAGAAAAGAGTGCTTGTGGTTACTTACAGACCAGAGCACAGGCCAGACCAAAAGTAAACACCTCTCCTTAGATCATACCATTTTGGAAGAACTGAAAACTTACAGGTCCCTAGATGTAAGTCTGAAAATAGCTTCACAAAGCTCATGAAAACTGGGAAAGTATGCCCTCCACATTGGAAGCAGAGCCCTTCCTTAGCAAAGTGTTAAAAGTCAAATAATAGGCTGGGAAAATGAGCAAAAAAAAATCTCACAATAGAAACTTTCTTTGTTGACAAGGAAGATCAAAACATACAACCAGAGGAAGACAAAAAAGTCAAAACTCCTGTATCAAAAGCCTTCAAGAAAAATATGAATTGGTCACAGGCCATGGAGGAGTTCAAAAAGGATGTTGAAAATCAAGTAAGAGAAGTAGAAGAAAAATTGGAAAGAGAAATGAGAGTGATGCGAGAATATCATGAAAAACAAATAGACAGCTTGCTAAAAGAGACAAAAATATATTGAAGAAAATAGCACTTTAAAAAATAGACTATGCTAAATTGTCAAAGTTCAATAATCCAATAAGGAGAAGAATGCCTTAAAAAGTAGAATTGGTCAAATGGAAAAAGAGGTCCAAAAGTTCACTGAAGAAAATAATTCCTTAAAAATTAGAATCAAGCAAAAGTAAACTAATGACTCTATGAGAAATCAAGGAATTATTAAATCAAATTTTAAAAAATAGAAGACAATTTGAAATATCTCAATGGAAGAATAAATGACCTGGAAAACAGAACCAAGAGAAATAATTTAAAAATTATTGTACTACTTGAAAGCCATGATCAAAAAAGAGAGCCTAGACTTCATCTTTCAAGAAATTATCAAGGAAAAATGCCCTGATATTTCACAACTGGAGGGTAAAAAAGAAATGGAAAGAATCCACTGATCACCTATTGAAAGAGATCCCAAAAGGAAAACTGCTAAGAATACTGTACCCAAATCCCAGAATTCCCAGGGAAAGGAGAAAATATTGCAAGCAGCCAGAAAGAAAAAAATCAAGTATTGTGCAAACATAATCAGAATAACACAATATTTAGCAACTTTTGCAATAAAGGATTGGAGGGCTTGGAATATGATATTTTGGAGGTCAAAGGAGCTAGTATTAAAACCAAGAATCACTCAGCAAAATAGAGTATAATCCTTCAGAAGAAAAAAAAAGACATTCAATCAAATAAAGGACTTTCAAACATTCTTGCTGAAAAGACCAGAGCTGAATAGAAAATTTGACTTTCAAATACAAGAAGCAAGAAAAGCATGAAAAGGTAAACAGGAAAGAGAAATCATAAGGGACTTATTAAAGTTGAACTGTTTACATTCCAACATGGAAAGATGACATTTGTAACTCATAAGACCTCTCATCCATCCATCCATATATATATATATATATATGGATGGATGGATGGATGGATGTATCTATCTATACACACATATATGAGAGAAAGGGAGCACAGAGTGAGTTGAATATAAAGGGATATCTAAAAAATAAAATTAAAGGGTGAGAGAGCAATATGATGGGAGAGAGGGAGTGGGAGAATAGGATAAATTATCTCACATAAAAGAGGCAAGAAAAAATTTTTACAGTGAAAGGGAAGAGGGAGGAGCAGAGAATTTACTCTCTAGTGAATTTACTCTCAATGGAATGGGCTTAAGGAGGGAATAACTTTCATATTCAGTTGGGTATGGAAATCTATCTTGCCCTACAGGAAAGTAGGTGGAAAGGGGATGGGGGGTGGGGTAACATAAGTGATGGCAGAATGGAGAAGGGGTAATCAGAAGCAAACACTTTTGAGGAGTGACAGTGTGAAAGTAGAGAATAGAATAAATGGGGAAGGAGAGAGGGTGGGATAGGAAGGAAGGAAACAGAGTTAGTCTTTCACAACATGACTATTATGGAAGTCTTCTCAGTGAGGTGGGGAGGAAGGGAAATTTAAAGTTTTAAAGATGAATGGCAAAAAATGGTTTTTATATGTAACTGCGAAATAAGATACACAGGCAATGGGATATAGAAATCTATCATACCCTACAGAAAAATAAAAAGGGAAGGGGATAAGAGAAGGGGGGAGGGAGTGATAGAAGGGAGGACAGATTGGCGGAAGGGGGTAATCAGAAGCAAAATATTTTTGAGGGGGGACAGGAGGAAAGGAGAGAGAGTATAGAATAAACACAGGTTAGGTGGAATAGGATAGAGGGAAATTCAGTTAGCACTCAGTAATTGTGAAAAAAGCGAGTTTCTCTGATAATAGCCTCATTTCTCTACCACATAAAGAACTGGGTCAAATTCTTTAAAATAAAAGTCATTTCCCAATTGATAAATAATCAAAAGTTATAATCAGTTTTCAGATGAAATAATTAAAACTATTTATAGCCACAAGAAAGAAATATTCTAACTCACTATTGATTGGAGAAATGAAAGTTAAAATATTCCTGAGGTACTACCTCATAACTATTAGATTAGATAATAGGACAGAAAAGGTAAATGATAAATGTTGGAGGGGATGTGGGAAAAATGAGAAATTAATGTACTGTTGTCAGATTATGAATTGATTAAACCATTCTATAGAGAAATTTGGAACTCTGGTCTGTATCTCAAAAAAGATAAAAAAAAAACAAAAAGGAAAAAAGATCTATACGTACAAAAATATTTATAGCAGCTCTTGTAGTAAATACATTAGCCAAAATTTAAGTCTCCATTTTGTATATTATTCAATTAATTAAACATTTATTGAGTACTTAAGATATGTCAGTCTCTGTGGTAGAAATGGGTCATTGTGTTCCCTGAGCAACCTGCCTTCTAATTCTCATCCTCATTATTGAAATCTAGGGGTAAACTGAAACTGTTTTAGGACTAGTACTGCAGATGAGCTGGGAAAGCAAAAGGAACTAAAAGGGAATAGAAAGTTATGGGCCAAAATAAGGTTTATGGATTATCTGAGGATTTATTCATGCTGACACTCTCCCAGGTACCATTAACAATTTGGAATTGAATGTTAGCAATATAAGTAAAGATAAAATATGCCTTGCACATAATTATATTTCATTAATTCAACTGAATAGTTAAGTGCCTAGAATCTGTTCAGAATTGTACTTTATTCATGGAGAGAACTTGTGTTCATTGTATAGACTAAGGAACAGATTGAGAAGGACAAAAGTGACTTTCCTGAGGCATTCCATTAGAATGTGATCTTTCAATTTTGCTTTTATTTTTGGTATCCCCATTACTTAGAACAGTCCCTGATACACTATAAGCATGTAACAAATATTTATTGACTTGATTTGCTTAAAGCAAGATTGCACCCAATTTCTTTCTTTAGCACTGTTCAAGATTTTGTCCACTGTACATTGTTTTTGAGGGAGTCAATAGGAAACTCTTACTTGTTTACTTTTCATTATCTCTCTTAGTACTTTTCACATAGAAGGCTCTTAAAAGTTTGGTTAATTGCACTGAAAAAGAATGAGGTAAAAGAAAAAGTTAAATTAATATAAACTTTTCTTCCTCCAAGGTTCAACACATATATAATCTCCTATGGGTCTTTCCTGATCCATTCAGTTACAGATATTCTTCTTCTTGTATTTTTATTGGATGTGCTTTATATCTAGTCATTTCTACAGCACTTATATCAACCCAAGAGAATAAAGTTCCTTTGGGACAGGGACTAGGTAATTGTTCCTGTTGCTTGTCCTTCTTTCTTGAAAAGGTTCATGACATCAGGAAGGTGATGCCATGATCTTCAATTGAATTGGATTTAAGTGAGGGAGGGCTGTGCAAAGTCACCAGTCTCATTCTCTCCTCTGGAACCATCTGGGTCCAGTAGCAAGATATATATATACATATATATATATATAGCGCAATGACTGGAGATAGCTTTGGATGAAGTGGGAGACCCTGACATTTTTAAGTTAAGGTATTTCTTGGTCTCAATTTTATTGAATCAATGTCCATTCAGTGACTAAGGCTAGGTAAGAAATAAGGCAAAGAATGGACTCTTTTACATAGTAAAAAAATAATAATAATAATAATCTGGAAAGGGAAGACTCTAAGGGTTTCTAGGCAAAACAGAAAGAATTACTATTTACACTAACTCTGAGCCATCAGGGTCCAAACAACCACCAAGTGAGGCTTGGGCAAGGACCTACTGTTGGCCAATCAATGAGAGCCAGAGCAGTTTGGGTTTAAGACATGATTCTTAAGAAAGAAATCTAGCCAGTAAACTCTAAGATAACTTGTGAGGTTTCAGTGATCAAAATTTATATTCTTTTGGGTAGAGCACCTGCATGGAAGGGTAAGATTTTCTAAGTGGACAGAAGGAGAAAAGATAGGAAGAATCCTTGATTGATAAATTGAACTGAATTGGTTTTGAACCAAAGTAAATTTAAATTTAGTACTAACATAAAATAATTCAGAGTTGAGATTATTTGTGAAGTTTCTTCAGCTCCTTGTTTTGAGATAAAATTATTTACTTCCTACTCCTAGTTTTTACTAAATTTCAGCTTTACTCTGTGTAATCTGAAGTACCTACAACTACCCTGATTAGGAATGGATCTAGCTCACTTCAGAACTCAGATCTTTTGTCATCCAACAAAGGGCGGTGGCCACAAATGGAAGAAAAAAATCTATTAAACACAGAAAACATCTGTGCCTTTGGTTCTTCCAGGCTTATTTTTCCAATACCTCACATACCTCAAATACTTCAGCACAGCTCCTACTTTTGAGCAGAAGAGAGGAAAAATAACAACATGTAATATTTCATTAAATAGACTATTTACATTGACATGACAAAGTTGATAAAAAATTGACTAGTCGGCTTTTGGAAGCCACACATTCTGGCTCCCTTGGACAGACTCCTTCATCTACTATACGCTTCTGCTAGGCTGCTTAGCTGGGGTTGGGGCCTCATCTGACTCCAGTTAGCTTAGGGGGACTTCTGTTGTGCTATTAAATGTCATGGAGCTAAGACTATGGGAGGGAAGACAGTTAAGAGAAGCAAAAATGTTATTGGATTCTTTAAAAGAAATCCTTTTACAGTAGATATAAATCACATGGCTGACCAGAAGGTTTGGATTTATGACAGGTGTTTTTTTTTTCTTCACCCCTTTTCCCTCATAAAAGTCTCCTTAGTAAGTGAAATTTTCCCAATTTTTCATTTTTTACTTTTTTTCTCAATTGTTTTGAGTCATTTTTACTTTGATCTCAGGCATCAAAATTCAACATGAGAAAGTTAGAAAGTCAGGCTGAACTTTCTACTCAGTACATTTGTAATCCTGGGGGTAGACTGCTTGCCATTGTTGATGCTCAAATTAGAATGGGTTGATCTGAAGGCTATAGTTGACTTTCACAAATCCTCTGAGTTTATTTATTGAGATTTGGGGGTTGGGGCTCTGAAATGTTTATGAAATTCTCTTTTCCTCTCCCCCTTCCATTAATTAAAATTAGTTTTTCAAAGGAGATTTCATTTGAAAACATGTTGTCCCAGCTAAGTAGGGGTTTGCACTGTGCAAACAATAACGACCTTCCTTCCAAAGTAATCCTTGACCTTCTTCTAGGATTACCCAAGGAATCAAATAAAATAAACACTGCAACAGCCACACAGCACTTGTGTTTATTTGGAAGCAAACAGAACACAGAGACCACAGGTTTCAGGTTTAATTCTCCTAATTTTAGAATTTTAGAAGACCCATTCTTTAAGATGGTAGTTTATTGTTTTCCCCATCTTCAACCCCCTTTTAGCCATCACACCTCACAAATTTTCATGTTAGACAAGGTATTCCCCACACTCAATCTTACGGGAAAAAAATGGACAGGTTGTATTTCATTTTCCTTCTTGGAATGAAAATTCTAGTCAGTATTGCATTGTCCTTTTGCATTCAAAGAGGACACCACTGCTTGTGAGTGTAATTCATCTGGATGATAGGTACTGAAAGACCATATACAGTCATCAGTTGTTATATTCACCACTTGAAAACTCTTTTGGGTTGGAGACATGGCCAATGACCCCTCATTGGCACAGGAAATTTTACTCTTTCTCACTGTTAGCTTAGAGCAAAATGAACCATTCTATTGCCCAATTCTGCAGGCTAGGTTGGGCTAATGTAGCCTAGAATTTTGTATTCTACTCCCACATGGTTACAGTATAATAGGAAGGAAGCCAGAAACTTGAACTTTGGTTTCAAATAATTTTATCTCAAGGTCCTGGCTCTTCCACTTATTAGCTACATCACCTTGATGCAGCCATTCAACTTCTTTCTGTGATAGTTTACTTATCCATAAGTGTCTGGAGCTCACTGCTCCCTTCTTGACCTAAGATTATATGCCACTACTGGCTTCCATAGGTTTTAAGCTACTTTTTTTTAAAGTTGCTTTACTTTATTTTTTTTTGTGCAATCTACTCTTTAATTCACTCAACAGTAGCTGTTTTGTCATCATGTTCTGTGTTTTGTCATCTCTGTTCTGTGTTTATCATGGCATGTGACACTGAGTATTGCTTCTAGACGCTAGCTCAAGTGTCATATTAGCAGGGGTCAGATAGTTACAGTGTATCAGCATGAGGCTGAGCTCCCAAGTGTATACAGGTGAATCCCAAATATCAGCATCTTCAGCAAAACTGAGCTATATGGCAGTCTTCTTTGTATGTTTGCCCATCACATCAAACACCTGCCTTGGACATAGTTCAAAGATAAGCATTTGGACCAAGGCACACAAATGTTACATATTATTATTATTGTCTAAGGACTAGCCTGTTCTAAGACTGAAGATGCTAATCTTCCTGATAGAAGGAAAGGTGAAGAAATTCTAAATATGTTAACTCAAAAAGCAACTATTATAACAAAGGATTGCAGCCTATGCTCTAACTTACAACATTGTAGATTCTTAAAAGTATTTTATCACACCACTAGAGGTGAATTTTAACAATGGAAAGAACATTGGATTTGGACTTAGAGGATTTGTGTTTGAATTTGGCTCTGTAGTTTACTTGCTATTTAACCTTAGGCAAAGCACTTCACCTGAGTTTCTCTCCTTCAGTTTCTTTGGCAGTAAAATAAGGGTCTGGACTAGGTTATAATCAAGGTCTTTAAGTCTGCAAAATGAGATGGGGGTGTTTTGTTAAGTGATAGAAAAATTACCCATTTGGTCACAAACGATAGTTTGTGTTTCTTGCTCTCTTTTGTAGAATTCTCCTCCCCCAACCCGGTTTAACCATTAACACTCTCTTATTTAGAAGGTATCAGGGGAAGGCTAAGCTTAGAAGAGTAGAGAATGATCCTCTTTAGAATGTCAATTAAAAAAAAAAACAATGGGAACTTCCCAGAAAGAACTGAGATAATGCCTTTGGGACCATTCTGATTCATATTTATCTTTCCATGGCACCACCACCCAATTAGCATGCAAAAGCTGTCTCCTCCTCCTGTAAAAGGAGGGGTACAATCTGTCACCAAGCACTTGGTAGGAGGTGGTGGCAACTGAAGGTTTACAAGGATGATGGTCATTGCTTCTGATGGGAGGCTGCCTTTTGCCAAATTTAAGCCCCTTTAAACATATTGAGGTTCAAGTACCATTAACTCTTGGCAGAATGCTTTCTCCTAATTCAGAGAACAAAGAACTACTAAGCTTCATAAAAAAAGATCTTCTCAGGTTTCAAATAGCTTTTCAAAAAAAAAAGCTCAAAACATTTTAATGAGTTAAGAGTAAATGAATCAGAAACAGATGGATTAAATTTTCCTGAAATTCACAGGGATTTAGTGCAAAAGAGATGGTCTTTCAACAGAATCCCAAGATATTTGGCTTACCTTCCCCACCCATTTTTATAGTTTATCAGCACCTTCCATGGTCCCTCATCTTGCCTCATTCAGGTGGTGGGTTGTGGTTCTCTTTGATGAAGGTTTCTGTATCACTTGAAACAAATCAATATAACTGCCCTTATGTATTTTGTAACTGTTTGCGAGAGAAACATCTCACTTAATAAATTCAGCTATTTGATAAACTCAACTATCCAGAATGTAGTAGGGAATATATTGAGAAAAAAGATTTTCAGGCTTCTGAGAAGCAAAAGTAGATACAAAGTACAGGAATAAAAATTAAACAACATGTACTTTACTCATCAGAGAACCCCTGACGTCCACATTTAGAATCAATTGATTCAGGGGGAAGCTAAATTGTACAGTGAACAGAGCACCGACCCTGGAGTTAGGAGGACCTGAGTTCAAATGTGGCCTCAGACACTTAACACTTACTAGCCATGTGAACTTGGGCAAATCACTTAACCCCAATTTCCCTGCCTTCCCTCCTCCAAAAAGGAAGAAAAAATAGAATCAATTGATTATTATTGCACAAACAGTTCTAACAAGTATAGACACCTGGTTTTCAAACATTGGGAGAAAATTAGGAGAAAGAGAGGGAATACTTTCAACAGGTACATTGGCAATAATAAGAAGCAACAGCTGCCAGATTAAAGGAGGGAAGAAGACAGAAAAATAAAAGGGCAGACCCAAAACTTTAAAAATTGAGCTGACCAAACATTTGGTTTTGGGAAAAACAATGCTACCATTGAATCCCTGTATCAACTTTGGATCTGAAGTCAAGAAAACCTGAATTCAAATATAGCCCTAAGAAACTTACTCCCTGTGACCTTGGGAAGTCATTAACATCTGT
The DNA here is from genome assembly GCF_028583685.1 of Petaurus breviceps papuanus. Lineage (NCBI taxonomy): Eukaryota > Metazoa > Chordata > Mammalia > Diprotodontia > Petauridae > Petaurus > Petaurus breviceps. Next base: position 55,968,205 of record NW_027187419.1, on the reverse strand, counting down.
CTCAGTTTCCTTGTCTGCAAAATGGTATAATAATAGCACCTAATTCTCAGTGTTATTAGAATAGAATGTGATAGCATTTTTGACATATTTCATTAACCTTAAAGTACTATAAAATTCTGGTTGTTATTTAAAATACATATTGAATCTTAAAGAAAAGGTAAAGTTACTAAAAATTATTTTGTCATTTGAAATGTTTATAATGGAGTATAATATATAAAATATATATATACATATATGCATATACATATATACACAAACATATTTCCATTGCAAATAGCTAAATTTCAAGAAACTGGTTTTATGTTTTGGATTTTAAAGGGGGTAAGCTTTTAACCCTCTGACAAAGCTATTATCCAATGGAAAAAGGAAGGATAGTTGAGGTCTTATTATATTATTCTTACTATTATTATCATTAGTCATATGACATAGTAGATAGAGAACTGGTGCCAGTAGTCGGAATATATGGGTTCATGTACTGCTTCTGTCTCATTTCTTCTCTGTCACATTAAACAAGGCATTTAACATTTTAATGCAAGGCATCAGGCAATTCTCTAAAATATTAAGGTATAGAGTTGTTGACCTGTTTTAACTGGAGTTTCAAGTTTCCACACTGGAAGTTCACCAAACTGGTGAGAAATTTCATGTTCAGAAAACAAAACAAAGCAAAAGCAAAACACAACACAATAAAAAAACAATAACTGATAATAATGACTTTTTAAATATGGGCCAGTCATGTTAGTGTCACACTAGGTTTAACTGAAATGGCATAAGAGATGTTGATTGGAATTTTTATTAACTGAGGGGCAAAACATCTTTAGTTTAAGTGTTAATACTTGTGGTTTATACATCTTGAGATGGAGTAATTGAAGAGGAGTAACTGAAATCTGTAGTCCCTTACATTCTTCAGTCATTTTCCAGTCATGTCCAACTCTTTGTGTCCCAATTTGGAGTTTTCTCAGCAAAAATACTGGAAGGGTTTGCCATTTGTTTCTCTAGCTCGTTTTGCAGATGAGGAAACTGAGGCTAACATTGTTAAATGACTTTCCAAGGATCACACAGGTAGTAAATGTCTGAGGCCAGATTTGAATTAAGGAAGATGTCTTCCTGACTCCAGGCATAGCACAACACAACATTGTGTCATTTAGCTTCTATCTTTTTTTTTTCTTCTCCAAGACCATCAATATTCTGGCTCAACTTGGTTTCTTTCAAAAACCTTAACCACATAGTTGACCTCAATAAGGTATTGTCCTCCATTCTTGAATCCCCTTTCCCCTAGTGATTTTGCTCTTCACTCCCTGAAAATTTTGGATTCAAGTCAATCATCTACTTTATCTATGCCTGTAGTTAAACAGCTAAATGCTCAAAGAGAAAACCAACAAAATTATCTGTTGTTGTTTTTCAGTTGTTTCAATCATCTCTGACACTTTGTGAACCCATTTGGGGTTTTTTGGGCAAAGATACTGTAGTGGTTTGCCATTTCCTTCTCCATTTCTCCCTTATACTGATCTTCAAAATGTTTCTACATAATCATTCATATCTTCTCCTTTGCTTTAATCATAAAAAAACCTTCACATCTTCCTTACTGCATCCTTTAAAAAATCTTCACTTGATCCTCCCATGCTCTCAAGCTGTCAGCACTATATTTATTATCCTGATTATATCCAAACTACTATATTTAAGTCTATATTCTCTATATTCACTTACTACTCCTTCTTTTATTCACCTGTCAACCTCTTGAAATTTCTTGAAACCTCACTATTATACCAAAACTTTTCTCTTAATGGTCACCAGAATTATAGTATTTCAAGTCACTCACAGATAAATGGTCAAAGGATATGGACAGGCAGTTTTCAGATGAAGTCATGTGAAAAAATGCTCTAAATCACTATTGATTAGAGAAATGCAAATGAAAACAATTCTGAGGTACCACATAACCCCTATCAGATTGGCTAATATGACAAAAAAAAGAAAAACGATAAATGTTGGGAGAAGATGTGAGAAAACTGGGACACTGATGTACTATTGGTGGAGTAGTGAACTGATTGAACCATTCTGGAGAATTATTTGGAACTATATCCAAAGGGTTATAAAATTGTGCATATCCTTCGATCCAGCAAGACCACTACTAGTTCTGTAACCCAAAGAGATCATAAAAAAGGGAAAAGGAACCACATGTACAGAAATATTTATAGCAGTACTTTTTGTGGTGGCAAAGAACTGAAAATTGAGGGCATGGGGCGGCTAGGTGGCACAGTGAATAAAGTGCCGGCCCCGGAGTCAGGAGGACCTGGGTTCAGATACAGCCTCAGACACTTCACACACACACACACACACACACACACACACACACACACACACACACACACACACTAGCTGTGTAACCTTGGGCAAGTTACTTAACCCCAACTGCCCTCCAAAAGGCAAAAAAAAAAAAAAAATGAGGGCATGCCCATCAATTGAGAAATGATTTAATAAGTTGTATGTAGTCTATGAATATAATAGACTTCTATAGTGCTATAAGGAATGATGAGCAAGCAGATTTCAGAAAAATGTGTAAAGACTTAAATGAACTGATGTTAAATGAAGTGAGCACAACTAGGAGAATATTGTACACAGTAACAGCAACATTGTGTGATGATCAACTTTGATAGACTTAGCTCTTCTCAGCAATACAATGATTTAAGACAGTTACAAAAGACCCATGATGAAAAACGCTATCCACATCCAGAGAAAGCACTATGGAGTCTGAATGCAGATGGAAGCACACTCTTTTCTGGTTTTTTTTTTTTCCTTCCCGTGTTTTTATTTTTCCCTTTTGTTCTAATTCTTCTTCTACAACAAGAGTAATGAGGAAATATGTTTAATATGGTTGTACATGTATAGTCTACATCAGACTTCTTGCTGACTTCGGGAGGAGTGTGGGGAGTGAAGGGAAAAAAATTTGGAACTTTAAATCTTATAAAGTGAATGTTGAAAAAAAAAGAATCACAGTATTTGAGAGTTGGAAGGGACCTTAGTGCCCATTGAATTCATGCCATACCCCAAAGGAATCTTCATTATAATGTTCCTGATAAATAGTCATGCATGCTTTTTTGAAGATCTCCAAGGAGGAGGAATTCATCATTTCTTGAGCCAAACTACTGTATTTTGGTACTTAAGCTTTTGTTTTTTCCAAGGGGTGGCTGTGGAAATGAGGATGAGATCCATCAAACCATTTCTTCTTTCCAGAGAAATGTGATGTGGTGTGATTTGGAGTGAAGGGGTCTCTTAGCCAAACATACTTGCCCACTGAGTGGTTAGGTGTGCAAAGAAACAAATCTTTGTCTGTCCATGCCTAGATGGACATTATCTATCCAAATGCCACGATTTCTTCTGTAGATTAACTTCAAACACTTCATCTCAGATCCTCCTTTTGAAGTGGAGGGAGGAAAAAGAGAATATGTATTTATGTTGATACGACAAATTTAAACTCTTAATTATGACATTCTGCTCTATTACTATCTGCCTAATCCTCTATACTCTCCTTTTGCTTAAGATATGTGAAACTGCTCTCATCTTGTTCACCTCCTAATTGTCTAATGACTACTCTTTAGTCTCCTTCACTGGTTCATCTTCCTCCTTCCACTGTCCAAGGCTCTCTTCCATTTTCTCACCACTCTTTACTATGCTTGAGTTATCCACTACTGTGGGTTCAGTCGACATATATATGAGACATACTCCCTGATACAGCCCTCATTTTTCCCGAATTCCAGTTCTATGTTTCTATCTGTTGCATATTTGTATGTCTCATTAACATCTCAACTGCAACATAAACAAAAATTCACCCCCAAAAAATATGGCTTCTCCTAACTTTTCTATTTTTTTCCTCCCAGAAACCAAAGCCATCAAGATTTTTTTTCTTTTCCTCAACCCCCACATGCAATTAAGTAATTATGTTGATTCTTTCCCTCAACATTTTTTTGTACCTGTTCTTTGCTCTCTTACCAGCTTAGCTTGTGTCTTCACTGCCTCTCTGGTAAGTCATTTTGATATTTTCCTCAAATTTTCCCTTCATCTAGATTAAAAATGCTTTCAAATCCATTCTTTTTTTAGCTGCCAAAGCAATCTTCCAACAAACAGGTCTATGTTAAATGTGCAATTAAAAAAATAGCACACTATTTCATATGGGATAAAATACAAATATCATAGCTAAACATTAAAAATCTCTTACAATTACTTCCTCATTGTTAGTTGAAGGTTTTTATTTGTAAATGAGGTAATTTGACTAGACAATCTCTAAGATCTCACTCTCTTCTAAAATTCAGTTAATTATGAAATGATAAGGATTGGAGGATAGAGGCACATACTTCATTATCTCTTCAAAGTTCCCCCAAATCCCAATTTGAAAAATACATTAGTATGACAAAAAGTACTAAGAATTTGTAAGGGAGATGAAAATGGAGCATGTAAGACATCAAACAAGAAACTCCTGGTTCTTTCAGTATAAATGTAAATAAAACTGTATGTCATTGAGTAATATTAATAAAAATGGGTATGGTGAGAAAGAGGATGATAATGATAACTTAGTTACATGACACTCACAACATATTTTCCCCCTCAGAACAACCTTTTGAGGTAGAAAATGAAAGTATTGTTATTTCCATTTGACAGAAGAACAAACCAATTTTCCTATAGTCACATGACCAACGAGTCAGAATGGAAAGATGTTTCAAGACTAACATTGGTTATATTCCATTATTGATTCATTCAATAACAATGCAGACACATTTCATTTTGGGGTAACATATTCAGATCAACTTTTTGAAGGATCCTATAAAATGATATTGTATTTTAGGGATGCAGTTTATAGCTTTTCTTTCTGAAGACTGCTTATAATATTTACTTAGTATGAAACAGATGGTAACGAGACGAGTGAAGAAGAACCATCAGATTTGCATGGTTCAGTGGTGCCTATATTAAGGGGACACTAGAGAATGATGCTTCCTCCAATTTTAATACGACAATAGTGAGAAGCAGCATGATATAGTAGATGGCATACTATACATGGGGTCAGGAACACCTGGGTACAAGTCCTGTTCCTGACACTTATTAGTTTTGTGACTGTGGACAAATTACTTAGTCTCTCTAAGCCTCAGGCAAATCTCTAAGAGTGTAATACACATTTTATTCTTTGAAATATCGACACATAAAAATGAGTGCTTCCAATATTCACATGTAATGCATGGAAATAGACTGGATCCATATTTTCAAAAAATAGGGAATTAATTCTGGAAATGTGGCAGCAATGTGTTAGGCGTAGTCCTGGCTGGAGGCCTGAGTAATAGTCAGGGTAACATAGAAAATGTGGATACAAAAAGGAATACCAAATTCTCTCAGAAAATGGGTGTATTGCCTTGGCATGAGATCAGGTCTAGGTGGGGCCTTCAAAAATTTATGGAAATTACTAACAGTAATACTTTGGACTGGTAGAGATTGAACCTCTGAATCTAATAATACATTCCTATACTCTTGTACTCGTTGCCTCCCTTTACAACCCCAAAAGATACAGTTTCTGTCTTCAAGAACACATTAAAATTATATTTGGGGATTCATTTTAGCTCTTGGAAATAAGATTTACAGAACTTTCTAAGGTCCCAAGGCCTCTCTGAACTATAGTTTCATTTGGGGGTGCATGGAGCAGTGCAGAAAATAAAAGCACTTGCTTCTGTCCCTAGAACCATAGAAAGGTGACATTATTTTTAGCTATGACCTTGGGAAAGTCACTTCAAATCTTGGGCCTTATTTTCTTCATTTGTAAAATAAGGAAGTTGGAATAGTTGATCTGTGAGCTTTCTTATGGTTTTAACATTCAGTGACTGACTGGCCATTCTCTGTGTGATCACAATTATGAGTGTTACTAGCAGCAAATGGTAACATAGGGGACTCCAAAACAATTGAGAGAATCTGAAAATCATCTCTACAAGTAGCCAATATGAACTTTTACCACCAAGTCAGCTTAAAACAAACTCTCTCTCTCTCCCCCCAATACCTGTCATTTTGAAAAAAGGCAAATAGGTCAATAAGAAGACAGTGAAGACTCCTTCCTGAATCAGAAATAGTGTCTGCCCAAAATAAAGACTATGAATTTGGCCTGTGGTTTTATTTTCTTTTATTTTTTAGCTTTTGTAAAATTATTGTCACTATCACATTCCCTGTTACCATAACACCTATCAAAGAGACTAGTCAGTTTCCACCCACACACTCCAAAGGTCTTACTGTACCCAAAGCTAAGCCAAGGTCTGATATCCTGACTTACACTTCTGAATATGTTGGACCCTCCCATGAACCAATCCTGGTTCCTCCTGAACCGTGATCTTTAAGTCTTTTTTCCATGGGAGGAACTATATTCTTCCAGAGTTTGTAAGACCATGACCCTCCACCCCTGTGAGAGCCCCAGTTTAGGAAATATGTTATTTTGCTATTCTGGACCCTTCGGTCTGGCAACATCAGGGGAAAAGATGTGATTTTGATCGCTAAAAGCAAAAGCTTCTTTTGTGACTCATATAAGAGAAAAGAAAAACATGTATTTGGAAAAAAAAATTTTGAAGACACAATGTACTGACATACATAATTACCATGGGAAGGGAAGGGTGAGCAAGAAGCTTATAGAATTGAGCAGCGAGGAATGGGCATCTCCCACTTATAACTCTGAACAAAATCTAGAGAGAAATATCAGCTAAATGATTTTCGGATCAGGCAACTTCACTACGCAATTTTTAAAATATTATTAACACAGTTATTCCAGGTCTATTCTATAGTATTGGGGTAAGGGAGTGAGAAACATATGGGAAAACATTTAGTAGGGCTTCTTAAGGTCCAAGAATTTTTTTAAAAATTGATAACTATATTTCAAAATATAGTTCTTTAAAATCCTATTGTTTTATTTTATTCATTTAAAATATTATTATTGACTTTCAGAAACTAAGAAAAATTTAATATTGTCATACCTTATACTACTACTCATTCATGTCTTAATTAGCAGAATGATGGTATTCAACCCTGGTTAAGGCTCCTGAACAATCATTATGCAGAAAGCAAGAAAAGCATTATACTTGAATGGTGACAATGTCAGGTAGGCCTCACATGACAGTACCCTCGGTGGGTGGGGACAGTGTTGATTTCCTGGCCAAGAAATGTGTCAGAACCAAAGGCAATAGAAAACCTTATAGGAATCTAATCAATTTGGAAATATGCCAATTTGTGGATTGGTCTCCAATTTGCCAATGGCAAGACTGTCATATTCATATTCACAAAGCAAATTAGGGTCATTTAGAACCATTTAGGACTATTCAAATTTAATATGTGTTAAATAACTAAATTTAGTCCAAGCAAGAACTTACCGTGTTGTCTCTTGTTTTAACACTGAGAAAGAAAACTTATCAGTCTGTCTAATAAGCACTTGTACTTCCCCATGAGTTCTTGACTTCTTGGTGCTGCTCATTTTGAGCTAGGGTAACTTACTAGTGGTAACAGACAACTTTCAAAGTATGTTAATTGGAAAGTTTGTTCTCTGGGCTCTCAGGGAGGAAGACTATGCCTCAGAATAAAAACAAACCCACAGGAACAAATAATGTATGTTGATCAGCAACAAGTGGGCATACAAAAATAAAACACTTTAACAATTTCTAAAGAGTTCTTTCTAAATTGTACTACAATTTTTAGCCTTTCAAGTAATATCATCTACTAGTCATCTTTGGTCCTAATAAGTCTCACTGGCACAACTCCAGCAGCTCAGCAGTTTCTCACAGGCTACTACAACACAAAAGCAGCAGGTGATACGTGTCCATGTGCCAAGAACTAAGGATTATTTAAAGAAGTAACTCCAAATCCGGGTTACTGCAAGACCCAAGAATCTGCTGCCCTGCTCTTGAGAGAGGAGTCAGCAAGGTGTATATCATTTGAGCCTACAGAGGGGATAATCATCCAGATCCATGAACAGATAAATCAACTAATCAAATTATGGGTTGAGAAGAAATGGAAGAAGAGAGTGGAGGGAATAATCTATGTCTGTTGGTTTAAATATCCCCATTTTAATTATTATTTTTTTTTTTACTTCAAATGTTTGTCAAGGCCATTTGGAGATAATATATTAAGCCTCAATAATAATAATAACAACATTGCTCTGTGTGTGTGTTGGTTTGAAGAGATGAGATGCAAGCTGAATTTTCCTAGCCCTTCCTCATTAGGGTGTGGTAGGGGGAGGGAATAAATTATTACAACTAGTTTTTTAGTTGATTCTTTGGGGTTTTCCAATAATACCATCATATCATCTGCAAAAAGAGATAGTTTTATTACCTCATTTGCTTTCCTGATTCCTTCTATTTCTTTTTCTTCTTTTCTTGCTAATACTAGGATTTCCAATATAATTGACTAATATTGATGACTGTGGGCATCGTTATTTCACACCTGATCTTACTGGGAAGGCTTCTAACTTATCCCTATTATGTATAATGCTTGCTGGTGATTTTTTATAAATGTTTGGGTGTGTGTGTGTGTGTCAATGTAAGGAAAAATTCATTTGCATCTATATTTTCTTTTTTTTTTCTTCTTTGGAGAGCGAAAGGTAGGGCAATTGGGGTTAAGTGACTTGCCCAAGGTCACACGGATGGTTTTGTGTTAAGTGTCTGAGGCGGATCTGAACTCAGGTCCTCCTGATTCCAGGGCTGGTGCTCTACTACTCACTGCACCTCCTAGCCACCCCTTGCACCTATATTTTCAAGTTTTTTTTTTTTTAAATAAAAGTGAGTGTTGTATTTTATCAGAATTTTTTTGCATCTTTTGATATAATCATATAATCTTTTATTTTTATTTATATAATCAATTATGCTAATAGCTTTCCTTATGTTAACCTCTAATTCTAAAATTTGGTTTGTTTGCCAAAATTTTGCTTCAGTATTATTTTATGCCTCTTTTAACCAAGATGTTAACTCTCTTTTCATAATTTTCTTATATTATTCCCATTTCTTTTCTAAATTTTTCCTCCATCTCTCTTATTTGATTCTTTTGGGGCTTGTTTTCAAATTGCATTTGGGGGGGGGGGGTCTTTGGAGGTCATTGTTTTCTTCTGAGTTTGTGTTTTGAACCTCCCTTTCACCGTAAAAATTGATCCATGTTGCTTTTCTGGTCAGGTTGTGTGTGTGTGTGTGTGTATGTGCGTGTGCATTGCTCATTTTTCCAGCCTATTTATCGACTTTGGACCTTATATTAGGGATAGGCTGTATTCACTTTATGGAAACAGTCAAAGTCTGGCCTGATCTTCTGATTTTTATGTCCTGCTGTTTTCTTTTCTTTTTCTTTTTGGAGGGGGGAGGGCAGGGCAACTGCACAAGGCTAATAAGTGTTAAGTGTCTAAGGCCACATTTGAGCTCAAGTCCTCCTGACTCTATTCACTGCACCACCTAGCTGCCCCTGTCCTGCTATTTTCACTGCTAGGTTTGTAAACCTGTAAGTTTTTTTTTTTTTTTTTCTGATTCTAAGGTGTTTGATCCAGGGAGTGTTCTGGTCACTTATATACTTATATACTCATATAGAGTCTCTCTTCCCTGTCAACCACAACAGTTGAGTTTGCCTCTAGAATCCATAGCCCATGCCTCTTATGTTAAATCATACTCCCAGCTACCCAGTACCCCCAACCCCACTGTCTATAGACCTCTATAGGTCTGTCCTCTTAAGCTGGTCTGGGCAGGAAAAATGACTCACTGTGACTTTTCATCATTCATTTCGCTTGAAATTTCATTTGCTATGCCTTTTAAAGCTTTTTAGAAAGGCTTCTTGGCAGAATTCAGCAATAAATGTTTACTTCATTCTGTCATCTTGGCTCTGCCTATTGTGAAAGCAAAAGACAAGTTATCATGACATGCATCTTCATCATACCATTGACCTAGTCCAAAATCCATAATGGATCCCTATTTTTTGCTTAATCAAGTCTAAATTCTTCTGCTTGGCACTCTATCATCTCAGACTACAAAATCTATCACTCAACATTTCCTTGAACCTAGGATGATCTACTGTGCATATTTTAATCATTTCTAATTTTACCAAGGAGTTGTAAACTTTCCCAGTTTCATACTTATCTGTCCCTTCTCAGAATTACTAAAACACTCTTTGTCATACAAATATAGTTCTCTCTAGTCACATTCTTCCCATTTTTTATTTCTGTAGTTAGTTATTATTCAGGCTAGTGACCTGAATTCATTGATGTCAGCAGGATGTTCCCTCACTATCCTTTTACTTGAGTTTCATTTTTCTTGAGTTAAGCCTCTGTGGTTGTTCTGTTCTTTCATATCTGATAATGATTCACATGAGAAGAAAAACAGAAGGAAATCAGGAATCAAGAAGTTCTGTCTTCTCTCCATCATGTCACCACCTTCTTATACATGGTTAAAAAAAGTGTTCCAATCCTTCTTTCTATAATCCAAACTAGAAAAGCTCATGTAAAAATATTTAAAACATATATTATAATATTTAGCTTATAGCAAGAATGATTTAGTTTAAATGACATTATTCAAAAAAGTTCTTGAGCATCTTTCATATTTATCTTGTTACCTCCCCTCACTTTTCTATCTTCATAATCACTTTGCTATCTTTAGAATTTCTCCTCTCTCTTCCTCATCAGAATCAATCATAATTTTATTGCCAATTCTTTTTTTCATGATCTTCCATCCCAGTTGACCTACATTCTTCTTTAGTGTTTCAGGTCTCTCTGAAAAAAAGTTGAAATCTGCCCTTTCAAATACAATTCATTATATATATAAAACCTTATTTCATGGTCTAGCACAGACTGCAAGACTAACACATCCCAAGCTTACTATCATTTCCACTCATGTACATTACTGTTGATCAGAATGAGATATCCAATAATATTCTAGTAGGTGGGTGGCATAGTGGATAGAGTACTGGAACTATTGTCATGAAGACAGTTCAAATTTAGTCTTAGGCACTTACTAGGTACATAACACTAGGAAAGTCACTTAACCTCTATTTCAGTTTCCTCATCAGAGCACCTCTCTACCCAGGTCATTGTGAGGACAAAATGAGATAATTATGAAATTCTTTGAAATCATTAAAGCATTATGTTATTGTTAGGTAAGAAACCTAGTTGTTATCATAGTTGCTGTTATGTGCAGAATGAATATAATGTGATTTGGGGGGGTAAATTCAAGAGTGCAGGGTTGAAATCTGCCTCTGGCAAGAGCCGTATGAGACTGTGTAAGCCATTTAAGCACTTCTGAGGCTCAGTTTACTAATGTCTAAAATGGGGATGAAGGGGGTTGAGCCAAGATGGCAGAGTAAAAGCAGGGACTCGCTTCAGCTCTCCCCCAAACCCCTCCAAATACCTCTAAAAATCACTCTAAACAAATTCTAGAACAGGAAAACTCACAAATGATAGTGAAACAAATTTCCAACCCAAGACAACCCAGAATGTTGCCAGGAAAGGTTTGTTGCACCAAGCATAGGCCAATGCTGACAGCGCCAGCACAGAACATACCCAAGTGAACCTGAAGCATGCCTCAGGGGATTGAATCACTGGCAGTTGTGGTGGTTTCCAGAATTCTCAACCCACAAAAAACAAAGGAAATTTAGGTCAATAGGAAAGGCCTTTCGAACCTAGGTGAGAGAGGAGCACAGCCCACAGCCCATGGCCCCAGGGTGATGGTGGCAACAGCAGTAGAGGCTGCTTCCAGAGCTCATGGTCCACAGACAGTGGGGGGATCAATCAGCTGATCAGAATGGGACTGCAGGGATTTCTTTGCTGGGTAGTATTCTCTTGTTTTGCCCTGCTTGGATCTTGTCATAGTCCTGGGTGGTAGTCCTGGGGCAAGGAGGAGCACTGGCATGGAGGAGCTTGTGGCTTCACGGGAGAGGGAATAATCCTCATAGTCCCAACACAGAAAAGGGTATTTGTGGTCACTCACAGACCAGAGCACAGGCCTAGAGAGGAATAAACACCTCTTTTTTTATCATAAAACCTTGCAAGAACCAAAAATTTACATGTCCCTAGAAGTATCTCTGAAAACAACTGAACAAAATCCCTGAAACTTGGGACAATACACCCCCTTCCCCACTGGAAGCAGAATCCTACCTTAACAATGAGCTAAAAAGTCAAGTAATTGGTTGGGGAAATGAACAAACAGTAGGTAAAAATAAGACTACAGAATCTTACTTTGGTGCAAAAGAAGATCAAAACATACAACCAGAAGAATACAACAAAGTCAAAGCTTCCAAGAAAAATAGGAATTGACCATGGAAAAATTAAAAAAAAATGATTTTGAAAATCAAGTAAGAGAAGTAGATGAAAAATTGGAAAGAGAAATGAGAGTTATGCAAGAAAATTCCAAAAAACAAATCAACAGCTTGCTAAAGGAGACCCCAAAAATACTGAAGAAAATAAAACCTTAAAAAATAGACTAACCAAAATGGCAAAAGAAGTCCAAAGGCCAATGAGGAGAAGAATGCCTTAAAAACAGAATTGGCTAAGTGGAAAACAAGCTCATTGAAGAAAATAATTCCTTCAAAATTAGAATGGAGTAAGTGGGAGCCAATGATTCTATGAGAAACCAAGAAATCATAAAACAAAATCAAAAGAATGGAAAAATAGAAGTCAATGTGAAATATCTCATTGGGAAAACAACTGACCTGGAAAATCGGTCCAAGAGAGATAATTTAAAAATCATTGAACCACCTGAAAGACATGATCAAAAAAAGCCTAGAAATCTTTCAAGAAATTATCAAGGAAAACTGCCCTGATATTCTAGAACTGGATAGTAAAATAGAAATAGAAAGAATCCACTGATCACCTCCTGAAAGAGATTCCAAAAAGAAAACTCCTAGGAATATTATAGTCAAATTCCAGAGATCCTAGAACAAAGAGGAAATATTGCAAGCAGTTAGAAAGAAAAAAAAATCTAAGTATTGTGCAAACACAATCAGGATAATGCAAGATTTAGCAGCTTCTACATTAAGGGACTGGAAGGCTTGGAATATAATATTCTGGAGGTCAAAGGAGCTAGGATTAAAACCAAGAATCACCTAGCCAGCAAAACTGAGTGTAATCTTTCGGGGGGGGGGGGGAATATATATTCAATGAAATAGAGTACTTCCAAACCTTCTTGATGAAAAGACCAGAGCTGAATAGAAAATCTGACTTTAAAATACAAGACTCAAGAGAAGCATGAAAATGTACACAAGAAAGAGAAATCATAAGGGATTTATTAAAATTGAACTGTTAACATTCCTACATGGAAAGATGATATTTGTAACTCATGAAACCTCTCTCAGCATTAGGGTAGATGGAGGGCACATATATATGTATATGTGTATGTATGTATGTATGTATATTCCTTTCTATCACCATCCCCTTCCCTTCCATTTTCCTGCAGGGCAAGATAGATTTCTATACCCCATTGCCTGTATATCTTATTTTCCAGTTGCATGTAAAACATTTTTAATATTCAGTTTTAAAACTCTGAGTTCCAAATTCTCTCCCCTCTTCCTTCCCCATCCACCCTTATTGAGAAGGCAAGCAATTTGATATAGGTTACATATGTGTAGTCACGCAAAACACTTCCATAATAGTCTTGTTGTAAAAGACTAGCTATATTTCCCTCCATCCTATCCTGCCTCCCATTTATTCTATTCTCTCTTTTGACCCTGTCCCTCATCAAAAGTGTTTGCTTCTGAATACCCCCTACCCCACTCTGTCCTCTCTTCTATCACCCCCCTTTTCTTATTCCCTTCCCCCCTACTTTCCTGTAGGGTGAGATAGATTTCCATACCCAATTACACGTGTATGTTACTCCCTACTTAAGCCAAATCTGATGAGAATAAGGTTCACTCATTCCCTCCCTCTCACCTCCCCTTCTTCCTCTGCCCTGTAAAAGCTTTTTCTTGCCTCTTTTTTGTGAGATAATTTACCCCATTCTACCTCTCCTTTTCTCCTTATCCTGGTACTTTCCTCTCTCTCAACCCTTAATTATTTTATTTTTATATATCATCCCTTCATATTCACATCCCCCTATGTGTTTCTCTCTCTCTCTCTCTCTCTCTCTCTCTCTCTCTCTCTCTCTCTCTCACACACACACACACACACACACACACACACATATGTATATAGAATATATATAGAAGCTGCTGAATACTGAGAGAGGTTTACACTCTGTGCGTGTGTGTATATATATATACATACATATATATATATAGGAAAAAACTCAAAATATAAATACTATTGTTTGTTACTTGAAATATTCTGTACGTTTGGGGGGGGGAATCTATCCTGTAAGGTGGATGGTCATATTCCCATGAATTAATTGATAGTGGGAGTTTCTGGTGAAAAATTCCTTCTATTAATGCAGATTAGCACCTACTTAGCAATTTATAATCTTAGACTGCTGCCTAAAGCACAGAGGATTTAAGTGACTTGTCCAGCATCACACAGCCAGTAAATGCAAAAGGTAAAATTTGAACCCAGGTTTTCTTCATTTCCAGATGAGATTTCTATCGAACTACAACAAACTGCTTCTCATTATAGTAAACTGTAGCACTATAGAGCTGAGTCCTGATTAGTGCTAATAATGAATCCCTGAGGTGGACAAAGAATTATTTAAATTCTTACTGTATATTTCCTTTGAGCTGGAATCAATTACCACATTTTATATAATTATAACTTTGAATAGTAAGTGTTCAAATACATGTGAACACCATGGGGATGCAGTACAAGGGTATTTATTATGTACCAGGTGTTATGCAAATATTTGCATATATTTAATATATGCAAATACATATAGATAATATTAGCAAATATTATCTCATTTGATCCTCACAAGAGCCCTAGGAGCCAATTAGTATTATCATCCCCATTTTACAGCTGAGGAAACTGACCAGCAGAAGTTAAATAACTTTCCCAGGGTCACACAATCAAAAATATCTGAGGCTGGATTTCGAACCTAGATCTTCCTGATTCCACATCCAGAGGTCTATCCACTATACCCCCTAACTGTAAGGAATTCTTTGTTCTCACTAATTGGGACCTAGAAGTATTCTGAGGGCTGAGAACTAAGGTCCAGGCAACATAAAGTGAGGTATCTTGCATGACTAATATTGGTTATGCAGAAACTGGAATACCTGCTAATACCAAATGCAAAGTTCTTTCCACGAAACTATGCTTTCTCTAGTTTTTAGTGCCATTCTCTTTGTTTTTGTTTTTTCTTTCTACAGGACATTGTAGAAGACCTTTGGCAACTCCATCTACTATAGACAGAAATCCTTGGGATCTTATTGTCTTTAAAATATATTCTGGCCCTAACTCCTATCTTTCCATCCTCCTCCTTAGTGTCACCAGATAATGGCTTTGCAAATAGTCCTCTGATTCCTATTGTCATGTTTCCATGAGTATGAATGCACAGGACAGCTCTATTACACAGAGCCACATTTTTATACTAATGATTAGGAGCCAAGGAAAAACATAAAGGCCTCACAGGAATGAATAAAGTGCATATTTGTGGTTTGTTCAGGAGGAGCTGTCTTCCAACCTCTGACAAATATTTTAATTATGTCTAAAAAACCTCCGACCCTTTTATGTGGACTGGGAAAGATTCTATTGAGGTAGTTTGGTAACAGTTTATAAATACAGGTTTTTTCATCACCATTCCAACCCTTCTGCACATTTCATTTAGAAAAAAAAGCATTCTATTTCCAAAGCAATGAAGTAATTCTTTAACCTCTTTTAGTCTGGAATCGAGTCATAATACAAGTTGTTAAAACTCAAAAAATATAAATTTATTAGGGCCCTATTATGTTCAAGCTACTGTGTAGGTATTTTTAAAGAAAGTAATAGAATCATAGATTTAGTGCTGCAGAGACCTTAGAGGTCATAGAGACCAACCCTCAATTTCTTCATATTAAAAAAAAAGTTTTATTTCTTGTTTTTTATATTATCATCTCCAATATCCCTACCCTTCCTTTCCTCTTTTAGAGACTGATCTTACATAATATAAATTATTCTAAAGGAAAAAAATATATTATTAAAGACAAAAGAGGAAAATATCAGCACAACTAATGACTATACTAAAAAAAGTTCCCAAAAAATGTGCAAGGTACAACACATGTAGCATGTCTATATCCATAACAGAGTAGAATGGGGTAGTCTTCTCAAATATCTTCATTAGAAAGCTACTTAATCTTTAAAATTCTGTTGCATTAACTTTTCATTTTGTATATGTTCTTTTGAATTACATAATTATAGCTATAGGATATATTTTATTTCTTGCCTCTGCTTCACTTTGCATCAATTAATGTACATCTTTCCATACTTTTCTATGTTCATTACATACATTACTTCTTATGGAACAGGAATATTCCATCACATTTATGAACCACAATTTGCTTAGCCATTCTCCAATCTATGGCATCTACTTTTTTCCATATTGTTACTATCATACACACACACACACACACATACACACACGTACACATATGTACAACAGGTAATTTGGTATACATGGGAGTGTTCTTTCTGTCTAGGGTTTCTTTGAAATATAAGCTCAGTAAAGGAGTCTGCTTCAAAGTTTATGGACATTTTGATTACCTCATTTGCATAATCTCAGTTTTTTTTTTCAAAAATGACTGTACCATCTTATACCTCCAACAGACATGTATAATTAGAATTAGAGTGAGTGCCTTCCCTTTGAGATTACATGTCCTACTCATAGCTGGAAGAAGTATAAAAGATCCTTCTCTTATAATTGTTAATAACATGATGTTTAACATTGAGGCCACACATCCCTTTAGAATACATATTATGAAATATGATATAAAGTGTCACTCTAAGCCTAATTTCTGTCAGACAGCTCTCTAGTTTTATTAGGAATTTTAATTTAACAGTTTTAATCAAATAAGTTTTTTTCTATATAATTAGTTTTCTATTTTGTCAAAAACTGGGCTATTGTATTCCATTCTTTCTGATCACCCCTTGTCTCTATGATCTATCTTTCTATTTTTTAACCAATACCAGATATTTTTGATGTCTGCAGTTTTATAATTTAGTTTGAGATCTAGAAGTGCTATTCTCCCATCTAGTCTAATTATTTTCACCATTTCCCTTGATATTTATATTTTGTTTTTTTTAATGAATTTTATTATTATTTTAAAGTTCTAAAAGCATTCCCTTGGTAATTTGATTGGTATAGCATTAGGAGTTTAAATTAATTTGGTAGCATTATAATTTTTATTGTATTGTTTTGACCTAGCTATGAAGAATGAATATTCCCACAGCTATTTTAGTTCTTCTTTATTCCTTTAAGGAGAATTTCATAATTAAATTCATGTAAGTCTTTTGTGTGCTTTGTTAGGTTGATCCCAGATATTTTATGCATTTTATAGTCATTTAGAATGGAGTTTCCCTATTATTGCTTTAAGTGGAGGGCAGAAAGGAATACTAAATTCCCACCCAAACTTTCCATTTAGAAGGCAGGAGTTGGACATTCAGCTCACTCCACTTTGCATGATTAGCTCTGCTTTGTTTCAACTTCATAGAACAAGATGGTTCCCTCTAAGTACTCTCTGTTCACCCCTACTCTGTTTGCAGATGATTTTTCTCTGTTGTTTTCTTTCATTGCATTCATAAGCTGTTTGAGGTCAAAGACTGTCTTCCTTTTTTTTTTCCTCTTCTATTTTTTTTGGAGGGCAGTTGGGATTAAGTGACTTGCCCAAGGTCTCACGGCTAGTTTTTTTGTGTTGTGTCTAAGGCCGGATTTGAACTCAGGTTCTCCTGACTCCAGGGCCGGTGCTCTATTAATGCACCACCTAGCCACCCCTCTTTTCTAATTTTTATCCTTTGTATTTAGCACAATGCCTTAAACATAATAGGTATTTGATATATATTTATTGAAATGAATTGTTGCTATTATATGGAATTGTTATTGATTTTTGAGAATTTATTTTGTAGACTGCAACTTTGTTGAAGCTATTATTTTTTTCCAATTAGTAGTTTCACTGATTCCCTAGGTGTTTTGTTGTTTTCTTTTTGGTTTTTTTAGGTCACACATATACAATCATGTTAATAGGAATATATAGGAATATAAAATAGGTAATAGGAATTTGAAGATCTTCCTTGCCCTTTAATAGGCCTACGTGAATTTGAGGACCTTTCCTGATTTGAAAATAAACTCTGTACCCTAATAGGCTGCGTGTGGTTACCTGAAGCCTGTGGTGGGAGGCTTGTTTTCAGGAAGGCACAACTTTTGTTACTTTGTAGTCAAGTGGGTCACAAGGGTTGTGATGTTCTCTTACCCTAGAGAAGACTATATATACCTCTGAGGTGAGGGCTCACTTTGGAAAGAATCATGTGATTTGGCCAGATGAGAATTTGCACAGCCATTGAGCCGCTCCTCCCCCCCACTTTGAAAACCGAGAGGTTGGTGCTTCTCTCTCTGGTGACTAACTGTATGTATGTGATAGACAGCTAGAAGCCCTGTCTGTTGAATTATGTTATTTTTCTGTATTTTTGGCCACTTGTAACTTCTGTTTGTGTTCTCTGAAGTGTTCAGGGTGCTGACTTTTTTTCTCTGAACTATGTAAATGGTATATATTTGATTAAAGTAAGATTAACCTTTTTTGAGATGCTTTCCTTTGTAAAAACAGATCAAAGAACTTGTGCTAGCAGCCATCCTGGGTATGCCACGGTGCTTGCTGCTACACATGTTAAACATATTTTCACATTAGTCATATTGTGAAAGGAGAATCATACCAAAAGGGAAAAACTATAAGAAAGAAAACAAAAGTGAAATATAGTATCTTTTGCTCTACATTCAGGCTCCATAGTTCTTTCTCTGGATGTGAATAGAATTTTCCACCATGAGTCTTTTGGAATTGTCTTGGATCACTGTATTGCTGAAAAGAAATTAGTCTATCATAGTTGATCATCAAACTTATATATGATTTTTACATGTGGGTACTTTTTCCTATTTTATGATCTCTTTGAGATACATATGTAGTAATGGAATTGCTGGAACAAAGGGCATGCAGTTTTATAGTTCTTTGAGCATAGTTCCAAATTGTTCTCCAAAATGGTTGGATTAGTTCACAATTTCACCTACATAGCCAAGATTTTTTTTAAGTACACTGTCACAATATAAGGAAACAGGGATGGTTTTGTCTACTCTTCATCTATCTTAATGCCATTAGTTTCTTTCTCATTCTATTGCTGTTGCTAGAATTTTCTAACTATAAAAAATAATAGTAAAAAATAGGCAACCTTGTTTCACTTTTGAATTTACTGGAAAGTGTTCTAGTATATCTCCACTGCATATGATACTTCTGGTTTAGATAGATGCTTTTTTATTATATTAAAAGATCCCTCTATCCCTAAATATTGTTGAGTTTCTAGCATAAAAAATGCTGTAGTTTGTCAAAAGATTTTTTTCTTTCTGTATTTGTTGAGATAAATATGTGGTTTTTCATATTTTGGTTTTTAATATGATTATACTGACTGTTTTACTAGTATTGGCAGATCCTTGAATCTCTAGAAGAAATTTAACTTGGTCACAATAAATGATTTCTTAGGCAAACCACAATATTCTGTTTGACAGGATTTTGTTTTGAGCCAGAATTCATTAATACTGGCATTTAGATTTCCTCAGGTGTTTTATCTTTCCATGGTTTAGATATTAGTACTGTTTGTTTTCTAAAGTGATTCTGATAGGATGCTTTCTTTCTCAATTTTTGAGAATAATTTATAAAGTATAAGCACTGATATTTTTAAATTTTTATAGAATTTACCTATGAATCCATTAAGAACAAACATTTCCCACCTTCCTTTGGTAGTGCTTTTACAGCTAGATATATTTCCATTTCTGAGATTCAGTTCAGTTCTCCATCTGGTTTTCTGATAGTTTGTTTACTCTACATTTTTAGAAAGTATTCCTTGATTCCTTTTGTGTTCTCAGTTTTGTAAGCATAATTAGCATACATTTTTGATAGTTATTTTCATTTCTTCTGCTTTTGCTATGTCTTTACCTTGCTCATTAGCTACTTTATTAATTTGACTGTCTGCATTCTTGTTTTCAATTAGAAAAGTAAAAATAAATGTATTGATTTTCTTATTTTATTAAAAAGAAGCAACTTTTTTTTATAATTTCTGGCATTATTTTACTTTCCAATTTATCTATTTATCCCCTAAGTTTAAAATCACTTTTTGGGGCTTACTTTAAGTTTATTTATATCAGCATTCTTTTTTTAAATAATTATTTTTTATTTTTAGTTTTTAGTTGTCAATATTCATTTCCACAATACTCTGAGTTACAAATTTTCTCCGTCTCTCCCCTACCCCCCACCCCAAGATGGCAAGCATACAGGATACTCCTTCCCCCAATCTGCCCTCTCTTATATGCCCCTATAACCTCCCTTACTTTCTTGTAGGGCAAGATGGATTTCTATATCCCACTGCCTGTATATCTTATTTTCAGGCTGCATGTAAAAACAATTTTTGAACATTTGTTTTTAAAACTTTGAGTTCAAGATTCTCTCCTTTCTTCCCTCCTCACCCACCCCCACTGGGAAGACAAACAATTCAGTATGGGTTATACATGTGTAGCTATGCAAAACATTTCCACAGTAGTCATGTTGTGAAAGACTAGCTATATTTTCCTCCATCCTATCCCACCCCCCATTCATTCTTTTTTCTCCTTTGACCCTGTCCTTTTTCAAAAGTGTTTGCTTTTAACTAACCTCTCTCCCAATCTGCCACCCTTTCTATCATCCCCCCCCCTTAATCCCCTTCCCCCCTTCCTCCCTACTTTCCTGTAGGACAAGATACTCAATTGAGTGAGTATGTTATTCCCTCTTTAAGCCAAATTCAATGAAAGTAAAGTTGACTCATTCCCTTTCACCTTCCTGCTCTTCCCCTCTACTGTAACAGCTTTCTCTTGCTTCTTTTATGTGATATAATTTACCCTATTCTATCTTTCCCTTTCTCCTTCTCCCAATACTTCTCCTATCTCTTAATTTTATTTTTTAGATATCATCTCTTCATATTCAACTCAACCTGTGCCTTCTGTCTATGTATACATGTACACCCATATACACACACATATTCATATAAAAACATACACCCACCTATACATACATATGTAAGTATGTATACATGTTTATACATACATATATATATATATTTCTTTCAACTATTCTCATACTGAGAAAAGTCTCATGAGATACAAATATTGAATTTCCATATAAGAATGTAAATAGTTCAACTTTAATAAGTTCCTTGTGATTTCTCTTTCCTGTTTACCTTTTCATGCTTCTCTTGCTTCTTGTACTTAAAAGTCAAATTTTCTGTTCAGCTCTGGTCTTTTCAACAATGCTTGAAAGTCCTTTATTTCATTGAATATCCATGTTTTCCCCTGAAACATTATACTCAGTTTTCCTAGATAGGTGATTCTTGGTTTTAATCCTAGCTCCTTTGACGTCCAGAATGTCATATTTCAAGCCCTTCAATCCCTTAATGTAGAAATTGCTAGATCTTGTTTTATGCTGATTGTGTTTCCACAATTCTCAAATTGTTTCTTCTTGACTGCTTGTAATATTTTCTCCTTGACCTGGGAACTCTGGAATTTGGCTATAATATTCCTAGGTGTTTTCTTTTGGGGATCTTTTTCAAGAGGTAATTGGTGAATTTTTTCAATGTCTATTTTGTCCTCTGGTTCTAGAATATCAGGGCCATTTTCTCTGATAATCTCTTGAAAGATGATGTCTAGGTTTTTTTGATCATGGCTTCCAGGTAGTCCAATAATTTTTAATTATCTCTCCTGGATATTTTCCAGGTCTGTAGTTTTTCCAATGAGATATTTCATATTGCCTTCTATTTTTTCACTGAATTGGATCTGTTTTTATACTATCTTAATTTCTCATAAAGTCATTAGCTTCCATTTGCTCCAATCTAATTTTGAAGGAATTACTGTCTTTAGTGAGCTTTTGGATCTCCTTTTCCATTGGGCCGATTCTTTTTTTTTAAGGCATTCTTCTCCTCACTAGCTTTCTGGGCCTCTTTTGCCATATCAATTAGTCTATTTTTAGGATGTTGTTTTCTTCAGTATTTGGGGGAGGGTCTCCTTTAGCAGGCTGTTGATTTGATTTTCATGATTTTCTTGCATCATTCTCATTCCTCTTCCCAGTTTTTCCTCTACTTCTCTTACTTGATTTTCAAAATCCTTCTTGATCTCCTTCATGGCCTGTGACCAGTTTGTATTTTTCTTGAAGGCTTTTGATACCGGAGTTTTGACTTTGCTGTTTTCTTCTGGTTCTATGTTTTAATCATCTTTGTCACCAAAAAACCCGATTCTATAGTTTGATTACACTTCCTCTGCTTGCTCATCTTGCCTATCAATTACTTGACTTTTGAGTTCTTTGTCACAGTAGAACTCTGATTCCAGAGTGGACAGTGTCATGTCCTATATTTCTGGGGTTGTACTCAGCTGTTCTCAGATCTTATTCCAGGCACCTGCCTCAGAACTGTGAGGAGGACACTCTCTCCACAGCCTCAACAAGCTCTGCCATGCTAGCATTCCTCACCCCAGGACTACCACCCAAGACTGTGACCCAGATCCAAGCAGGGCAAAGCAAGAGAATCCTGCCTCAACACCAGCAGAGATTCCAGCAATTGCCCTCTGGTTGGCCACGTGGTCCCCTTACAATTTGTGAGCCAGGAGCTCCAGAAGCAGCTGCCTCAGGAGCAGCTGCAGCTGTAATCTCCACCACTCCAGGGCAGGGGCCAAACCCTGCTCTTCTCTCACCAGGTTCCAACAGAGTTCCCCACTGACCTTTTACTTTCTCTTTGGTGTTTATGGGTTGAGAAGCCTGGAATCCACAACAGCTGCCAGTGATTCACTCTCCTGAAGTCTGCTCTGGAGAGTCTGTGCTACTGATCTGGGATAGTGTGGCTCACACAGGACTGTTCTCTACTCCCAGATGCATGCAATAGACTCTTCTGTTACCCTGTCAGGCTATCTTCAGCAGGAGATTTGTTTCTCTCTGTCACTTTGTGGGTTCTGTAACTCTAAAATTTGTTTATAGTCATTTTTTACAGGTATTGGGGGTGGTTGGAGTAGGAACTCAACCAAATTCCTGCTTTTACTCCTCCATCTTAGCTCCACCCCCCCACACACTTGTCAGCTTTTGAATTTTTAAATGCATATTCAATTAATTAATCCTCTCTTTTTCTTTTTTGTTAATAGATGTTTATAGGGATATGTTTCCTTTCAAAACTTCTTTAGCAGCATCCCAGAAATTTTACTTTTTCATTATCATTTTTTTCACATAATTATTATTTCTATGATTTGTTCTTTGACCCATTCTTTAGAATTTCAGCATTAATTCTACATTTGGGGCTGTGTCTTTTGTTTGTGGTCTATAAACCAATTATTATTTTTACTAATTTATCATGTATAAAATATGTATTTACTTTTTCTGCTTTTTGATATTTGTTTGCAATGTCTGTGACCTAAAACATATTCAACTTTTAAGAGTTATATGTGGTACAGAGAACTATGTATGTTATTTTGTTGTTCCTTTTAGTAGACACTGTAAATATGTTAGCTTTAATTTTCTGGTAATTTATTAATTTCTACATTTTCCCTCTTGTTTATCTTTCTGTTAGACAAAACCAGAGAGAAAGATATTGAAGCCTCCTGTCACTTTTGTGCTGTTTTCTATATATGTCTTCTTGTAGCTTACTTAATGGTTCCTTTGAGAATTTGGATGCTAAGAAATTAAGAATTTTTAAGTTTATTACTGATATCGGTTTGTTGTCTATGCTCCCTTTGAACATAATATAATTTGATTTTCCCTTTTTATTTTTTGAATGTTTTTGTTTTCTCAGGTATCATGGTTTAATTTCCTGTTTTTTTGCAGTTACTTGATGCATAATAACTTTTCATTTTGCCTTTTTTAAAAACTATATTTCTTGTCAACAACAGATTACAGGGTTTGATTTTGTTATCCAATCTCTTATTATTTTTTTGTTTTATTAAATGTTTTAATCCATTTACATTTAAAGTTATAAGTTTGATTTATATTAAAAGTTATATTTTTCCCCTTCCAACATAAAAAATTATGTCTCTTCAGTTCTACTTTAGAATAATCTTTTTAAAGTAGCCTTATTCTCACTTTCTCTCTTCCTCTTACCCCAATCTCCTTTTCTATTCATTATATCTTTCACATTTGAGTTTTGCTTACTAGTTAGTAAGTAGTAATAATCTATCTTTCTGTGACCTTTTGTTGAATGTAATTATGTACTCAAATTGGTGTATTTGACATTTCTCTTTTCCTGCTTTTGGTTGTGAGATTTTTTTTTTTTTGCCTTAATACATTGTCCCGGGGGGTGGAGGAGGGCAGAGCCAAGATGGTGGCATAGAAGCAGGAAAACTCCCTGCACTCCTACCATAACCACCTCAAATATGTATAAAAAATTACTCTAAACAAACTTTAGGGCTACAGAACCCACAAAGTGACAGAGAGAAACAAACCTCCCACTGAAGACAGCCTGGCAGGCTGACAGGAAGGGTTCATCCCAACCCGCTGGGAGCAGAGCCCAGCCCTCTGTGAGCCCACAGTTTTAGCCTCAGGATGGCCTGACTAGCTGCAGCTAGAGGGACTTCAGGAGAGTAGATCACCAGCAGGTGTAGCAGTTTCCAGAATTATCAACCAATAGATACCAAAGACCAAGTAAGAGGTCAGTGTACAGGGACTCCAGGAATGCGGTCCAGCCTCTGCCCCAAGAGGGAGAAGCAGCTGAGGCGCAGCAGCCGGCTGTGCAGCCACATGGCTGCTTCAGAGCTCCTGGCCTGCAGATTGTAGGGGGACCAAGCAACCATTCTGAGGGGTATTTGCTCTTGTTTTAACTTGCTTGGATCTGGATTGCTTTCTAGGCTGGAGGTCCTGGGGTTTGTGAGCAGTGAACCAGAGCATGTGGAGGCTTCAGAGAAGGTAGCCAACTAATAGCTGCAGCAGCTGTGAAAACCCCAGCAATATGGGACAAAGCTATCCTCTCTAGTAGCAGAGTCCTACTGTGGCAAAAAG
This sequence comes from Petaurus breviceps papuanus, assembly GCF_028583685.1. NCBI lineage: Eukaryota > Metazoa > Chordata > Mammalia > Diprotodontia > Petauridae > Petaurus > Petaurus breviceps. The sequence goes on along the minus strand of NW_027187419.1, from coordinate 55,943,098 downwards.
CTCAAAAGTCAAGTAATTGTGTGGCAACATGAGCAAGCAAAGGAAGCACAGCAATCCAACTTTGGATTCCTTTTTTGGGGACAAAAAGGATCAAAGCATGGAACAGGAACAAGACAACAAAGTCAGAACTCCTGCACCAAAAGCTTCCAAGGAAAATATGAACTGGTTACAGACCACAGAAGAGCTTAAGAAGGATTCTGAAAACCAAATAAGAGAAGTAGAAGAAAAATTGGGAAGAGAAATGAGAATGTTTCAAGAAAATCATGAAAAGAGTGTCAACCTGACTGAAGAAAATACACCTTAAAAAATAAACTAACTGAAATAGCAAAAGAGGCTCAAAAAGCCAATGAGGAGAAAAATGCCTTAAAAAGACAAATTTGCCTAATGGAAAAAGAATATCAAAAGCTCACTGAAGAGAATAATTCCTTCAGAACTAGATTGGAGCAAATGGAAGCTAGTGACTTTATGAGAAATCAAGATACTATTAAATAGATACAAATAAATGAAAAAAAATAGAAGGCAATGTGAAATATCTCATTGGAAAAACCACTGACCTGGAAAATAGATACAGGAGAGATGATTTAAAAATTATTGGACTGCCTGAAAGCCATGATCCAAAAATGAACCTAGAAATCATCCTTCAAGAAACTCTCAAGGAAAATTGCCCTGATGTTTTTAGAACCAGAGGGCAAAATAGAGGTTGAAAGAATCAACCAATCACCTCTTGAAAAAGATCCCAAAAAGAAAACTCCTAGGAATATTATAGCCAGGTTCTGGAGTTCCCGGATCAAGCAGAAAATATTACAAGCAGCTAAGAAAAATTATTTTAATATTGTGGAAACACAATCAGGATAACACAGGACCTGGCAGCTTCTACAGTGAGGGATTGAAGGCCTTGGAATATGATATTCCGGAGGTCAAAGGAGCTGGGATTAGAACCAAGAATCACCTACCCAGCAAAACTGAGTATAATGCTTCAGGGGAAAATATGGGCATTCAATGAAATAGGGGACTTTCAAGCATTCTTGATGAAAAATACAGAGCTGAATAGAAAATTTGACATTCAGATACAAGAAGAGAAGCATGAGAAGGTAAACAGGGAAGAGAAATCATAAGGAACTTATCAAAGTTGAACTATTTACATTCCTATGTGGAAAAATGATAATTGTAACTTATGAAACTTTTCTCAGTATGAGAATAGTTGAAGGGACTATAAGTGCATATATATATGTGTGTGTGTGTGTGTGTGTATACATACATATATGTTTATATAGGAGGGTATATGGGCATTTGAATATATATGTGTGTGCATATATATGTGTACAGGTATACATAGACAGAGGGCACAGGACCAATTGAAAAGGAAGGGATGATGCTTAAAAGGTGAAATTGAGAGGTAAGAAAGGAATATAATGAGAGGAGATGGGGAGAGACAGAATGGGGTAAATTATCTCATATAGAAGATGTAGAAGAAACATAGAAGATGTATAGAAAACTTTTGCAATTGAGGGGAAGAACAGGAAGTCAAAAGGGAATTGGTCAACCTTACTCTCATTGAATTTGGCGTAGGGAGGGAATGACATACACAATAAATAGGGTATCCCACCCCACAGGAGAGTAGGGGTAAAGGGAAAGAGAGGTGGAATGATGGAGGGGAGGGCAAGTTGGGAGGAAGGGAAGTTAGAAGCACACACTTTTGAAAAGGGACAGGGTCAAAGTAGAGAATAAAACAAGTGGGGGGTGGGATAGGACGGAGGGAAACGTAGTCAGTTTTTCACAATATAACTATAGAAATGGTTTTGTAGCTACACATGCACAACCTATATTGAACTGTCTGTTTTCCCAGTAAGGGTGGGTGATGAGGGAGGAAGGGAAAGAATCTGGAATTCAAAGTTTTAAACTCAAATGTCTAAAAAGAAAAAAAAAAAAAAAAAAAATATATATATATATATATATATATATATATATATATATATATATAAATGCATTTACATGCAAATGGGAGATAAGATATACAGGCACTGGGGTATAGAGATACATTTTTCCCTCCTGGAAAGTCAGAGTGGGGATGGGGGAGGATATAATAGAGAGCAGATTGGGGAGGGGGTATATAGTGGGATTGTTGTTTTGGGGAGGTGGGGAGGGAAAAGATGGGGAGAAAATGTGTAACTCAAAATCTTGTGGAAATGGATGATGTAAACTAGAAATAAACATAAAATTTATAAAAGAAAATACACTGTCCATTTTTGTATGCCATATACTATTGAGAAATAGGTACATTCCTTTCTAACCCCATTCAATTTTCTCAAGAGGCCTGTCATATCTAACTTTTCTAAAATTCTAGTCACCACCTTAACTTCTTTCTTGTTTATTTTTTGGTTGGATTTATCTAGTTCTCAAAGAGGAAAGCTGAGGTCCCCCACCAGTATAGTTTTACTATCTATTTCCTCCTACAACTCATTAAACTTCTTTAAAAATATTGATGCTTTACCATTTGGTGCATATATGTTTAATACTGCTATTACTTCATTATTTATAGCAGTGGTTCTTAAACTGTGTGTTTCAACCCCTTAGGGGGTCCCGAAAAATTTGGCAACAGTAAAAGGTTTCTGAGTCCACAAAGACCAAAATTTAATTAAAAATCAAATGCCGAATGTATCCAAGGTGCCTATGTTGCCTCATGCAGCTTCACTGCAACCTCGGTTCTGAACACAGACATGCACACTTTGCATTGCATATGCTGTCATGCCCATAGTGCCCACAATGGCTGGCAAAACCCAAAAAGGGGTCAAGAGCAGAAAAAGTTTAAGAAGCCCTGATTTAAGGGATACTAACATCTATACCTTTTATCATTGATAAAACAACAACAAAAAGCTAAAAAAAAAAAACAGTTAAGCAACACTGATCCCTAGGATACTTCAATCAGTTTTACCTTGAGCTATTAATTATTCTAAAATTATTTCACATACTAGATTTTTTATTTTGTTTCTGCATCCATTAAACTAGTGCTAAATCTACCTAATTATACTATTGTATAAACTACATCTTTCAGGGTTTTTCTTTTTTTTGTTGTTGTTTGGTTTTGTTTTGTTTACAAGAAGGACATGAAAGACTAATCTAGATAAATCATTTCTATAGCATTTCTCTGATATAGCAGCGTGATATCTCTGTGGTTGGTACTTATGTTGATTAAGACTGTGAAAGTCGTTTGTCTTTACAATATGGTTATTATGATGTAAAATATCCTCTTGGTTCTGCTCACCTCATTTTGCATCAATTCACACATATCTTCCATGGCTTCTCTGAAACCATCTACTTCATAATTTCTTACACTACAATATTATTTCATAATATTCCTATATATTAACTTACTTGATAATTCCCTAAATGATAGACACCCTTTGAGTTTCTAATACTTTGTTACAACATAAAGAGCTGGTATAAATATTTTGGCAACAAATTGGCAAATTTTCCTCTTTCTTTGATCTCTTTGGTATCCTTAAGTTTTCTTAACAAGTTCAGTTTATTCTGAGCTTTGGCACTGTCCTTCCAAGATAGTGTTATACTTTTTAAAAAATTAATATACCATTACCTGCCCCTTGTTTACATATTTAAAAGATGTACTTTAGTAGGTTAGTACCTTGTGACTTTTCCCATTCACATCATTCACATTATTCATTTAAACAATTTCCATTTTCTGCTTACTGAAATTGTTTCTCTTTGTGTCTTCAAAATTTCCTCCACGGCAGTTTTCCATCTCTCCTACATTAAATTTCCCTGTAGGATTTTGGTCCATGGGAATAGAAAAGAAGAAGGTGATGATGATGATGATGATGATGATGATGATGATGATGATGATGATGATGGAGAAGGAGGAGCAAGAATGGAAGCAAGGAAAACAGAATGTAAGGAAGTTAAAATAGTAATAAAACCAGCTTTGCCTTTAAAGTGTTCAGTTTCTTACTGGCAACATTTAACTCAGTAGGACATTTTCTATTTGTCCCTGGAAAGAAAATCATAATGTCCTTTTTTCATAGCCATATCCACTGATGGCAACATATGGTCTTGGCTTAGCACAAAATCTTTTATAATGTGCATAATGGAAGTAAAGTTATTTATAACATTGGGTTGTTATTGTTGTTGAGTCATTTTCAGCCACGTCCAACTCTTCATGACCCCAAATTGCATTTTTCTTGGCAAAGATACTACAGTGGTTTGTCTTTTCCTTCTCTAGCTCATTTTACAGGTGAGGAAACTGAGGCAAACAGAGTTACGTGACTTGCCAATAGTTACACAGCTAGAAAGTGTCTGGGGCCAGATTTGAACTTATATGAGTCTTCCTAATTCCAGGTCCAGCATTCTACCCACTGTGTCACCTAACTGCCTGAACATTAGGTTAAGGGCATTTTTGTGAGTGAATTATAAAAATTATAGCATAACAACTGAGGTCTTGAATTCCACTTGAAATATATCCCAAGGCATAGAATTCATAAAATACTCTGTGGGAATTCTTATTTCAAAAGTAGTAGTGGAATTTGATGCTACCAATCTGACTGGGTCCCCATTCTGAAGTATACATTGATAAGAGTAGATGAATTAACTTCTATCCTACCTTGCTTTGCCCTAAATACAAACAAGCACATAGTCCTCTCTTGAAAGAAACTGCCTCCCTTCCCCCTGAATCCAGCTAGAAAGAATTAGAGTTACCATGGTGGTAACCAGTTTTCATTTATCCGCAGGAGAAATTCCAAATCAGAGCTGAGGGTTGGGAATCCTAAAACTAAATTAAAATCTGTACTTGCCCTTTCTAGGTACTTCCAGGTACTAGGTACCTGGAATGTCTAAGTGAATGTTTTTGCGCTGAAGGGAGAGAGGAATTCCAGCTCCATTGTTATCTACTTCTTATTTTGACTGCTGATTGGGAAAGATCTACACACATACCTCCCTCTTGTCATAGAATGTTATCACTAGAAAGTATCCTAGAGATCATCTAGTCCAAAGATTTTTGACCTCGTCCCATGGATAGATTTCAGGGAGTCTAAGAAATTGGATAGGGGAAAATTACATTTTTATTTTTATTAATCTCTAACTAAAATAAAATAATCTTTTCAATTAGGAATAGGCAATAAACCATAATTCTGTGAAGGGGCCTGCATTTCACCTGACTGCCAAAGGGGCCCTTGACACAAAAAATTTCTAGAACCCCTGACCTAGTCTAACTACTTCCTCCAACTATATTCCCCACCCCACAACAGCCACCATATTTTATAGATAAAGAAGGGAAGAATTCAATGAATTTAAGAAACTCATTCAAGTTTTCCTCTTATTCTCCATATCACCAAAAAGGAAGAAACAACAGAAAATAAAAATATCCTAGAAAACTAAAGCTTCATTTTTACTCTTTTTAAATTATTTTTTTTAATAATCAAAAATCTATTATGTCTTCCTCACACCTTTCCCCACTGGGGAAAAACAAAACAAAATAAAACAAAAAACAACACAAAACCCATATAGCAAATATACAGGCTCAAGAAAAAATAAAAGATCCCATATTGGCTTTATAAAAAACAAACAAACGTGTGTGTGTATGTATGTATGTATGTATATATTTTTTATTCTGTATCCTGTATCTATCACTCTCTGGAAGGACACAGCTCACATGTAAATGAATGTAAAGTCTGATTTTCTAATCTCTATTAATTTTTCCTTTGTCTTGGGTAGAATCAGGATCTAGCCCTGTCTATTGCTCATAAAGAGGATATTTGACCTGAATCTTGAAGGAAACCAAGGGATTCTGAGATATGGAGAGAAAATATACTCTAGGCCTGGAGGACAGATAGAGGCACTAGATAGAGAGACAAGCACTGAATTAGATGATAGAACACTGTATGAGGAACAGCAAGTGGATCAAAATGACTGGACTCGAAATGATAGGAAGGGGCCACGCTGCTACTTAGATGAGAGGTGATAATAATCAGCATAGATGAAGCCAATCATCCATTGCAGAATCAGAAGAGCCAAGCCACAAGGCAAGCACAGGCAGTAAAAGGAGTCAGTTACCTGGGGAGATCACAGGGTCAGTGCAAGCTACAGTCATTGAGACACTGGGAGTTCAAAATATCAGGTAAGCAGAGGTGGATTCAACAGGGGTAAATTCAGGTGGTGAGGATGGCATTAGGCCCAGTGAGTAGGCTGGAGTGCTGCTTATAGTGAAGAGGAAGCTGGATGAGTCATGTTTTGCAGCTGCTTCCTGGCCTTACTCAACCCTCAGGTGATTGGTAGGTGGTTTCGAGGGCAGAGGCCCTGACTCAGAGATGCTGTTTTAGAGCATGTGCTCTGGCTTAGAGAAGCCAAACAGATTTTAGAGTAAGAAAGTTGACTGTGAAAACCTGAAGTTTTCCAAATGGTCAATGTTTATCTCTAAAAGTTGACAAAGGAGATGCCCCACCTCTCCTACCATTGCTATATTTTATAACACGGGACCACTGACAAAGAACAGTTTAAAAAAAATTCTTATATAGAAAATATTTTTTTTTCTGATGGCTCTGATGATTTTTTTTTAAATTATAGATGGCTTATAAATACAAAGTAATATCATTAACAAGATCAGGTGTCATGTCTTTTAATGATAGGCTTTATTTATTCATTTATCTAATTTTTCTGGTATTGTTGCTTGACTTTTGATTTTATTGGTTTAGGGAATTCCCAGTTAAGAAATGTTTCTTGTTGGTTTTTTTGGCAATACAAATCAACACCTATTCTGCAATTTACTGTTTTTGAATAGGAGCAGGATTTGAATCCAGGTTGTAACTTCAGATAACCAAAAAAACTATCCTAGGAATATCTGCTGTAAAGTTCTGGAACATGTTATCTTGTTACAGGCAAACCATGCTTTAATGGGTGCTCTGTACATTTCCATATCTAAGCTTCAATTATATTGCAAACTGCCAATGTTTTGTAAGGACTTAGCAATTTGTCTATAGCTTTTGTCCCCAACAGCATCCCAATACTACCATAGCAGTATTGTAGAATAATTCTTTCTCTGGGGAAAAAGGTTTTTCAGTCTAAAGTCTTTAGAAGGATGGGGTTGGAGGTGGAAGGAGAGATGTGATTAGAGTTTACTTAATCTCTAAATTATAGAGTTCATTGCCTCAGACACCCAGCTAGGTCTAGGTTGGAGGTTCTAAAACTTTTTGTGTATCATAGAACCCTTTGGCAACCTGGTTAAGCTTATAGGTCTCATCTCAGAATGTTTTTAAAGAAGTAAGATAAAATACATAATATCAAAAGTAAAACAAATATGTTGAAATAATTATTAAAATATTGAAAATATAAGTACAAAGACCTCCCTGAAATCTATTCACCAACTCCTAAGAGGACTGTGCACCCTTGGTTAAGAAATTCTGGTGTAGGGACTACAGATCAGGGAAAGTACTCTCCTCCCACAGCTTCCCCATTGGTTCTGTGCACTGATTCCTCCCTCACTCCACATCAATATGTCAGAAATTTGTGTTTGCTTTTTATATATTTGATATTTTTACTTATATACATGAATGTCATTCCCTCTCCCTCCTCCAACATGTAATAGAATTTAAGAGCCTCTTACCACCTGTATCTAGGATTGTCCCCACCACATAGTAGGTAAAAAATACATACTTATTGAATGCAGCAATTGTAAGTATCCAACATATGAACTAAAACTATTGAAATGTAAAGTCCATATTCCTGTTTATTATCTCACAGCATTATTATGAGGATCAATTGCGATAATGTAGTAAAGCCTTTTGCAAAACTTAAAGCATAAATCTAAGCATTTTGTTTTGTGAGTTCCAGATTCTGTAGAACACAAAGTGTCTGAAGTAGACAAGGTCACATAATTATCTGAGTTCTGATTGGTTGTGATAGGCTCCGGCTGCTTCTGTTTCTCTGACTTTTCAGAGGAAGAACTGTAAGTGGAGGTAACACCATTAGAAATGCTCTTGGAACTTGGTTCTAAATGTATCAGCTTAAAATGTATCTGAGATAGTCTGTATCTGTCACCAGATGGGCCATTCAAAATGGCATCACTTATTTTTCTTGAAGTCAACCATACACAATCTATTCTACAATATTTGCCCTTGAGAATTTCTCTTCTACTCATCAGAAAATGCCACAGATAAACGATGATTCAAAAGCCTACTTTAGGAATGGCTATGCTCTGTGGGGAAAGAGGCACAGTAATGTACCTTGGTGGAGATATGAACTGGTCCAGCCATTTGGTAAAATAATTTAGAACGACACCCCCAAAGTCACCAAACTCTGCATCACCTTTGACTAAAAAATATTGCTACTAGGCATATGGGCAAAAGACATCAAAGAATGAGGAGAAGAAACCATGTGAATGAAGATATAACAGTTCTTTTCATGGCAACAAAAGCTGGAAACTAAGATGTATGCTCACCTATTTAAGAATGGCTAAACAAATTGTATATGAATCTGATGAAGTAGGTTTGCTCCATAAAAATAATGAAATGGACAGTTTCAGAGGAAACTGGGAAGACATCTAACAGCTAAGGCAGAGAGAAGTGAGAAGAACAAGTGAACATTTTATACAATGATAATACCAGTTCAAAGAAAAGCAACTTTGAACAACTGTAGTATTCTTATCTTTGAAATGACAAATTTTGATTCCAAAGGACCAATAATATGGCCCATTTCATGCTAGAGGGATGATGGACTTAACATGTAGAATAAAGCATATATTTTATACATGAATAGTAGGGGAATTTGCTTCATTTAATTCTTTCTATTTTATTAGAATTTTCTTTTTCTGTTGTTCAACTGGGAAAAATGGAAAGAAGAGAAAATAAATGCATGCTAATCAAAATAATAAAATTAAATTCCAAAAAGGAAATGTCTGCTTCAAAGCAGTTCTGGAATCTTTTCTTCTCCCACTGATCCCCTATATAGCCACATGCAATATTATTTCTTCCTTCAAAGGTGCTGCCATTATTTGGGTCTTTGGGGTAAAAGTAGATAGTCATTGGACATGCATGTGCCTTGCCCTAACCCAAACATGAACTATTTAGGGGTGCAATTGTGAAACTCTGATACCTCAAGGCTCCCTTCTTAACCGTAGTCTCGGGAGACTCCTGGAATTGGCTTTCCTTTCTTACTTAGGCAGTTCCAGGCTACAGAGTTCATTCTGCTCCTCACACTGGCCTCCCTCCAAACCGAATCTGCATCTCTTTTTAGGGCTGGGCTGCAGCTGCAAACAGAATGTATGTCTGCAGCACTCTCTCTGAAAATAGTTGTCTTTGTTGTGACTAAGATATCCAGATCCTTTTTCAGGAGCACCCTTATTTGATTGACTGATGAGCCTGGGTGTTATTTTTGAATCTGGGTTATTTCTATTTCTGATGTAGGATGCAAGATGCTGCACAATTGCCCAGCCCACACTTTCTATTTGATAATACTTTTTCATCTTTGTGAAGGCAGCAAACTATTTTGTTTTGTAAAGTCTGTATTTGTTTCAGAAATATTGATGGTCAGGACTAGACTCTGGGCGTCTCCCCACAAGCATTCAATTACATTGCCTAGAGGCATAACTTGTCAACATCATGGGCTCCTGCATTGTCACCAGAAAGCTTTTTTAGTTTGTTGGGTTTTTTTTTTTTTCATTCTTTGGAGTTAGAAAAATACAAGGTCCTTCAGTAGCTCATTCTCTATCAGGCATACAAAATATAAAGGGATGCTGAGTGTCAACAATGATGCTAACTAGGGAGAATGGTAATTAAGGCTCATGATGGATTTGGTCATGCTGCTCATTTCCAGGTAACCAAAGTTGATGGAAAGGATTATTCCCATTACAGAGAAACTAATTAGATAATGCCATAATCTTCAAAATTCTGGGGAAATTTTGTGTAATTATGCAGAGATTCTGGCTAAATTAATGAAGGAAATATGGAATTTTAATTCATTAATACACTCAATGTTATAGGAGTTAGAAAGACTGGAAAATAAGCAGTTTGATTTTATAAAAGTGTAATTTCAAAAGTTGTTTCTAGTTTAAATGTTTTTATTTTCTTGATTAAAATAGGTTACTTTGGTCTTTTTGTTTTTGATAAGAAGACTTCTTTATTAGAATGAAATAATCTATAGATATTTTGAGAATTATTCATAATATCAAATATTTTAGCATTGGACAAGATTTCAGAGGTCATTCTAGATTCCAACCTTCTTCCATATAAATGACAACCCTACAATATACTTGGCAATCCCTTATATGAACACTTCTAATGACAGAGAAGTCCCTACTGAATAAGATACATCGTTCTAATTTTGGATCAAATCAACTGGACTAAAGTTTACATAACTATGTAAGTGCCTTTTCACCACCTAATTCTCTTTGTGTCCAAAGAACAATGCTCTTCTTAACAACAACAACAAAAAAAACATGCTTACTGGCAATCACTTCAGAATCCCCCAAATCTCAAGAGGCAAGAATTACCTTCTCACCATCACTCTTATTCCTTCAGTACTTATATTCATAGCATCATTTCTGGTCTTCCTCACCAAATATGCCTTGGCATTACCAGCTATGGTGTACCATACCCCAGTGTATGGCTACTACTTGCTCCCCTCAGGATCCTAGGGATAACACAGAGGAAATAGGGTTTGTAGTAGTGCCACTCATGAGCCCCCACCAATGTTTGCTCCATTGATTATCAGTAAGTAGCTTTAAAGACTGGCTTACTTCTTAATGGCTTACAATCTTACCACTTCACTGAAATTGCTCTCTCAAAGGTCTTTAAATACATACTGAGATCTCAGTTCAATTGCCACAGCATTTTATATTGTTGACATGGTTTTACAACACAAAAGTCAATAAACTGTTCATACCCTTTGAACTGATAGACTTTGTCCTTGTTATATACTCAATGAAGGTCAAAGATAAAAAGAAAAATATGATTTATGCAAAAATATTCACAGAAACACTTTTTTCTATTAGTAGAAAAGTAAAAAAAAAAGTAGATGACCACTAATGCAGAAATGAGTGAATAAATTAGAATATATGAACATAATGAGGTATATGCCCTGTAAGAAATAGAAAATAACAGGTGTTAAGGGGCAATATGGGAAGACTATTGTGGAGTGATTGTTCATCCTTCATTTCAAAGAGGACTAATGACATCACAAGGTGATGTCTTGACTTATCCATAAATTGTATTTAAGTGAGGCAGAATTGTACAAAGATGTCAGCATCATTCTCTCTTTTAGAGTCATCAAAGTTCAGAGGCAAGAGAAAATTCAAGACAACTGAAAATGGCCTGAGATGCAGTGTATGACCTAGCATTTTCTATGTTTGACCAAGTTCTAAGCACTCCACAGCCCCTGTTTCAGTCACTTTCATGGAAAATTCTTCTCAACTGCTCATCTGTTTCAATGGCAGAAGTCTTCACATGCTTGGGACAGACAGCCCCCTAACTCACTGACAGCTTGGAGGCATGTCAATTACCCTCAATTTGGTTTAGCCTGCCAAGAATGTTTATGGGGTGTGGCAATTGTATATGCTACAGCTTCTTGGAGCCACAAGTGAGACTTGGGTGAAAGGTAAACATCAAAGGTGGATGAGCAGCCCTGAAAAGGGTTTGGCAAGCCCTCACACCAGAGGAGTTAGTCCTCTCTGAAGACCCCCTATACTCATATGGAGTGGTGCAGACTTGTGAAAGCAGATCTAGGGGAACAATATATACAATGTCTATAATAAAATGAAATCTAGATAAAAACAAAGCCAAAAGGCAATTAAACTGTAGTTATTGTGCTCACAAAGCTCAATTCAAGAGATGAAACATCCTTCCTTATAGAGAGATGGGTACTACAGCTATGGAAAGTTTATATAAGCCTATATGAGGCATATAGATGAGGACACTTTCAATTAGGTAGGTTTCTTACTACAAACAAATTAACATTAATAAGTACTGTATTAATTTGAAAAGCATAGCAATTAAGGGGCTCTTAATTGGTTACTAAAATCTGTACTATCCTCTTCTCCTTGTCCCTCTCTCCTCCCCTTCCCTCTTCCTTTTCTCTTTTTTCTTCTTTTCTCTTTACCTCTTCTTTTGGGGGTACAATTTTATTATTGTGAGGAACTTTCTATGATGCAAATTCCCTGCAGCAATTAAGATCTGAAGACCATCTGTACCTTAAAGTCTTAAGAGAGGGGCAGAGCCAAGACAGCAGAGTAAAAGCAGGGACTTGATTGACCTCTCCACCAAATACCTGTAAAAATGACTCTAAACAAATTCTAGAGCAGCAGAACCCACAAAGAAACAGAGTGAAACAAATTTCTAGCCCAAGGCAACCCAGATGGTTGACAGAAAAAGTCTGTTGCTCCAAGTTGGAAGAGGAACACAATCCAGCATGGGCCACGCAGGCACAGACCACGTCCCAGCAAATTTGGAGCAGGCCTCAAAGGACTGAATCACTGGTAGCTAAGGCAGTTTCCAGGCTTCTCAACCTCTAAACCCCAAAGATAACTTAGAAGGTTAGTGGGAAAAACCTGTAAATCTGGGTGAGAGAGGAATACAGACCAACACCTGCCCAAATGCTTCTCTGGGGCAACAATGGAGGCAGGAGGGGCTGCTAGGTGGCGCAGTGAATAGAGCACGAGCCCCGGAGTCAGGAGGACCTGAGTTCAAATCTGGCCTCAGACACTTAACACTTACTAGCCATGTGACCTTGGGCAAGTCACTTAACCCCAATTGCCCTGCCCTCCCCCCTACAAAAAAACAAACCAAAAAAAAAAAATGGAGGCAGCAGGAGAAGCAGTAGTAGCAGTGGTTACTGACAGAGCTCTCAGCCCACAGACGGTAAGGGGATCAAACATTTGATCAGAAGGAGATTATAGAGCTCTTTTGCTGGTACTGAGGCAGGATTCTGTTGCTTTGCTCATACTTGGATCTGGGCTGCAGTCCTGGGTAGCAGTCCTGGAGCAAGGAGGAGTACTGGCATAGAAGAGTTTGTGGCAAGAGTGGAGAGGGAACCTTCTTCACAATTCCAGGGCAGAAAGAGTTCAGGCCAGGAGTCTCTCCTTAGATCATACCACCTTGGAAGAATTGAAAACTTACATGTTCCTAGAATTATCTCTGAAAACCACAGCACAAAACCTCTGAATCTTGAGATAGTACACCCTACACACTGGTAAAAGAGTCCTACTGTAACAAAGAATTAAAAAGTCAAGTAATTGGCTAGGAAAATGAGCAAAAATTGGGGCGGTGGCGGGGGGGGGGAATCAGACTATTGAATCTTACTTTGCTGACAAGGAAGATCAAAGTTTACAATCTGAAGAAGATAACAAAGTCAAAGCTCCTACATACAAAGCCTCCAAGAAAAATAGGAATTGGTCTCAGAGCCATGAAAGAGCTCAAAAAGAATTTTGAAAATCAAGTAACAGGTGGAGCTGAGCCAAGATGGCAGAGTAAGAGCAGACTGGCTTGAGTTCTCCCCCAAACTCCTCAAAATGCCTGTAAAAATGACTCTAAAGAAATTCTAGAGATACAGAAACCACAAAATGATAAAGTGAAGCAAATCTCCAGACCTGGACAGCCTGAAAGTCAATGAAGTTCTAGCACACCGGGCTGGGAGTGGAGTGCATTCCAGTGTGGACAGACCAGGCCAGAGCAGGCCTCAGGGCACTGAAACTCACTGGCAGCTGTGATGGTTTCCAGGATTCTCAACCCACAAACTCCAAAGACTGCATAGAAGGTCAGTGGGAAAACTAAGTGGGACAGGGGTGAAAGAGGAGCTTGGTCCAGTCCCAGCCCAAGGGAGGTGGTAGCAACAATACTAGCAGCAGCAGTAGCAGCAGCAACAGCTGCTTCTGGAACTCTGGGTCCATGGTGAGGGATCAAGGTGCTGATACAAAACCCCTAAAGCCTGGACAGTACCCCCACCCCCATGGTAAACAAGAGTCTTACCCTGACAAAGAGTTAGAAAGTCAAGTATTTGGATGGGAAGAAGAGCAAACAGCATAAAAAAAAGTCAGACTATAGAATCTTATTTTGGTGACAAAGAAGATCAAGACAAACAGCCAGAAGAAGACAACAAAGGGAAATCCTTTGTATCAAAAGCCTCCAAAAATATATATATGAATTGATCACAAGCCATGAAAGAGCTCAAAAAGGATTTTGAAAATAAAGTAAGAGAAGTAAGAGAAAAATTGGGAAGAGAAATGAGAATATTGCAAGAAAATCATGAAAAACAAGTCAACAGCTTACTAAAGGAGACCCAAAAAAATACCGACAAAAAAAAAACTCAAAAAATAAACTAGACCAAGTGATAAAAAAGGTCCAAAAAACCAATGAGGAGAAGAATGCCATAAAAAAGCAGAATGGGACAAATGGAAAAGGCAGTCCAAAAGCTCACTGAAGAAAGTAATTCCATAAAAATTAGAATGGAGCAAATATAAGCTAATGTTTCTATAAGAAATCAAGAAATTATAAAACAAAATCAAAAGAATAAAAAAAAGAAGACAATGTGAAATATTTTGTTAGAAAAATTGACCTGGAAAATGGATTCAGGAGAGAGAATTTTAAAATTATTGGACTACCTGGAAGCCACTATCAAAAAAGAAACTAGACATCAATCTTTCAAGAAATTATCAGGGCAGCTAGGTGGAGCAGTGAAGAGAGCACCAGCACTGGAGTCAGGAGGACCTGACTCCAAATCTGGACTCAGACACTTAACACTTACTAGCTGTGTGACCTTGAACAAGTCACTTAACCCCAGTTGAGCTGCCTTCCTCCCCCCCCCCAAAAAAAAAGAAAAAAAAAAAAGAAATCATCAAGGAAAACTACCCTGATGTTCTAAAATGAAGTTAAAATAGAAATTGAAAGAATCTACCAGTCCCCTTCTAAAAGAGATCCCAAGAGGAAAACTCCTAGGAATATTATAGTCAAATTCCAGAGTTCCCAGATCAAGGAGAACATATTGCAAGCAGTCAGAAAGAAACAATTCAAATTGTGGAAACACAATCAGGGTAACACAAGATTTAGCAGCTTCTACATTAAGGAATTAGAGGACTTGAAATATGATATTCTAGGGGTCAAAGGAACAAGGATTAAAATCAAGAATCTATCAGCAAAACTGAGTGTAATTAATGATGGGGAAAATTGACATTAAGTGATGTAAAGGAATTTAATGCATTCTTGAGAAGCCAGAGGTAAATAGGAAAACTGATTTTCAAATACAAGACTCAAGATAAGCATGAAAAGGTAAATAGGAAAGAGAAATCATCAGGGGCTCATTAAAGCTGAACTATTTACATTCATACATGGAAAGATGATATTTGTAACTCATGAGACCTTTGTTAGTATTAAAGTAGCTGGAGGGAATAAATATATAAATACACACACACAGGGCACAGGGTGAGTTGAATATGAAAGGATGATATCTAAAAAATAAAATTAAAGACTGAGAGAAGAATGTACTTGGAGAAGGAGAGAGAGGGGGTAGAATGGGGTAAATTATCTCACATAAAAGACAAGAAAAAGTTTTTACAGTGGAGGGGAAGAAGGGGAAGGTAAGAAAGAATGAGTGAACCTTACTCTCATCAGATTTGGCTTAAGAAGGGAATAACATACACACTCAACTGAGTGTGGAAGTCTATCTTACTCTACAGTAAAGTGGGAGGGAAGAGAATAGAGAGGGGTAATAAGAGCAAAGGAGAATTGGGAGAGGGGGTAATCAGAAGCAAACACTTTTGAGAAGGGACAGAGTGAAAGGAGGGAATAAAATAAACAGGGGGCAGGATAGGATGGAGGGAAATATATTTAGTTTTTCATAACATGGCTATTGTGGAAGTATTTTGCATGACTACACATGTATAACCCATATTGAATTGCTTGCCCTTTGAATGAGGGTGGATGGGGAGAGAGGAAGGGAGAGAATTTGGAACTTAAGGTTTTAAAAAAAAATGTTAAAAATTATTTTTAGGGGCGGCTAGGTGGCGCAGTGAGTAAAGCGCTGGCCCCGGAGTCAGGAGGACCTCAGTTCGGTTCCAGTCTCAGACACTTCACACACACACATACACACAAAACTAGCCTTGTAACCTTGGGCAAGTTACTTAACCCCAATTGCCCTCCAAAAGGCAAAAAAAAAAATATTGTTTTTACATGCAACTGGGAAATAAGATATACAGGCAATGGAACATAGAAATCTATCTTACCCTACGAGAAAATAGAAGATGAGGTGGAAAAGAGAAGGGGCAAGGGGTGATAGAAGGGAGGGCGGACTGGGGCAAGAGGTAATCAGAATGCACGCCATCATGGGGTAGTGGGAGGAGAGAGATGGGGAGAAAATTTGGAACTCAAAATCTAAGTGAATGTTGAAAACTAAAATAAATAAATAAATTGGGGGAGGGAAAGTCTCGTTTGCTTGGGTCACTCCTAGGTTAACTGGTCCTATGGGTAGAAACAGGCTTTCAGGCTCACCTCAGTTATCCTGACATTTAGTCCACCCTCCATCCACTACAACACAAGAATAGATTCTCTATTCTTGGTCCTATGAAAAGGATTTCCCTTGGTGTGTCATTTTATGATGGCTATTTTTCAGAATAGGAAGATTAGGTGCCCAATTAGCTCTATTTTTCTTCACAGTTTTCTTCACTGGCACTTCATATATTTTCAGATAATTTGAGGATGAAGACAGGATTTTGATTTCATCATTGCAGAAATGTATTTTTCCCCTAATAAAATTCAGGCAAGCATATGCATCATCTAAAAATGGGACAAATACATTTCTTTTAAAATAATTTTAGGCCCACTAGGCACAGAAATAGCTTTTTGTAACAAGTTATGTGAGTTAAGTAATAAAATCTGATGTGTCTGTGTGTGGGGGGAGGAGAGGGGTTGCAGGGAGGGAGAACTGCATACTGAAGAGAAACAGACTGTTCTGAATTGGAACATCGTGAAAAACATATGCATCAAGCACAAATGAGATTAGAAGCATCTTTCTTGTTGACCAAGTCTGCCTACATCCAGCCATAATAAATGTTTCAGTAGCAGAGGTTGACCATAATAAGTATTTTTGCAGGCTTAATGCCAAACCTGAAGCAGGGCTCAGTAGGGCTTGGTCCAACTTCTTTATTTAAAAATACTGTATTTGCTGGAGTTTGGGGGGTGGGGGAGGGATGGTAGCTTAGAACAGCTATTTTTAGTCATCCTGCTAAAGCTTTGTTTCAGTGGGCTATGCTTGTTTACATTTTTTAGTTTTTAATAATTTGCCAAGATAATGTAATTTTTCCAGGAATATGAAATAATTCTACATGATTTTTCACCTGTATACACTTTTGGAAAGTACTATGTTGTTTGTTTAATAACAAAAGCTACAGGGTGTCCCAAAAGTCTTAGTGCGGTTTTAAGATCTTAAAGCTTATATTCCACTACAATTCATCAACACCCACCCCCACACACACACAGACACAGTTTTTCTGTTCTTTAAGTTGGATTTCACTGTGGTGTTGCTAGAGAAGAAAAGACACAACATGAAATGAGAAAGACTCAAGACTCAAGTTCAGTTTGTAACTCTGTGTTCATGGACAATTCATCTAACTTCTTTGAGCTTTCATGAAACTTGAAATGATTTTTATGAAAACTTTAACCTTTATGAACTTTTAGAAAGTATGATATTATTTTTGGTTCTGATTATAGACTACATATACTGGATGTCCCAAAACTTGCAGGGCAATTTTAAGCTAGGAAAAACTTAAGCTATTGAAGTTCACAAGTAAATAGACCTTTCAATACCCCCTGCATATCTCCCCTTGCCATTTTTCCCCCTTGAGTTGGATTTCACTGCATTGTTTGGATCATATGTTATAACTGAAAATACAATTGACTTAGAATCAGAAAAAACTTGGGTCTAAGTTTTAGCTCTGGATTTTGGACAAGTCATTAAACCTCTCTGACCTTTAGTTACCTCTTCTGAAAATGGAGGTCATAATAACTACACTACCTGCCTCATAGGATTGTTTTCAGGATGATAGATGAAAACATTCCATAAACTAAAAAGTGCTATGGGAGCCAAAGTTGTTATGATTGAAATCTGAGACATGTTACAGCTCAAGGATGTGACAGACCAAAATACATAATCATAACGCCAATAGTAGCAGTGAATTTGGACAACTGCAAATTAACAAAACACTAAAAAAAAAATTCCAATGTGTTTGCACTTACGAAACTCTGAGAAAAAGGATATTTCTTTATAATTTGCTCAATTATACTGTATTAGAATCTTAAACATAATGGAGACAATGGGTATTCCCCCAAAATGCCAAAAATCCATGGAAGAATTCTTCCCTAGACTGGTCCTTGCACTTTCATAGTTCTCCACTGCAGGTTCTTATCACAGGTCTAGTCAACATAGAGTTGTTTACTTCATTTCTCTCTACTTTCAATCCCAGAAGGGTCATGGGAAGATGGTTCTCTGTACTATCAGCTGTCCCCTTTCACATACAACTGCACCAGAGATTGGACTGATCCTGGACCTCCCTTGCTGCTGCTTTCCCCTTAGCATCACTGGCCCTTTCCCCTCCTTCATACTTTACTCCAGATGAAAAAATCTCAGGTTTGATGCAACACCCTTTCTAAATATCCTGCTTTTGGTAGGTAAGAACATTTTGAGATTACCCATCAGTCAAAATTTTACCCTCTTACATAGTGCAATGAAATTTTAACTAGTATAAAAACTACTTTTGATTTTCAAGCATAATCTGAACAGTTCTGAATATGATTTTTCCCAGTTCCATCAATGACTTCTGTGGGGTTACTTTTGGTGTTTCACATGGAATATCCTGCATGAAGGTTCAAATTTGATGTCTCCTTATGGCAAAGAGCTGATTCTGGATTGTCTGATGACAGAATGACAGTTATTGTTCTGAAATTGGACAGTTTGGGAATATGGCCTTAGGACACTATGTACATTATTTGAGAATCAGCTGAGACAAATTCAGAGATACTCGTCACCAGAAAGTAAGCAATGAGATGATTTGTTTTTATCCAGCAACTACAATAATTCATTAAATATTTTATCTAGCAGAGAGGATCTGTACCTATGATTTTCATATATGTGTGTATATATGCATACATACATATATGTATGTACACACATACAAAGATACATTTTATTAATCTTCTCTTTTCTACTTTGTAAATGTTTAACTGTAAAGATAAGATTTTGCTCCTGAGGACTACTCTAGCTACACAGTAGACATTTTGATATGTTATTCCATTGTTAAAATTTTCTTTAACATAATCTTCATTTGTTTCTATGATTTGTTCTTTGATCCATTTGTTATTTAAGATTTCATTGTTAAGTCTACATTTGTGTCTGTATATTTTGTTTGTGGTCCCTGAATCAATTTCTATTCTCATTGTGTTATGGTCAAGAAATGATGTATTTACTATTTTCACTGTGATCCAAAAACACAGTCAGTTTTTTTTTTAAATTATATTTGGTGAAAAGAAAATATGTATATTATTTTGCTGTCCCATTTAGAAGATACCATAAGTATTTTTTTTAAGCAATTGGGGTTAAGTAATTTGCTCAAGGTTACATGGCCAGTTATTTCTGGGTATGGTGCTAAGTATCTGAGCCT
This sequence comes from Petaurus breviceps papuanus, assembly GCF_028583685.1. Classification (NCBI taxonomy): domain Eukaryota; kingdom Metazoa; phylum Chordata; class Mammalia; order Diprotodontia; family Petauridae; genus Petaurus; species Petaurus breviceps. Next base: position 55,923,462 of record NW_027187419.1, on the reverse strand, counting down.
GGATTCGATCCCCCAGGTCATCCTTACACTGGGGCCAGTGCTCTTACTCGCTGAGCCACCTGGCCACCCCTAAGCAATTGGGGTTAAGTAACTTGCTCAAGGTTACACGGCCAGGTGTTTCTGGGTGGGTGCTAAGTGTCTGAGCCCGGATTCAATACCAGGTCATCCCAACACTGGGGCCGGTACTTTTGCTTGCTGTGCTACCTGGCTGCCCCGATACCATAAGTATTTAACGCTAGCTTTTCCAGTAATGTGTTCAATTCCATATTTTCTGTTTTATCTTTTTGTTAGACTTATTCAAACCTGATAGAAGGATATTGAAGTCTCTTGTCACTATTGTATTGTCTAAGACTTCTTGAAGTTCAAATAATGTGTCCCTTATTAATTTGGATGTTAAGGCATTTGAAAACTATATTATTACTGATAGTGGTTTTGTCTATGGTTCCTTTAACCATAATATAGTTTCCTTGTCTACCCCTTCTTATTTTGTGAAAGTTTGTTTTTGTTTTGTATGACAGCATGATGTCCTACTTTTTTGGATTCACTTGATGCATAGTGATTTTTTTTCCATCCTTTCAGTTTTATTTTGTGCAGTTCTTTTAAAAAATGTTCTCCTATAAACAACAGATTGTAAGGTCTTGTTTTCTTATCTAATCTGTTGCTCTTTTTCATCCTATTGGATTGTTTAATATATCTAAATATATCTAAAGTTATGAACTGGGTTCATAGTTTCCTCTATCTGTCCCTAAAATTGTCTTTTTAAGTTATAATTTCCCCCTCTTTTGCTATAAACACAATATTAAACTCCTTTCAATTACTTTAATCATTTTAAGAGATGTTCTCATTTATTATCTTATTCCCTTTATGGTTTTTTTATTCATTCCACTTTTCTGTTTTTGTATGTTTATATATTTTTCCCTCTCTGTTTTCTTTTTTTTTTTTTTTTGCTTTTTGGAGGACAATTGGGATTAAGTGACTTGCCCAAGGTCACAAGGCTAGTTTTTGTGTTAAGTGTCTGAGCTCAAATTTGAACTCAGGTCCTCCTGACTCCAGGGCCAGTGCTCTATTCATTGTGCCACATAGCTGCCCCACTCTATTTTCTTTGTTAGTGGTGTAGATTTCCTCTTCATCTACTCCCATCAATTAGTTTTTGTTTCTAATTTCATTTTTGCACCCCTTGTGACAAGAAGGGTATCTCTCACTCTGTTCATCATTTATCTTTTCTTTCTGTTTATTGTAGACCCTTGTTCTCTGATTCATGAAACCTATAATCATCTGATCTCTCCCTTTTATTTGTATTCTTTATACATCAAAACTTCCAACATAACCATATCTGCCCTTTAGGTGTTTTCTGCCTCTACTTTGTAGGGCTCAATCCCTGGATCTCACTCTCAGACCTCAACCATTGTGCCTCATTCTCAGAGCAGTGCCAACTATTGCAGGTAATAATAATATTGTGGTTCCGTGTTGTCCTTAAATTTTGCACTCTTCTGTCAGCAAGTGTTGGTTGGATCATTGAGGTACTTATTCATAGATGCCTAAACTCATTTACTAGATCTGTAGGTTATATTTTCTTCTACTTAATGGTTTTCCTGTTATTTATCTATTTATGTTCATGTTCTCTGGGTTTTTTTTTTTCCTTTCTGAAATCTTTGGTATTTTCAGGTTTCCCCTTCTACTTCCCCTTATTTTGTCAATTACTTCCCAATTTCCTCCCTTATGATTGTGTTTTCCTTAGAGGCTAGATCTTGAAGCATCTCAGTCTTCTCTTATATTGAGCAAGTCATGGCTCATCAGTCTAGGTTTTTGTCCCAACTAACTTTTAAGTGGTCATAAATGACCCAGTCTGTATGTTGTAGTACTCTTTCCCTCAGACTTGCTGGAATGCAGCACAGATCCCTATATACAGGGTGTCCTATCCAATTCCTTTTATTCCTCAGCTCTCTGGCCTGATACCAGCAGTTTGAAGCATGTTAGCACTGGTAGTTCAGAGTCTGCTTTCCTTGGCATTGGATTTTCAAAGCTTTGCAGCACTGATGTTTCTATTTTGCAACCCTCAAAAGGCTTTTTCCCCTGAAGGGATGTGATCAAGATGATGGTCAAGGTCAAAGCAAATTTCTATAGTGTGGATCCAAGCTCTTTCTGGCACTGGAAGTAGGAGGAGAACACAGTACAGGGGTGGATTTTGATGTTTACCTGTTTTGTGTTCTGGATCTGCCACTGTGGCTGCACTATCAGCAGCATGGGATTTGAGTAAGCTCAGGTTCAGTGAGCTTGTTTATTGTTGTTTTTTAACTTTGTGGATATGGTTTTTACCTTCTTTTGTAGTCAGGTTGTCCTAGACCATGGAAGAGGTGAAGTTGTTTTATCTGTGCTGCATGGTTTCTGTTTTGCAGTGGTTTGGGAAGTTGTGGGGATTGGAAAAGTGTCTACACTGACCCAGAAGTGGTTTCTATATCAATGAAAAGAAGTAACCCCTCCCCCTTCAACCAATGCATTCTTGTAATACGTGCAGTAAACTATGAAAAGGAGAATAATATTTTCTGATAAAGGCCTCATTTCTCAAGCATATAGACAACTGAGTCAATTTCATAAAAATAAGCCATTCCCCAGCTGATAAATGAGCAAAAATATGGTCATTTTACAGATGAAGTAATCAAAACTATCTAGAGCCATATTAAAAAAAAAAAAAACTTGCTACTGATTGGAGAAATGCAAATTAAAATAATTTTGAGCTATCACCTCATACCTATTATATTGGCTAATAGGACAGAAAAGGTAAATTACAAATGTTGGAGGGAATGAGACATTAATGCACTATTGACAGAGTTATAAAATGATTCAACCATTGTGGAACTATGCCCAAAAGGCTGTAAAATCATGCATACCCTTTGACCTAGTAATACCACTTCTAAGTCTGTAACTCAAAATAGATTTTTAAAAAAGGTAAAAGACCTATATGTACAAAAATATTTATAACAACTCTTTTCTGGGGGCAAAGAATTAGAAACTGAGGGGATGTCCATCAGCTGGGGAATGGCTGAACAAGTTGTGGTACATGATTATGATGGAATACCATTATACTATAAGAAATGATGAGCTGGATGTTCTCAGAAAAACCTGGAAAGACTTGCCTGGGCCGATGCAAAATGAAATGTACTGTGTACAAAGTAACAGCAATACTGTAAAATGATCAGCTGTGAATGACTTAGCTACTCTCAGCAGTACAATGTTCCAAGACAATTCTGAAGGACTTTTGATGAAAAATACTATCCATCCCCAGAAAAGGACCTTATAGTGACTGAATTCAACTTGAAACATACCTTTTTTTTAACTTTCTTTATTCTTCTTGAGTTTTTTTGTCTAAGTTCTTTCACAACATGACTAGAAAATTATGTTTTGTATTATACACATGTATAATGTATATCAAATTGCTTGTCTTTGTGAGGAGGGGTGAGGAAAGAAAAAGGGAGAGAATTTGGAACTCAAAGTTTTTTAAATGGCTGTTTAAAAATTGTTTTTACATGTAACCAGAGCAAAATAAAATACTAAAAAAAAAAAAATGAGAAAATACACATCTAGAGTTTACTATGGAATTGTAAAACAAGAGAACAGCACCAAAGAAAGTATGTATCAATTTGTATCAATATGTAGCAATTTTATTTCACCCACAGCTAGAGCTATTCTTTGAAGATCACTCTCTTTTACTCCCACATCATTCTCTCAGTTTTCAAAGCACCTGACCTTGAGTTTATTATCTTTTGGCTCTTTCAATATCCACTGAATGACAGTAGTCAAACTCTGTCTCCTACCTGAAGCCTCTAGGTCACAGTTCCTTCCCTTTTTATTTGTTGACTGAGCAAATAGTATTGTGGCTTATCATCCCTGTTCTTTTTAGTCTGTGGATCCTAAGAATCCATGTGATTCACAAAAGGAAACAAAGGGAATAGAAAGTATAAGAATATTCCTACAATTTCAAGGAGTCACACAATTCAAGAGAGACCCTATCTATGCTTGTTTGTTATATTTAATTCTATTTCTTGGAAAAGTGAGACTGAGCATGGGGATCCTCGATTATTTTGAAAAGCAACAGACACCATAACCAAAGCCTACCAAAAGCACCAGAGTTCTGGCAGACACCATGATTTTTGTGGCCTCCAGGAAGATGAGTTGAGGAAAATAACAAATTACGAACTTTTACTTGTTTGCTCATAAGCCTAAGATGAGGCATGAAAACCCCTCTGTCCATTTTTTTTCCATGGGCTATAAGTAGGTTTGAGTATTTGTACCTGAAGATCTGAGGGGGAACTAGAAAGAAAACCAGAAAGAAATTTGTGATAGTGACTATTTCCACATAGGATTGTCCTAGTTCTATTTTCACTTTATTCTGTGTTCATTAAACTATATGATCATAATAAACTAGTGTCTGATTTGGCAGATGTTTTAGGAAGTCATCTGAGAGAAGCAGAATGTATGACTCTGGGAGGTCCAGTCAAATAGATTTTGTTAGCTGGTAAGTTAAGTAGTAGGTTTAATTTTTTTTAATTTTAGTATTTCGGGAATATTACATTTTATCAACTAAAATAAATTGGAACCCAGGCAGTAAACTGTTAAAATCAAAGTCACTTATGAGTCACCCTAAACTAGTAGTATACCATTTAAGGAGGGGAGCAGGGTAAAACATTTTCAGGATTGAGTGTCCACTAGTATACGACAGAAATACTGTAGCTTTTTACAAAGTTGCTATGAGTAATGGATGTTTCTCTGGACAAATATAGGGAGAAATATTAAGCTACCCCTAATTGTGGATATACCCCCCAAAAAATTGTCTTTGGCTCTCTCCCCCCCATCTCTAGCTTTTTCACATGTTCATCTCATCAGATCACATGGGTTTATCATCTTGATGCAGATGGTTCCCCAGATCTATACAGAATCAATCTTTCTCCCTTAAACCCTAATCCAATGTCATTTATCATTGAGTATTTCAAACTGCATGCACCATAAACATCTTAAATTCAACATGTCCAAAACAAGTCATTCATTTGCTTTCCCCACCACATCTACCCCTTTCAAACCTCTTTATTTTTTCAAGTCTACAACCTCAGTACTACCCTGAATTATTTACTCTCTTTCACCCCACATATCCAATCATTTGTCAAATCTTGTCATTCTTTTCTTTTTTTTAAATACATTTTATTGATATTTTGTTGCTTACATCACCACAAATATCCCAAGAATCTCTCCCTCTCCTCCCTCTTTATAGAGGGCTACCCCAAACAATAAGTAATATTGTTTTAGAGAGTAAAATATCAGCACAACTGATCAATACATTGAAGAAGTACAAAAACATATGAAATCTGTAACAACTATGGACCTCCCACTTCTACAAAAAGGTGAGTAGGACTGTCTTTGCATATCTCTTGATCGGTTCTTGATCTTTAAAATTTTGTTACTTTTAATTTTTTTATGTGTAACTTTTTTTTCCCATTTAGTATGTTATAATTATTGTGTACCATATTCTTAGCTCTGCTTACTTCACTATGCATCAGTTCATGTAGAGTTTTTCATATGGTTCTGTATAAATCACATAATTTCTTATAGCATACTGATATTTCATTATATTTATACCCCACAATTTGTTTATCTATTCCCCAATAAATGGCCATCTACTTTCTGGGGGGGGGGGGGTTTCCATCACAAAAGTACTGCTATGGAGTGCTCCGAAGCTTCCTGGCGAGCTGAGTGCCAGTGTTTGAGGGCTGGATTAGCCAGGATGGTGGAGAAGAAAACCGGGTGAGTCTGAGCCTCCGCGGACGGGTCCGCAGGGCCGGGCGGCCTCTCACCCCTCCGAGGGCCTCGCCTGACCCCGCTCTCCCCTCTCCTTCTACCCAGTGCGGTCGCAGGATCCGGGACAGCGGCGCGTGCTGGACCGGGCGTCCCAGCAGCGCCGAATCAACAGACAGCTGGAGGCCTTGGAGAACGACAACTTCCAGGACGACCCTCACGCCGGCCTTCCCCAGCTAGGCAAGAGGCTGCCGCAGTTCAACGATGATACCGACACCGGAAAGAAGAAGAAGAAAACTAGAGGAGATCATTTTAAACTACGTTTTCGAAAGAACTTCCAGGCCCTTCTGGAAGAGCAGAATTTAAGTGTGACTGAGGGCCCTAACTATCTCACAGCCTGTGCAGGGCCCCCTAGCCGGCCCCAGCACCCCTTCTGTGCAGTGTGTGGCTTTCCTTCTTATACTTGTGTCAGCTGTGGAGCTAGATAACTGTACTGTCCGCTGCCTTGGCACACACCAAGAGACTCGGTGTTTGAAGTGGACAGTATAAGTCTGTGACTTTTCCCCAAGGAAAGAAAACTCTGCCTTGCTTTTTTCCAGAGAGAAAAGATGAAACTGTTGGGACCTTACAGCTTCCTAGACAGGACTATTCGTCAATCTCTGTTTTGTTTCTTTTTAAAATTTTTTTATTTCGTAATTCTGTACCCCCCAAATATCATCAAAATCAGCATTTCCAAATACACAGAAGTTACAAAATATGATTAATACATAAAATTCTTATATACATTTTTCATCCTTTAAAGGATATAATAAATCCCACATGTTAATTTCAGAGCTATCCTGCTTGTCTCTTTCTGAACCCCCTTCTGTGCATTTTTAAAATGCTGTAGTAATATCCTTTCTTCACTTTTTGATATATCTATCACTAGCTCTCTTCTTCTAAATCCTTTCCATTAAAAAAAAAAAAGCAAGCTACTGCAATAAATAAGTATAATTAGGCAAAACAGATCTGAAAAGGTATATCTCTTAATCCTATTTCTTTTCCAACAAGAAAGATAAGAACTGGGGAAATGAGAGCCCCTTCTCTAAGTCCTGCCCCCCAGTGCTTGGGTTTAGATGGGGGAGGTGGTATGGGACTAAATCCACAAAACACTACAGTTCAATCTCTGTGTCTCTAATAAAGCCATAAGAAAAAAAAAAGTACTGCTATGTAATTTGGTGTACATTGAGGATTGTCTTTTTTGCTGAAGACTTCTTTGGAACATAAGGTCAGTAATAGCCCCATGGAGTGCTAAAATATGTATTTTTTTCCATCCAATTCAAAAGATTCCATAAGTCATTTAACTATAGTTTCTCCAGGAATTTTTTCAGTCCCATATGTTTCCTTTTTCTCATTTTTCTATTAGATTTTTTCAAAACTGAGAGGGGGATATTGAAACTCCTTTAACTTTTGTGTTATTTTCTATGTCTTCTTGTAACTCAGATAATATTTCCCTTATAAATCTATCTGGCTGCTAAAGCATTTGGTATAAGTATGTTACTGATAAAAGTTTCTTGTCTATGGTCCCTTTCAGCATAATGCAGTTTCCTTGTTTATCCCCTTCTCCTTTCATGGGTCATTTATCTTCACTCATAGTAGCATTCATAAACAGAACCCCCTTCCACCACCAAAGCAAGAGTGTTTCCCTTCCCCACAACTTTTTCAATCCTTCCCTCTTCACCCACTCACCTTGGGGCTCTTCTCTATCTGGTTACACGGGGTTCATCTTCTCAATGATAACCCTCAATTTGGCCCCAGAATATCACACATTTCTCTCTTATTCCTTTCCTTCCTCTCCTTCATGTGTCCTCCCATGTTGTAATGTTCCCCCTCACAAAAAAAAAAAAAGAAATACATCAATTCACCCATAGATTGAGTATTACTAGATTCTATCAATAATGCCCCAGACCCATCTCTTCACTGTTACCTCCACTTGACATTTTGCTGCACCCCTCTTGTGTACATTTAGGAGGAAATTTCTTCCAGTTCGCATTGCTATTATGTTGCTGTTATTGCTATTTTTGGCTACTATATATATTTTTCTCATTTACCTCACATTTGTGTTATTTGGGATATTTGAGAAAAAATATTCTTATATCTGATATCTTTCTATTTTTCAAATACTTTTTAAATGATTATTAAACATCCATCTTTCTTAAATGTTATTAAGATTAGATGCACCCTAGACTGCATCCTCATCTCTATTGCTCATTGGAACACATTGTTCCATTGTTTCCTATGTTTTTGGGTGATCACATATTAGTCTTGCTTTTTTTTTTTAAAGCAATCGGGGTTAAGTAACTTGCTCAAGGTTACACAGCCAGTTATTTCTGGGTGTGGTGCTAAGTATCTGAGCCCGGATTTGATCCCCAGGTCATCCCAACACTGGAGCCGGTGCTCTTACTCACTGAGCCACCTGACCGCCCCTAAGTAATTGGGGTTAAGTAACTAGCGCAAGGTTACACGGCCAGGTGTTTCTGGGTGGGTACTAAGTGTCTGAGCCCAGATTTGATCCCTAGGTCATCCTGACACTGGAGCCAGTGCTCTTACTGGCTGTGCTACCTGACTGCCCCTAGTCTTGCATTTTTTTAATTTTCTTTCCTTTGTATTTGAATGTTTTTTTCTTGTTCACTTACAGAGCTTTACAGAACTTGTTTTGTGTTGTCATATTAATTTGGAAGAATTTTTATCCTGAATTTGTCTCTACTCATGCTGTCTTTGAGATCAGTATGTTTTTCTTGCATTGTAAGCATATTTTCTTTTAATGTTAGTAATTAATTGTTATGCTCTCATAATTCTCATTTCTCTTTTGAACCACTCAGGAACACTGTGTTATAGTTCCAGGTTCATGCCATATTTCACCAAGTTTTCTGTCTCATCAAGTGTTGATAGTTTTGTAGTATGTATTCAAAGATACCTGAACTCATTTACTAGATCTGGAGATAATATTTCCTTCTGTTTTTAATGTTTTCCTTATACCTTATTTCCTTATATTCATAAACTTTAAGTTTTCTTCTTCCTGAAATCTTTTGTAATTTCAGCCTTTTTTTTCCTTCTGATAGTCTCCTATTCACTTTCTAATTCTGATGCCTCTGATAGTGATACCTTTGGCGTATGGATTTCAAAGCATCTTGTCCTCTTCTCATGCCAGGCAATTCATGATTCACCAACCTAGGTCTCTACTCAAAATGACCATTTCTATTTATTCATCTCTACCCAAAAAGACAACATCTTTTATATTAATCCTCTACCCAGTGCTCATATAGTCACTGATTTAGTCCAAAACTTTATCTCCTTTTGCCTGGATTATTGTTATGGCCTCCTATTTGGTCTTCATGCCTTTATTATTTCCCAGCTCCAAGCTAGTTTCCACAAAGCCACCAAAACAATTTTCTGTAACATTAGATATAAGGACTTCTAAGGAGAGAGCCAAGATGATGGAGAAAAGGAGGCAGCCTAGCTCTCCCAACATTAGCCTGCAAATAAATTCAAAATAAATTCTGGAGCAAGAGATCCAAGAAAAGGTCAGAGCAAAACATTTTCCCAGTCAACTTAGAAGATCAAAGAAAGAGGGCTGGGACACTGGGGTAAGGGCTGACTCAGAGCCTGTGTGGTAGCAACAACAGCTATAGATATTAGAGGTGGCAACTGCAGCAGCAGCAAGTTAAGGAGCTCTGAAGCCAAATCTGATAACTGGTCAAAAAGATGTTACTGGGGACCCCAAGAGCACAGGACAGGGTACTGTTTGGTGACTCTATTGTTCATAACCACTTGCAGGTCACAGTTACAGTGGGTAAAAGAGTGCTTTCAATCCCAAGGATCGAGAACCCTGAGGAACAGTATAACTTCTTGTCTCAAGGAGCAGGGACCTTAAGTAAGGAACAGTGTCACCTGTGGTTAGAAAGAATCAGGAGCCCATCCTAGGTAAGGATCAGAGTGAAGAGCAACAAAATAGTAACCATATCTCTACCAGGATCACATTACTGGAGCACTGAAAACTTCCAAACCCCCAAATTACCTCCAAACACAGTGCAAAAAAGGCAGACACAGAACAGTGCTCCTATCCCCAACTTCAACAAGGGGACAGAGCTCAACTTTAACATAAAGTTCAAAGTCAAAAAATAGGATGGAAAATGAGAAAAGAAAAAAAAAACAGAACCAAACCATAAAACTTTAATATGGTAACAGGAAACATTAAGATACAAACTCAGAAGACTTTGATGTCACAATAAATACAAGCAAAGTCTCAAAGAAAAAAAAATGTGAACTGGACAGAAGCACAAGAATTCCTGGGAAAATGAAAAAAAAAAAGATTTTCCAAATCAAATTTCAAAATGAAATTCCAAGGAAAAAGAGGGAAAAAAAATAGGTAAATAAATTAAAGTGACGAAAGAAAATTGTGAAATGACAATTAAAAGCTTGACAAAAGAAGCACAAAAAATGAAAAAAAATAACACCTCAAAACCAAGGAAAAGATGTACAAAACTTCACCAATGAAGTTTTAATAAAGTTTCACTTTAAAAATCAGAATTCGTCAAATGGGAAAAAGAAGTACAAAAGCTCACTGAAAAAAAATATTCCTCAAAAACTGGATTTAGGCAAGTGGAAGCTAATGATTCCATAAGACATTAAAAAAAATAAAACAAAGTCAATATAGTGAGAAAATAGAGGAAGATGTATACCTGCTCAGAAAAACAACTGAATGGGAAAATATATTGAATAGAGATAACTGAATAAATATTGGACTAAATGAAACCCATGATGAAAGAAAGAGCCTAGGTATCTTATTCCAAGAAATTATAAGGGAAAATTGCCCCTTCATCTTAGATTCAGAGAGTAAAATAGAAATTGAAAGAATCCACAGTCATTTTTCAAAAGTGATCCCAAAATGAAAACGCCCAGAATATTATAACCAAATTCCAGAGTTCCCAAGTAGAAGGGAAAATCCTTCAAGCAGCCAGAAGTAAACCATTTAAAACCATTAAAATATCATGGAGCCACAGTTAAGATTACACAAGATTTAGCAGTTACTATGTTAAAGGAGTAGAGGTCTTAGAATATGATATTCTAAAAGGTAAAGCAGGCAGGATTACAACTAAGAATAACCTACCCAGAAAAAACTGAGTATAATGCACTGGGGAAGAAAGATGACATTTAAAGAGGACTTCCAAGCATTCTTGATGAAAAGACCAGAGATGGACAGAAAATTTGACTTTCAAATAAAAGACTTGAAAAGAAGCATAAAAAGGTAAACATGAAAGATAAATCATAACAGACACAATATGATTAAACTATATTCTATATGGGAAAATGATACATGTATCTCCTAAGAACTTTATAATTATGAGGGCAGTTAGAAGGACACTACATAAACAGGGTAGGGGATAAAGTAAATTAGATTAGGACAATGTAAAAAAAAATGGACAGGTGAGAGAGCACGATGCACAAGAAGAAGAGGGGAGGGGAAGAACGGTGAAAATTATCTCACGTAAAAAGGTGCATGAGGAAGAGATTTTGCAGAGGAGGAGAAAATTGGGGAGGACAGGCAATGTTTGAACCTCATTCTCACCTGAATTGTTTGTGTGTGTGTGTGTGTGTGTGTGTGTGTGTGTACACATAAACAGACATGAACACATACACACCCAATCAATTGTTCATAAAAATCTATCTTACTTAAGAGAGAAGTATGTGAGGAAGGGGATAAGGGAAAGGAAGAGGTGATAAAAGGGACAGCAGATCAAGGGAAGAAATTGTCAAAAGTAAAACAGATTTTTGAGAGTAAAAAAAGAGAGAGAGAGAAGGGTAAATAGAAGAAAAAAGATAAAGGGAAATACATATTAATCATAACTCTTAATGTGAATGGTATGAATTCACCCATAAAATAGAAGCAGATAGCAAAATAGATTAGAAAATAAAATCCAACAATACGCTGTTTGCAAGAAACTTACTTCAAACAGAGAGACACACACAGAGTTAAAATAAGAGGCTAGAGCAGAATATACTGTGCTGCAACAGAAGTAAAAAAAAAATTTTTTTTAAAGATAGGTAATAGTAAAGATCTCAGAAAAAGCAAAAACAAAATTCACCTAATCAGGGAATAATCAGGGAATCTATATCTTGCTAAAAATTCTCCATAGAAAAAAAGAAGTAATACCAATAATAGACATGTATACACCAAGGGACAAAGCATCCAAATTCTTAAAGGAAAAGTTCAATAAGTTATAGGAGGAAATAGATAGTAAAACTATAAGTCGGGGGGATACCTCAGCTTTTTCTTCTCAAAGATAAATAAATCTAACCATAAAATAAGTAAGAAAGAAGTTAAGGAGATGAATAGAATTTTAGAAAAGTAAGATACAATAGTCCTCTGGAGAAAATTAAATGGGAATACAAAGGAACATACCTCTTATCTTAGGTTTACATGGCACCTTCACACGCAAAAAAATGACCATGTAAAACGCATCACAACAAAATGCAGAAAAAGATAAATATTAAATGAACCCTTTTATGATCATAATATAACAAAATCATAGTCAATCAAGGGCCACAGAAGCATAGATTAAAAATTACCTGGAAACTAAATAATCTAATCCTAAAGAATGAGTGGGTTAAAGAACAAATCACTGAAACAATCAATAATTTCATTAGAGAATGTCATGGAGACAGCATTCAAAAATGTGTGGGATGCAGCTAAAGCAGTAATTAGGGGAAAATTTACATCTCTAAACAAAAAGCACCAAAAGAAAGAAAAAGCAGATCAAGGATTTAATGACTTAAAAAAATCTAGGAAAAGACCAAATAAAAATCAATAATTAAATACCAAAATGGAAATTCTGAAAATCAAAAGAGAAAGTAAAAAGTTGAAAATTTAAAGAAAGAAACCACTGAATAAATGAAACTAAAAATGTGTTTTATGGAGAAAAAAAACAACAAAATAGATAAAGCATTATCTAATCTGATTTTTGAAAAAATGAAATTACCAGTATCAAAAATGAAAAGGATTTTAAACTATTAATTGTGCACTCTTAATGAAGATAAAATTAGAGACACAGAGGTAGGCCTGGAAGAGGCCTGATCAACTCGGAGGGCAAGTCATTCCACCAACCACAAGGGCCACTACCAGGCCTTTCACCAAAGGGCCGGGACTGGAAAGAGCAAGGTAAGAATCAAATGCAGGGGCCCCTGTCCTGGACAGGAAATACTCCTGGGGCTACCACTTCATAGCCCAGAAATTTAAAAAAAAAGCCCCTATCAGGACCTCCAAAGACCAGGATGACAGAGTGAACCTCACCTACTCCAACCCCCACTCCCCCCAAGAAAACATAGTAACTATTGCCCCAGGGCAAAACCCTCTACAGTAAAGGCTTAGGATCCCTAGAGGAAGGGCGTGGCTAGGGCCTTGCCTCAAAATGGGTAGAAAGCAGACTACAAAGACTCTGGAGTCCTACTGTCCTCAGAGAGAAGAACCAAACTCAGAGGGAAACAATGTAGACTCCACATCCACAGCTGAAACATCAACATGGAATGGGTCCCAAGCACAGAAAGCTCTCCTAAATGAGCTCAAAAGGAACTTTGAAAACCAAATGAGAGAGATAGAAGACAAAATGAATAATTCTCTCAAAACCAAAACTGCAAAATTAGAAAAACATTATAATGAAGAAAACCTCTCTAAAAAGAAAAGTGGAAAAAGAGCTCCAAAAATTAACCAAGGAAAATGATTTGCTAAAAACTATATGGAAACAACTCTATGAGGAACCAAGAATTAGTCAAGCAAAACAACAAGAATGAAAAATTAGAAAAAGAGGTAAAATACCTCAATGGAAAAATAACTGACCTGGAAAACAGATCCAGGAGAGATAATCTGAGAATCATAGGCCTACCAGAAAATCATGATGAAAAAATGAGCCTGGACAACATTCTCCAAAAGCTCATTAAGGAAAACTTCCCTGAGATACTAGAACCTGAGGGTAAAATAGAAATCGAGAGAATCCACTGTACACCTGCTGAAAGAGATCCCAAACTGAAAAGTCCTCGAAATGTCATGGCCAAACTCCAGAACTACCAGATAAAAGAGAAAATACTTCAAGCGGCCAGAAAGAAACAATTCAAATATCAAGGGTCCACAGTGAGGATCGCACAGGATTTGGCAGCCTCTATACTGAAAGATCAGAGACACTGGAATACAATTTTCCGAAAAGCAAAAGAGCTCGGGTTACAGCCAAGAATAACATACCCAGTGAGACTGAGCATATTCTTCCAGGCAAAGAGATGGTCATTCAATGATATAACAGAGCTCCAGACCTTCCTGATGAAAACGCCAGAACTCAATGGAAAATTCAACCTCCAATTACGAGATGCAACAGTGACGTAGAAAAGTAAACAAGGAAAACACACACATACACAGACACACGCCCTGCTGTTTGATAAGAGCAAACTGGTTATAGACAAGTAGAGGGTATAAGTATAAAATACACAAAATAACGATTTAAAAAAATCTTATTAAGGGCTACAAAGGGACTGCAATGGAAGAAGAGGAATGAATGAAGTGGAAAAGGGTAAATTATGCCACACAAAGAGGCATAAAAACAGTATAGCAGAGGAAAAGAAGGGAGGGACATGAGAATCATATGAGCTTTTCCCTCATTGGTTCTGGTGCAACGAGGGAATAACAACCAGTTAAGCATAGGACTCTATAGAGAAGAAACACAAAAAGTATCATTTTAGAGGGCAAGAGGGGAGGGAGAGGAACTTCACATGAGATTTGTTCCTATCACTCTTGGTGCAAAGAAGAAATAACATACTTCATTAAGTATAAAAATATCCTACAGGCAGTAGGAGGGGGAAAGGGCTACAAAAGGGGGGAGTGGTTAGTAGGGAGGGAAGAAGTAAGGGGAAAGGGGAGGAAAAGGGAGGGGGCTGATAAGGGAATACTGAGGGAGGTGGTGGTCAAAAGGAAAAGTATTAAGGGGGGAAGGGAGAAGGGGGAAAATATGAGCATTAACAGGGAAGGGAATAGGATGGAGGGAAATAAACAGATAACAATCATAACTGTAAATGTGAATGGAATGAACTCTCCCATAAAACGGAGCCAGATAGTAGAATGGATTAGAAATCATAATCCTACAATATGCTGTTTACAAGAAACACATCTGAAACAAAGGGATACACACAGGGTAAAGCTAAAAGGCTGGAGTAAAATATATTATGCCTCAGCTAAAGTAAAAAAAGCAGGGGTAGCAATCCTTATCTCAGATAAAGCAAAAGCAAAAATAGATCTAATTAAAAGAGATAAAGAAGGAAACTATATCCTGTTAAAAGGCACTATTGAGAATGAAGCAATTTCATTACTTAACATATATGCACCAAGTGGTGTAGCATCCAAATTCCTAGAGGAGAAGGTAAAGGAATTAGAGGAAGAAATAGATAGCAAAACTATACTAGTGGGAGACCTTAATCTGCCCCTCTCTGAACTTGATAAATCCAAACTCAAAATAAACAAGAAAGAAGTTAAGGAGGTGAACAGGATTTTAGAGAGGATAGGTATGATAGATCTCTGGAGAAAACTGAATGGGGATAAAAAGGAATATACTTTCTTTTCAGTGGTTCATGGCACATACTCAAAGATTGACCACGTTCTAGGGCATAAAAACCTCACAATTCTATGCAGTAAGGCAGAAATATTAAATGCATCCTTCATAGATCATAATACAATAAAAATTATATGCAATAAAGGGCCATGGAAATACAGACTAAAAACTAATTGGAAATTAAACAATTTAATCCTAAAGAATGAGTGGGTCAAACAAGAAATTAAAGAAACAATCAGTAATTTCATTCAAGAGAATGATAATCATGAGACAACATACCAAAATTTGTGGGATGCATTAAAGGCAGTTCTTAGGGGAAGTTTTATATCCCTGAGTGCACACATGATTAAATTAGAGAAAAGAGAGGTCAATGAATTGGGCATGCAATTGAATAGCCTAGAAAAAGAACAAATTCAAAATCCCCAACTAAATACTAAATTAGACATATTGAAAACCAAAGGAGAGATTAATAAAATTGAAATTAAGATAAGTATTGAATTAATAAATAAAACTAAGAGCTGGTTTCATGAAAAAAAAAACAGCAAAATTGATAGACTCTTAGTCAATATGATAAAAAAAAAAAGAAAACCAAATTATGAGTATCAAAAATGAAAAAGGTGAATCTACCCCCAATGAAGAGGAAATCAAAACAATAATTAGGAATTGTTTTTCCCAATTGTATGCACAAAAATTTGACAATCTTAGGGAAATGGATGAATATTTACAAAAATACAAGTTGCCCAGATTAAATGAAGAGGAAGTAAATTACTTAAATAACCCCATCTCAGAAAAAGAAATTGAACAAGCCATCAGTCAACTCCCTAGGAAAAAATCTCCAGGGCCAGATGGATTTACTAGTGAATTCTATCAAACATTTAAAGAACAATTGATTCCAATACTCTACAAACTATTTGGGAAAATTAGTGAAGAAGGAGTCCTACCAAATTCTTTTTATGACACAAATATGGTACTGACACCTAAATCAGGAAGAGATAAAACAGAGAAAGAAAGTTATAGACCAATTTCCCTCATGAATATAGACGCAAATATTTTAAATAAAATATTAGCAAAAAGACTACAGCAACTCATCTCAAGAATAATACACTTTGATCAAGTAGGATTTATTCTAGGAATGCAAGGATGGTTTAATATTAGGAAAACCATCAATATAATTGATCATATCAACAATAAAATTAGCAGAAACCACATGATCATCTCAATAGATGCAGAAAAGGCTTTTGACAAAATACAACATCCATTCCTATTAAAAACATTAGAAAGTATAGGAATAAATGAAGCCTTCCTTAAAATAATAGGCAGCATCTATTTAAAGCCATCAGCAAGTATTATATGTAATGGGGAGGAGCTAGAAGCATTTCCCATAAGATCGGGGGTGAAACAAGGGTGGCCTCTATCACCCCTCTTATTCAATCTGGTACTAGAAATGTTAGCAGTAGAAATTAGATAAGAAAAAGAAATCAAAGGAATCAAATCAGGCAAAGAAGAGACCAAGCTATCACTCTTTGCAGATGATATGATGATATACTTAGAAAATCCTAGAGAATCAAGTAAAAAACTTGAGACAATAAATAAATTTGGCAAAGTTGCAGGATATAAAATAAACCCAGATAAATCCTCGGCATTCCTATATATTTCCAACGAAATTCAACAGCAAGAGAGAGAAAGAGAAATCCTATTTAAAGTTATTTACACAGCAATTAACTGTCTCTTGAAGAAACATGAACATAGCACACTTTATGAAAGTCACTGCAAAATTTTCTTTGCTCAGGCCGGCTAGGTGGCCCAGTGAATAGCGCACTGGCCCTGGAGTCAGCAGCACCTGAGTCAAATCTGGCCTCAGACAGTTGACACACTTACTAGCCATGTGACTTTGGGCAAGTCACTTAACCTCAACTGCCCTGTAAAAAAATTTTTTTTTCTTTGCTCCACATACTGACTAGAAATATGATCTATTCTCTGCTAACACCAACTCCGGACCTATAATAACCAGCAATAAGCTGGTAGGTGTGCTACAGCCCAAGAAATCCTCAGCAGTCATAGCTACTGAAAACCTGGAGAAGAAAGTTCCTACCAAAACTCAGAACTACAAAATGTCTTAGCATCAGAAATGGTTATGTTTTTACCAGCACAAATGTCATTAAAGAAAATACATTGCTATCTATTTTGTAACTAAACCTAAGGATCACTGAACCCTTTCATCTGACTTGCATCAGAATACTCCCATAGGCCTTGTATCTTCCTATTAAAACGGGAACTCATGAGAGCAGGGGTATCTGCTTTTCAATGCCTACAACTTAGCACATTGCTTTGAACATAGCAAACATTTAATAAATTCATTTGCTCATTCATTATATATCCATTCATTTATTCTGCCATCCTTAAAGATAGGTCTTGTGACTAACTTCCACACCTATTTATGATGGAAGACAACCTTCTGGACACGGTTGTTTATTTTCTTAGGAAATGTTTGCAAGGAGTCCTGGCAAAGATTTTTATCTTTTTGTATAACTCCCTGCATTTTTCATAATATGCTACTAACTTTAATTGTCTTTGATTGGCAAGACACATTTTTTTTTTCATTTTACTTAGTTTCTTAAGTTACAATGAAAACAAAGTTTTTCCAGTTTTTTCTCGGTAAAATAGTTTCATAAAGATTACCCTACCTTCTGTCCTTTGCCCTCAACCAATATGGCTGCGCCCAGGCTGTCCTGCTGCTCCCTAGATCTATACCGAAGTGATCCCCGAGGCCGCTTCCCCGGAGGTCAAACGCAGGAAGGCGCTGCGGGCGCAGGGCCGGGCCCTGGGGGCTCTATCCAGGAAGCCCGGTTTCGATTGGCGTCCTTCCCCACCGGGCCCAAGTGGGGCAGGAAGGAAAATGTGGGGATCGGGCCACAGTTCAGGAACCTGAATGCTCACTATCTGGAGCGCTTGGCCCTGCCTGGAAGGAGTGCGGCTGGGCCTCTGTGTGGCCGCCTGGGGGCCCAGCCTTTGCTGAGCCTCATCATGGGGATGTTGTGGTTTCAACATCCACCCAAAAATGGGCAATAAAGAAGCCCCTCTACAGACCTGCAAGTTCTAAGGTCAGGGAGAACATAGGAAGGGTTCAGGCCCGGGGGGTGCCTGGAGGCCTGAATCAACTTCCTGGTCTTCTACCTTGCTTCTAGGGAATCATCCCCAGGATCAATACTGCTGCTTACAAAATGCGATGAAAGGAGGCGGGGTGGTGCTACAGCAACCCTGAAGAATCTATGAATAAAAGAGACCTTTAATTTCCTTTGGACTTTCAATTTTAAAAATCAGATGATACCCTCTTATCAAAAGACAGGAACTTGAGGGATAATCATCTCGGTATTTTACAGTATAATAAATGTGACAGGTTTTTAATGGTTAAAAAAAAGAGATAACCTTACTTCTATCTCTTCTCTCCATTTCTTAAGCTTGTTCTCTCTTTTGGTCCTTTTTCTGGTAGCTATATCTGAAGTGATTCATTCGCTAATAATTCTTTTTCTTTAAATACTTACTGTGTACCTAGGTGAGAACGCAGGCACAGGGAAGAAGCACCGATCCTAGGATGATTTGGAATTGCCCTACCAATGTCTTCGGTTACTCTTAAGACTTTTCTCTGACCTACCTTTTTGTCACTTATGGAATCACAGAACATTAAAGCTGGAAAGATCTTTAGAAATGGTCTAGCTCAACCTGCTTATTTTCAGATGAAGGAATTGGGGTTTAGATAATTTTAATGACTTGCCTATAGTTAGTTACACAACTAATTGGCGGCTGAACCTGGAGTTTGGAATCACGGCTTTGTGTACTTTGCTCTTTTGGACCACAATAGGTCCCTGCCCAAGCTCCACTTAATGGCAGTATTTTGGGCCCTCCAGGCTTAGAGTGAATTTCCGTGTTTCTCTTTGGAACAGCAACCCTGAGGGTCTTTCCTTCCCAGCTTGATTTTTTTTTCTCTTTTTTCTAATTAAAGGGGCCATCCCTTCACTCACTTCTTAAAGGGGCCTATTCACTGAGTTACCTCACTCTGAGTATCTGAAAAGGTCTTAGCCTAAAAGGGACGGGTCTCCCACTGCATCCTGGGTCATCTCCAGTCATCCTGATGAATATCTGGCCACTGGATCCTGATGGCTCTGGAGGGGAAAGTGAGGCTGGTGACCTTGCACAGCCCTCTCTCACTCAAATCAAAGTCAACTGTAACACACGTTATTTTTCTGATGCCATGGTCCTCTTTGAAAACAAAGGACAAGTACAATAATTCACTGCAGTGTTTTCACAAGAAAAAGCAGAGTCTTCCAAATTGGTATCAAGGGCAGAATCAGGAACATTTCCAGTGAGGTTCCAAGATCCTTGATACTGTCTCTAAGTCTAATTCCTGAGGAAATAGACATGTTATTCCAGAGTAGGACTAAGATGGTGGTGACCACTTTTTTTTTGAGTATTCAGCCAACCTGGAATCCATTTAATCATATGCTAAATGTCAATTGTTCAAATTCATTAAGAAGATGTAACATCTACCGATAAGAATGCTGAGAAGAAAAACTGTTCACAATATTTATTTTCATTAGAATAAAACTGCTTTCAAGACAGAAAGAGAAAGGTTAAATCCCTTTCCTGGGGCAATTCTCTTAGAAGTACTAAGAAGTATCTGATCTGCATTAGTAGAAGTTTCTTTTTGTTACAGATGAAATCCCAGGTTGTATTTTTAAAGTGTTTTTATTTTAGGGAAAAAAAGTCTAGGGCCTGAAATAATAGTCACTGACCTAGCTTCTGAGCTACTTTATCTAAATACCATGTGGGACAGCAGAAATAGTGATCTGGGCACATAGGCATAAGTTGGGCTATTTATATTTTCCTGGTGAAAGGAGCAGTTGAGGACCCTCATGATCTAGAGCTTTATTCTTCTTTAACACTACTTCATTTAATAGGGTAAACTATATCCGGACCTCCCAGAGGCTCTCCTTTTCATAGAAGCAGAAAAGGTTATATTTAATAGGATTCATGCAAAACCCATTGTTGCAATCTCTTTTTCTATAATTCCCTAGTAGACTAATTGCAATAAGTAGGATCGCTTCCCTTTGTCAAAACTATGCCTAATGGAACATTTTCATGGTATCCAGGTAATAAAGATGAAGGTACTAAAGAGAGAAAGTGGGGGAGGAAGGAAGCATTATTCCTTTTAATGGTCAAGCCTATTCTTGTATTCCATCTGAGATTATTTTCTTAACTAATACTCTTGGGAATAATTTTATTATTGAACTTTAAGTATTAATACTATTGTTCTCTTGCCTGTAACACTTTTCCTTTGTCAGATAAAATTAGTAAGATGACATAATTAAAAGAACACCAGACTATGAGTTTAAATCATTCAATAAATCCAAACATATTTATTAAGATCCTACTATATGCTAGACAAAGGGGATACAAATTTAAAAAACAAAACAATTCATACTCTCAGGGTATTTACATTCTATGGTTAGACATATACATATGTAATAAGTACAATATATACATTAAAAATAGGGGCAGTTAGGTGGCAGAGGCACAGTGAATAGAGCACTGCCCCTGGAGACTGAAGGACCTGAGTTCAAATCCGACCACAGACACTTTGACACACTTACTAACCATGTAACCTTGGGCAAGTCACTTAACACCAATTGCCCTGCCTTGCCCCCTCCAAAAAAAGAAATATATATATATATGTATGTATGTATGTATATACATAAAAATACAATGTATTATGGTGGAAATCAATAGCAGTTACCAGGGATTGGGGAGGGATAGGAGAGCCTAGAAAGTTTTCATCTAGAAGATAGTGCATGAGTCATCTTGTGAAAATAAAAACAATGAGATGGGAGATGGAGTGTCATATGACAAGAATAGCAGTAAAATACATGGGGTTAAGTGATATGGTATGAATGATGAAGATCAAGGAAACTGAAAAGGAGTGGTCAGTGAGGTAGGAGAAACACAGAGAGAGTAGAAACTAGACAGGAGTGGATCATACTCAAAACAGTATCAAATGCTACAGAGACCACAAAAGGGTGATGAGTAAAAAAAACAATCCATTTTTAAAACAACAAAATATTACTAATAGCTTTGGAAAGAGGAGTTTCATTTGAAGGAGCAGACCAGATTTTACAGGGCTGAAGAGTGAGAGGAAGGGGCCTGGAATCAGGGCAGAGGTAGTTGAGTGGGAAGGAGTGGAAAATACATAGGTGTGGACCAGTCTTCCTCTCTACATGGTCTCTATTTCACCAAAAGATATACAATAAATACAGCACTTTACCTTGAAACAGGCCTGAAGTTTGCTCTTTGAAGGAGCTATCAAAATAACTGCAGCTTGTGAGTTACTGTGAAATAGTACAGTTTTCTGCATTCTTTCTGGCTATGGACCAAATCATATGTAAACAAATTAAAATTCATGTTATGTTCAAATCATTCTCTAACAGATCAATCACTTTGGAATAAATTTGGATTTTCAAAATATAGCAAAACTGACTTGCACAATACATGTAATATAAATGCAAGGTAATTGGTGGAAGGATGGCTGGGGGGGAGGTGGGGGTGGGTAATGAGAGGGACTGGGACAGGTCTCTTGCAGAGAATGTGATTTGTTCTGAGACTTGAAGGAAGCCAGGGAAGCCAGAAGGCAGAGATGGGAAGGGGAGCATTCCAGGGATTCGGGACAGCCAGAGAGAAGGCCTGGATACAGCAGATGGAGTGTCATTTTCAAGGAACAGCAAGAGGACAATGTTACTGTATGAGAGAATGTAGTGAGGGAAGAAAGTGTAAAATGACTGGAAAGATGAAGGGGTGAGGTTGTGAAGGACTTTAAAAGCCAAACAGGATTTTATTTTTCATCCTAAAGGCAACAAAAAACAAACTGGATTTTATTGAGTTGGGGGCAGTGTGACAGTCTCCCAGTGATTCTTGCCAACTTATAGTAGAAAAATGACCATTGTCAGCTTGTTGTCTCCCCCACTGTAATGTAAGCTTCTCTAGGGTAGGGACTTTTATTTTTCTTTCTCTCTATAGTGCTTAGCACAGTAGATAGACTTCTAGGTCTGGAGTCAGGAAAAGCTGACATTAACTCTAGCCTCAGACACTAGCTGTGTGACCCTGGGTAAGTCATTTAACCCTGTTTCCCTCAGTTTCCTCACAAGTAAAATGAGCTGGAGAAGGCAATCACAAATCACTCCAATATCTGCCAAGAAAACCCAAAATGGGGTCATGAAGAGTCAGATACAACTCAACAACAACAACCCATCATTAGGAAGCTAGGTGACAAAATGGATAGCGGACAGGGCCTGAAGTCAGGAAGACTCATTTTCCTGAATTCAAATTTCACCTCAGATGCTTCTTAGTTGTGTGAGCCTGGACATATCACCTAACCCAGTTTGCCCTCAGTTCCTCATCTGTAAAATTAGCTGGAGAAGGAGATAGCAAAGCAATCAACTGTCTTTGCCAAGAAAATCCAAATAGGGTCATGAAGACAGGATTGAAATGACTCAGTGACAACAAGCATTGGTTAACTATAGAGTCAAGATTGGAAAGAGAAGAAAGTCTTATCAGAGCAAGGATAACAGCCTAAGAAAATAGTGAGGGTTAAAAGCATACGGAATTTGGGGGGAGAGGTGAGGTATAGGGTGAGATGGAAAAATAGGAATTTATCATCAGAGGAATGTCAGTGTTTTTGGTCAAGGAAGTGGAAGCCTTATGGAGACCCAGGTGTGACCACCCAGTTTGTGGTTGAGGTAGAGAGGAGGAGTGGGTTATGGAATTTGAAGAAACTGAGAAACTTGGAGGTTAGAGTGTTTGAAGAAATGTTAACACCATGAAGGTTCAAGTCCTCTAGAATAAGGGCGGGAGTTGGGGAGGAAAGCAAGGTAGTAAATCAGATACTCACCTCCTTGAGAAAATGGTGAGAGTGGCCTTGTGGTCAGAAGATAATAGCTACCATGATTAGTAGAAGTTAAAAATAATAATTATAATGAAGTGAAATTCAAATATATTCAATATATATTATTAAATATAACATGTATAAATATAATTATATTATAATATATTGTAATTATATTATTAAATATAATATTAATAGAATGAAATTCATCCCATTTAAGTTTCAGTTTCTTTATTTGTAAAATGGGGACATAATATTAACTGCATGGGCTTGTAGTGAACATAAAGCAACAACATTTATTGGAAAACACTTTGAAAATTTTAATGGGTTGCATAAGACAAAGCTTTATTGTAGTACTCTAATAATTATTATCATAATCAGTAGTAGTATGGCATAGTAAATAAACCTTTTACACACACCAGTTAAGTAGCCAAGGGTCAGTAATCTAGCTTCTAAGAGACCCTGACAACTCACAAAGACTGTAAATTAAAGATGAGTGGATGAGGCATGCAAAGACAAAAAAAAAAAAGGAAAGAAAATTGTTCCTCATCTTCAAGGAGCTTGCATTCTTCTGAGGGAAATTAGCAAATGCAGATTACAAATTTCTCCCTATTCAAATTATGAATTTTATCCTCACAAAAAGCTAGTGTGGTAAGTATACCAAAGGACAGTTAGATGGCACAGTGGGTAAAATACTAGGCCTGGAGTCAGGAAGAATCTTATTTCCAAGTTCCAATCTGGCTTCAGACACTTATTAACTATGTGACCCTGGGTAAGTCATTTAACCCTGTTTGTCTCAATTTCTTTGTTGGTAAAAATGAGCTAGAGAAGGAAATGGAAAACCACTCCAGGATCTTTGCTAAGAAATCCCCACAAAGTTGGAAATGACTGAAAAATGTCTAAACAACAAGTATATAAAAAATTGCAAGAAACTTCTGGGGGAAAAAAAGATTCCATATTTTTGAACAAACCAGCTTTAGACATATACTATATTAATGCCATCTACTGAAATTTTGGACACTTGTTAAACAATATTATATAATCAGTCACATTTTCATCTAGAGAACAAGTTCTAAAAGAGGAGTATCTATACAGACCAATCAAAACCGGAAAATTCAGCAATCATTTGTTAAACCATAGAGATGATAAAAATGGATAACTGTCATCATCACTATCATCATCACTCCCACCATACTCCTCCTTTTCCCAAGTTGTGTTTTGTGCTCTGAATTATCTAGATGATTATATTTTTCACTCTACTCTTGACATGCAAACATGGATAATATACATGGCTTGCTGCAACATCATGAGCAAGGAATTTTGGAAGGACAGAGGAGAATCTCATGTTTTGTACATGCATGAGTCCAGAATTCATATATAAGAACCAAAATAATGAGAAGAAAGACAGAAAACATGCTGTTCTTTGTAGATGAGGCATGTCTTGGAATAGAAGGCACAAAGGCTTTGTTCAAGAGGCGTCAGAGAGTCTGCCTTGTATAAATTGGGAGGAGGGGTGACGTGTGGATTTCTTTTGTAAAAGCTCAATTACTACTGTACCTCAAGCTTTATGGCTTATTTCCTATATGAGAAGGTTAAAAAAAAATAGAAACCCCAGCTGAGTCATCTGAAAGGTCCCACAAAAGGACATTTTGGGAGGCCAGAAATTTTTCATCTTGTATTATGACAAGGTTTTGTTTCTGTCACTCATTTGTCATTTATAACTTGGGTCTTGAAATGGGTAAGATTTTTACCTTTGAAATGTTCTATTTTTGTCAACATTTTTGTCCTTTTTTTTCCTGGATGACCCAGAGTTTTTTAGGAGATCCTTCCCACCCACACCAAAGTTAAGTGCAACTTGACACTCTCTTCAAGAGATTAGGGGAGGCAGCTGCTAAGGTTCCAGAAGCCATCAGCCATCAGCTACAGCTACATGATTAATTCTGACCTACAAGGTCATTGAGTTAGTTATTGCCTGAATTACATAACCTCTTTTTTTACTTTTGGACAAAAAAACCAACGAGTTTATTTAAATAACACAGTATAGATTCCTCACCACAGTCAAGTGGAGTCTTAATATTTACCATCTTTCACTCAATTCATCAAATTTGGAGCATTCATCACATTTGGAGTATCTTCTATGTGTGTCTACTCATAATCAATGAGTGGATAACTCTTCCATTCTGTCTTAGCTCTGATTTTTCCCCCAGAGCTAAGATTTTTTTTACTTGCTAATTTTTTCTTTTTCTTTTTTTTTCCAGTAATACATGACTTGCAATAAGTGCTAAGGAATTATACTTTAAATTATAAATGAACCATGTTCTTCAGAGTGAACTACAGCCTTTATATCCAGTTTTGGAAGGACATTTTAAAGCCCTCTTGCATTGCATAGGAAAGGTTATTCTCCAAGTGAAAGCATTCAAAGAGTGACAAATGCTGCTACAAATTATTAAAAGATACAAATATTTCTGTAGACTCTGTTTACTTACCAAAAAAGTTTCGTGGGTCTATTCCAAATGGGTGCAAAGAATTGCATTAATTGTAGTTAGCTACTTTCTGTTCTCAAACATCTTTGCCATCTTATTTTAAGGTGACTGTTTAAATGAATCATTACTCCCAAACTAAGGGATAATCACTGGAATAACAAGCAAAGTGATGAAGAGTTAATTTATATTTCAGGGATGTTCTATGAAGCCAATTTCCTAATTGAAAACAGATAAAAATAAGAAAGTGCTTTTGCATGATTGATACACTACCCTAATTCTTCAAACTTTCTGTTACCTATGTATATGATGAAGAGAATATAAAATGAAGGAAAGAATCAGAGGAATTGATATCCCACATAATTCACTATCATCTGAACTTTCTAAAGCAAAGTAGAATACACACAAACATATGCATTCACAAAGAGCATGGTCTAGAAATACACTAAACTTAACAAGGAAACAGAGGAGAGTGGAAGGGGAAGAGGGACAGAAGAGGAGAGAAATTTTCAGGCATTGGGGAAATCCAGTGAAAATATGTTGAGTTGGGAAAGGGAATATCTTGTAAAGAAGAGAAAATAACCCAAAGTCATTGGTGGAGGGTAGTCAGGTTTAAGCAGGGACCAGATTATGAAAGGATTTAAAAGCAAAACAGAGGAGTTCATAATTGATCTTCAAAGAAATGGGAAGCCACTAAATTTTACTGAGTTAGAGGTAGGAGGTAATTACTTAAATTATTTAAGTGGAAAATGAACCATAGAGGGGAGAAAATTGAGGCAGGGAGAAACTAGAAGGCTATTGTGATACTTAAGGAATGGGTTGATGAAGGCTTGAACTATGGTTGTAGAAGTGTCAGAGGGGAAAAGAGGACATATTTGAGAGATAATCTGAAGGTGAAATAGACAAAATTTGGAAACAGTTTGGATAAAGAAGTGAGATAGGTAGAAGTTGAAGAGATGCCTACTTTGTGTGCCTTAGTGACAGAGGTGATAGTGATGCCATCATCAGAAATAGTTATGTACCTAATATTGGAAATAATAATTATGAGAAAACAAATCAAAATATTTTAGCTGCCACTAAAGCAATTGTTAGAGAAGATATATCTCTGAATATTTATATTAACAAATGTGAAAAAGAGAAACAATATTCATTTAAAATAAGAAAAGAAAACCAACAAGTTAATGTTCTCCAAAACACCCCAAAAGAATAAAATTTAAAACACAAAGGAAAGATAAAGTAGGAAAAAATATTAAATGATTGTTTTAAAAGAAGAATGAATCAATAAATCATCAACTAATTTTACTTAAATAGTGGGAAATACACATTAAAAAGTTCAAAAATTAGAAGACAGTCTAAATATTACTATTAACATCTTTGTTCACATTATCCCACTCACCCTTAGCAGTGGTCCTATTCCTCTTTATCTGCCTCTTTGCTTCAGTAAAGTTTAAAATATACCTCTGTTTTGTCCTTAGATTTCTTGCCAATTTCAAGTCCTTTCCTCTCCTGACACTATTCTTATACAATCATGACATAATTTGCTTCCTTCTTCTTACTTGTCCTCAAGTCCGTATTTTGACTAGTCTTTTAAAAATTTTAATTTGGTGATGAGTTCACTGTACCATATGTATCAATTTTAATTGCATAATTTCACCTGTTAAAATTGGTTGTTAAAATCCTGTGATGCTTTCTCTGAACTTTTTGATGTCAGCATTACAAATTATGGGGCAGTGTAACACCATAAATGAGCAGCTTTCCAGAAGAATGCTACTGTGAACAGCTTTTAAGGTTCTGATTACACAGGATAATGAACACCCTATTTATTCCATAACAAATCAAAGCAAAACATTCACAGAAAATCAAGGTACAGCATTCACAATATTACAACTTATCACAGAAAATCACATGTAGTATTATTCACAACAGCTTATTAAAATGGCCACATACCGTAGTTTCCACCAAAGTGGTCACAATATTTAGAACAAAGAACAATCATCTCAAAGTACAATAGTCAAAGTCTTCCACTCCTGGGGCACACTAACTCAATCAGTCACTTATTTAGCAATCAATTACTAAATATCATTAATCACTAAGTATAATCATTAGAAAATACCAAACCCTCCACCCCTAGGTCACTAGTAAACTACAATTTCATCATTACTCAGTACCCACAGAGAGATCTTTTCATCTTGAGTTGGGGCCAGTTCTCAGATTCCCTGGATCCCCTTCCATGTTCCTAGATTCTACCTGGATTCACCAGACTGTCACCTGGGTTCAATGGAAGACAACTCCCAGTTCCTTGTCCAGCTCTCTGGGTAGGTTCTGCTCCACACTGAAGTTCACAGGGTCCAGTCCATCTCAAATCCTTCACAATTTCTGCTCCCAGGAGTTCAAGGCTCAACCAAGCCACAAAGTCCCTGCATCCTAGTCATGCTTCCTCAATCTTCTGCAGCTTGTTCAAAATATCAGAATCACCTTATCCAGCCTGGGGGGAGGAGGCTCCTGGGCTCTTGGGCTCCTGTGCTCCTGGGCTCCTGTTTAGAAGAAGCTCCACCACCACAAGTTCTTAGGAAATTCTGGCTCAGTTCTTGATTTTCTCTTCTGTAGCTGTTCTGCCTCCAGATTCTTGTCCCAAGAAATTCTGACTGTGCCTTCCTAGGGCTTTTCCTTATATACACACAGCATTAGCTTCCTGTTTCAGCCAACTCCTTCCTGTTATGTCAGGAACAGGGGTTCATACCTTCTGTTTCTTTCACAGAGGTTTGCTTAGTTACTAAATGCTAAGTACCTGCTTACTTGCCAATGCAAAAAAGGGGTCTTCAAGTTACCATTACAGGCAGACCTCAGACAATACTCAGACTTCCACTCCTTCACTCTTGATTGAATTAATTAATTAATTAATCTTAATTCACTCTTAATTGAAAGAAATAGCTTATAATTAATAATAGTAAAAATAACAAGAATAATAAAAATGAGAAAGCAAACAGGTAAACAAAACTAACCTACACATCAAAAGTCTAACATTTAATACAATATCCCATATCGCTAGAAGGGAAGAGAATTCTTTCTCAAATTTGTTCTTGAAGGTCAAGCTTGATAATTATAATCATAAAGCACTAAGTTCTGCTTGTTCCTTTTAAATTATCGTAATCATGTACATCTCATTAATAATTTAATTTTGTTGTATTCATGGTATCTAACATTTTCCTGGTTCTGTTTATTTCACCTGGAATCCAGTCATCTAAGTCTTCCCACAATGCTCTGTATTTTTTTATGCTCATCCTTTCTTATAGTGCAGTAATAAACCATTTCATTAATATGCCACAATTTATTCCAAGGATGAGTAACCTCAGGAACTTTGAGTCAAAGGGCCACACTAGAGGACCTAGTGGGCCACATGTGGCCTCGAAGCTGCAGGTTCCTCAACCCTGATTAGTCATTACTCAATTTATAGGTATACACATTGATTCTATTTCTTTGCTTTTATGAAAAGGGTTGCTATAAATATTTTCAAGTATACAGGACTTTTCTTCCTATCTTTGAACTCATTGGGATTGTGTGCCTACTAGAGAAATTTCTGGGTGCAAGGTTATGGCTATTTTGGTTGCTTTTTGTTCTATCATTCCAAATTGTTTTCAAGAATGATTGAATTAATTCACACTTGCATGAAGACTATATTATCCTATGTATCTTTGTGTAATCTCTCTAATATTGATATTTTTTTCAATTTGCTTAATTTGAGGTGAAATCTCACAATTGTTTTGATTTGCATTTCTTTTACGATTAATGATTTGGAGAAATATTTTGTATGATTGCTAATAATGTAATTTTTAAAGACTTATTTGTTCATAACCAATGATCACTTATAAATTGAAAAATGTCTATTGATGTTATATATCTGTTAGTCACCTATGTATTTTTGACATAACTTTATCAGAGATATTTGATACGATAATTTCTTTTTCTAAATTTACTTTCTATATTCATGCAAGAGCTTTGCAATTTCGTGGAAACAAAATGCATACATTACTTGTGTGTGTGTGTGTGTGTGTGTGTGTGTATAATAGGAAAAAAAATCTATTCTTTATTTGGTTAAGAATTTCCCCCCTACCAATTGCTGTGAAAAGTATCTGATCAGGTTCTCCTCTATTTTTTTTTTAGCTGTATGAACTATAATATGTGGGTCATATATTCATTTTGAACATAATGTGGTATATGTTCTAAATCTAATTTCTTCCAAATTGCTTTTCAGTTTTTGCAGAAGTTCTTGACCAATAGGGAGTTCTAAACCAAGTAATTTTCGTTCTTTGTTTTATCAAATACTAGATTATTGAATTCAATAATTTCAAATTCTTTTTTCCTAAGTCTCTTCCACTGATAAACTTTTCTACTATCCAATTCATACCAAATAGTTTTTGAGATTAGTTTCAGAGTAAATTTGAGATCTGTAAAGTTTTTTTTCTTTCTTCATTTGTGCTTTTCTTTTTCATTATATCCCTTGAGATTCTAGATTTCTTATTCTTCAAAATGAACTTTCTTATTATCTTATATAGTTCCATAAAGCACACTCTTGGATTTCTGGTTTGACACTAAGTCTATAAATTAATTTATATGATGTAGCCATTTTTTCTTATATTTGCATGGCTGAGCCATGAGCACTGAGTATCCCTCCACATATTTATTAATTTCTCTAAAGAGTTGCTTTGTTTTTATTTTGTGTGTGTGTTTTGTAATTTTGTCTATTTAGGTCTTGAGTGTGCTTTGGCAGGTCAACTCCAATATATTTTATGTATTTTATAATTGTTTTGAATATAATATTTTGTTTTGTGATAAGATTCTGATTTTCATGTTTGTTTTTTATTTTGTTACTTTTTTGAGGTGATTAATTGTATCAATTATTGTATTTACTGATTTTCTAAATAAGTCAACATGCAGTCAGCAAACTGATTTTATCTTCTAAACATACAATGATATTTTGCCCTGTCTTCCCGGCAGGGCACCCCCCACCCTTGAAAAAACAAACAAATTGTCCTGGTCTTTTTGAATTTTGTGTGGCCCAGAGTCATGTTCCTTTCATGAATTCTTTATCATAAAATCTCAATGATGCCTATGATCTTAAAGTTTTCTCCTAGCATTAGAAACTCCAATTTGCCTTGCTTATGTGTTTAAAAATCTACAACAATATATATGTTGCTGTCTACTTTCTTAGATTTTTGTCACCTCTGAACTCCTAGGAATCTCCACTGTTATTCTTCCTACATACCTGCATTGTAGAACCTATCTGTGATAGTAATCTTAGTGTATGTATCAGTCAATAAGCATTTATTTACTTATTCATTCATTTATTTGTTTGTTTATTTCCCCTTTTTGGACAGGGGAAGGCAGGGCAATTGGGAATAAGAGACTTGCCTAAGGTCATGCTGCTAGTAAGTGTTAAGTGTCTGAGTCCAGATTTGAACTCAGGTCCTCCTGACTCCAGGCCTGGTGCTCTTTTCACTGTGCCACCTAGCCACCCCAGGAAGGATTTATTAGGCAACTAGTATATGCCCATGTTAAGTGCTAGGGAAACAAGGACAAAAGTGAAAGTGTTCCCATCTTTCAAGAAACTTACAGTCTATTGGCAAGATAATATTCACATATAGGTAGGAGATGTAAAAATAAGTACAAGGTAATTTGGAGACGGATTGTGTTAGCAACTGGGGAAGATCAGGAAAGGCTTCATGTAGAAGATTGCACTTAAACTCAGTTTTCAAGGTATTTTGAGAGTTAGAGGGAGAAGGGAGAGCATTCTATATATGAGAATCACACTATGTAAACTCAGAGATAAGAGATGGAGTGTTAAGCATGAAGAACATTAAATAATCAGTATGCCTGGACTATAGTTTGCATGTAGAGATGTAATATATTCGAAGAATGGAAAGATAAGAGGGGGGCAAATCACAGAGAGGTTTAAATGATAAAAATAAAAGTTTATATTTGGTATTGGAGATAGTGTAGAGTCACTAGAGTTTATGGAGTAAGGATGAGACATGGTCCTATTTACACTTTGGGATAATCATTTTCTCAGTTCCATGTGGGATTGATGAAAGTTAAAAGAAGGAAGCTAAAATAAGAAGCAATTGTAATAGCCCAGGTAAGAGGTGATATGGATTTGAACTGGAGGGGAAAAGGCAATTTAAGTAGAGAGGAAGGGATATATGTGAGAGATGTCAAGATAGAAATGATAATTGGTTTTTTTTAAGCAATTGGGGTTAAGTAACTTGCTCAATGTTACACGGCCAGTTATTTCTGGGTGTGGTGCTAAGTATCTGACCCTGGATTTGATCCCCAGGTCATCCCGACACTGGAGCTGGTGCTCTTACTGGCTGAGCCACCTAGCCACCCCTCAAAATGATAATTTTTTTTATAAAGGACTGGATATTTGAGATCACAGAGAAGGAAGAGTCAAGAATTTACATAGGTTTTGCTCAGGGAAAGGCCTTTGGATAGACTAGTAGAGATAATGATCCACCACAGGACACTGTTATACACTTCGGTAGAACAGTGTCACAAACACACACACACACACACACACACACACACACACACACATAAAGAATTCAGGAAAAATAGTACTCACTTAATAACATTGTCAAATTTACAGAGAGGTCAAAAGCATTAAGGGTCTAGAAAAAGCAACTGGATTTTACACCGAGGAGATTTTTGCTAACTTTAGAGGGGACCATTTTAGTTGACTGATTCTCAACTTCAGTTGAGAAGTCAGCTTGCATAGGGTTTAGAAAAGGGTTGGAGAAGAGGAAGAAACAATTAGTGTAGAATACTTTTTTCAGGGGTTTAGTTGAGAAAAGGAGGAGAAATATTAGATAATTAGCAAGTTGGTTCTAGTGACTTTTTTTAAAGAAAGAGTTTAAAGAATATTTTTCACTCTTTCAAAATATATAGGCCTTTTGATTATATGCACTACTAATGGCAAATGCATTCTACCTGCCCCAGCTTGAGGATGATTATCCCTGGACAGGTACTAAAGTTGATCCTCATTACTTATGGATTCCTTATTTGAGAATTTTCCTATTTACTCAAATGTACTTATAACCCCCACATCAATACTTGCCACACAGTAGAGTTAATTCTCAGATGTGCACAGAGCAGCAAAAATTTGAGTCATAGGACATACATGTCTCCAGCTGATTTCAACCAAGGCATGTTCTGCTTCTTTGTTTCAGCTCTCATACTGTAAACAAGTGTCTTTATCATGGTCTCTTTAGTACCACATTTTCTTACATTTTTTAATTCATTATTTAAAATGTCCCTCAAGCATAGTTCTGAAGTGCTATCCAGTGTTCCTAAGCACAGAAGGCTCTGGTGCCTTATAGAGGAAATATATATGTGACAAGCTTTGTTCAGGGAGAAGTTATACTGATATTGGATGTGAGGTCAATGTGAATGAATCAACAATATGGTACATCAAGAAAAAAAGGAAGAGGAAATTCTCAAATCTGTACATGAAGATGTTCTGAAAAGTGTTAAAATAAATATTGTAACCAGAAGGTCACAGGAACCTAACCTTGTTTTTTGCCCTATGTAATGTCATGCCAAGCAAAGGCATCTTCCCAAGGTCCAAAATACCAGCATAGGTGCTCCCCATTTTATTCAGTGACAAACCAAGAACAGAGAAGGTCAAAACATGACATCATTCAAAATACAGCATTTACTAAGTGTGATTAAATAATTTCCAAGTACTACCCCACCCCAGGACCTTCCATTCATTCAATCAATTACAAAGTCCCTGTTCTAAATACTACTCCACCCCTAGGCTGTACCTTCATTTAGTCTACCACAAAGCCCCTCTTCTCAAATGGAGATTAGTTTCCAAACATAAGTAAAGTACCTTCATTTGTTCAACCATAGAACACAAAAAGGTCAAAAGTCCCCCACCTCTGGATCACAATTGAATCTACCCCAGAGTTACATCAAGTTTAAGCACAGCACTTAATACCCAAATGGAGGTCTTTTCTTCATCTTGACAGGAGGCAAGTTCTCAGCAATCTTAGTTCCTGGGGAGACAAGGCTTAGCAAGGCCACAAGATACATTGCCAGTCCCTTCATTAATTCATCCTCTGTCTGTAGAACAGTCCTAGAACCCCTGAACACATTAGCAAAGCCCTCTCCCAGGATTTCTGTAAACATACAACAAGAAAATCCTTCTTCAGGGCTTCTGAACCAACAGAAAGGCTCCCAGACCCCTGCAACAACAGCACTGTCCTTCACCAGTGGACAGTATTCATTCTGTCTGCAGGACAGTCTCCAGACCCCTGCAACAACAGCACTGTCCCTCACCAGTGGACAGTATTCACTCTCTGTCTGCAGGACAGTCTCAGGAGCTCTTAGCCAACAGCCAGGTTCCAGGGCTTCTTCAACAAAAGGACTGTCTTTCATCAGTGGACAAATCTGGCAAAACAACATCAAAACAGACAGACAAAGTACCAGCAAAACAGCCATGTGTCCTCAGTCCTTGGCAGCTCAGGGGGCAGGTCTCAAAAGTCTAGGGCAATTCAAAGTGGCCCCCAGCAATTCTCTCAGTCTCTCTCTCTGCCTCCACAAGGGTGCTGCTTCCAAAAAGTTCTTCTGCCTCTCTCTTATCTCTCCAAATCTATGTCACCAGCTCCTCCCAGTTCAGGATTCTCTTTTCACATCAACAAGTCCATCCCACAGGTGGGATTAACAAGCTCTGGGTTTTAACACAATCAATTTGAAAACCAAGCCAATACAGGGGAATATTTAATTGCCATTACTATCACATTCCACCCCTCCAGGATCCTTGGCCTTACAATCTCAATCTAAATGGCCATGGATCCTGGAACAAACAGAGGCACTATGCTTTGTACTCCTTGCCGACTACGCCATAATGTAATGTAATGCCAAGGAAAGGCAACTTCCCAAGGTTCAAAATACCAGCATAGGTGCTCTCCATTTTACTCAGTAACAAACCAAGAACAGAGAAGATCAAAATATGACATCATTCAAAATACAGCATTTACTAAGTGTGATTAAATAATCTCCAAGTACTACCCCACCCCAGGACCTTCCAATCATTCAATCCATTACAAAGTCCCTGTTCTAAATACTACTCCACCCCTAGGCTGTACCTTCATTTAGTCCACCACAAAGCCCCTCTTCTCAAATGGAGATTAGTTTCCAATCTAAGTAAAGTACATTCATTTTTTCAACCATAGAACACAAAAAGGTCAAAAGTCCCCCACCCCTGGATCACAATTGAATCTACCCCAGATTTACATCAAGTTTAAGCTCACCAGCTCCTCCCAGTTCAGGATTCTCTTTTCACATCAACAAGTCCATCCCACAGGTGGGATTAACAATCTTTGGGTTTTAACACAATCAATTTGAAAACCAAGCCAATACAGGGGCATCTTTAATTGCCATTACTATCACACCCTAGGAACAGTGGCTCAGTATATACTAAGTGCTTGCAGCAACTTATGTAGCATAAATACTGCAAATGATAAAAATCAACATTATACATACACATGTATACACACTTGTATAATGCATATATACATACATATTCTGGCTGTTTAATAATTGTAAGGACAAGTGTATACGTGTGTCAGCATATACATTTTATACGTGTATGTATATATTCATGTACTTGTCAGCATTTACTAGGTGCTAGGAACCACAGTAAGTGATAGAAACCCAAAGAAAGGCAAAAAACATGGTCCCTAACCTCAGGAGTTCACATTCTATAATGGAGAAGATGAGACAACATGCAAACAATTTTGTACATATATACATACAAGATAAATACATAATAAGTGAAAGGTAATCAGAGAAGGAAGGCACAGATTGGGAGAGACATGAAGCAGAAAGATAAAAGCTTTCTATGGAAGGTGGGATTTCAGCTGATCATTGAAGGAGGTTGAGGGCGCCAAGAGCAGATATGAAGGAACAGAGCATTTCAGTCATGGGAGACAGCTAGTGAGAGAGGACTGAGCATGGGAATGAAAGTGCCACACTAAAAGTCAAAAAAGCCTGGGTTCAAATTTCTCCTCTACTACTTAAAAGCAGTGGAACCATGGACAAAGCCCTTAACTCTCCTCAGATTTAAGCTACTCAAAAAGCAAGGGGTTGTTAATTGTTTTTGTAGAAGGAGTTCTTGAAATCACCTTTGATGGGTTGATTATAATACTAATTAAGCAGCTGGTTGTCTGTTCTGCTTTAGTAAATTTGTCTTCCCTCCTCAAATTAAATATGCAGTTATTGAGTATCCATTTTATGCAAAGCATTGTGCTAAGTGCTAGGAATAGAAACTAATTTTCAAAAATAAGGTGAAAGAAGATGAAGGGAATATGGCCAGCTTTCAGGAAGTGTAATTGATTAGGACATGACTAAAATTTTCACTTGATCTGGTTTATGGTGGAAAATTTACATGACTCCACGGACAACCATGAGGCTGGCAATAATAATCACAGTTTTGACATCTGTAAGACAGCCTTCATTAGTCTCACTGAGACTGATCTGCTACACATATGAGGTAGGTCCCACTCTGCTAGTCACAGGAAAGCAATCAGAGTAATCTTTTTTTTTTCTTGGTAAATTTTATGGAAAAAAAGGTGATATGACACCAAAAATGTTGAGGAGAGGGGAAAAGAGGGAGCTGGCACAGGTCGATTTGCCAGGTATAAAGTATGAAGTAACTGAGCAAATTACATAGGAAAAGGAAGAATAGTGACCAACCCCCAGGCATCTTCAAGGCAATTTAATTTACTCTGGAAAGTAACCAAGATCTGAAAGGGAATATATATAATTCCATATATAAGGATGGAAAAGTAGAACAGGGATAGATTGTAGTACACTTTAAATACTAAACAGAGGAATTTATATATGAGTGGGGGGGAAGACGAGTAAAATCATTTGCCCATATCTGTTCCTATGGAACCTCATCTATTCTCCAATTTTTGTAAAAAATAGATTAGCAGAAATGATTCAATAATTTCAGTATTATAAAGATGTAATTTATCTGGGTATAATCTGTGTCCAACCCTTTGTGACTCCATTTGGGGTTTTCTTGGCAAAGATGCTAGAGAAGTTTGCCATTTCCTTCTCAAGCTCATTTTACAGGTGAGGAACTGAGGCAAACTGGACATGGTAAAAAGATTTAATTGAGGGGGGCAGCCAGGTAGTACAGCAAGTAAGAGTACCAGCCCCAGTGTCAGGATGACCTGGGGATCGAATCCGGGATCAGATACTGAAGAAAATAACACCTTAAAAAATAGACTAACTCAAATGGCAAGAGGCCCAAAAAGCCAATAAGGAGAAGAATGCCTTAAACATTTACCTCTCCCCATGGATAACATACTGCATCAAGAGAAAAAAAAATTCTTAGGGACAACCAGTATCCAGAAAAAGAGGAAGGGCTGGACTCTCAGTAAAAATTGAATAGCAAATGGGAATGAAAAAAAATCATAGGGAGAATATGGGGACATAATTGAATCAAACAATTTGGGGCACATGGAAATTCCTACCATGGGATAATACTGTTTCCCTTATTACCTGCCTCATAAATTGATACTTCTCAAAGTGAAGAACAACAACCACAAAAGGAGTGAGAGTGCAAGATTGTCCAAGGTGGTAACAGATATTAGCTAATAAAGAGAATTCAAGCTTATTACTTTGCAAGCTGTGATTCTATAAGGAACACAAAGAGGTTAAATAAGTAATAAATAATACTGAGGCCATGAATCAAAGAATGAATATTTAGAATATAAAGAAAGGGAAATAATAAGGGAATGAAGAAAGAAATCCTTCTTAGAGAACAGCATACAAAAAGAAAGAAAAAGACTAACAATGAGAGGATGAGAGAAGAGAGGTGATTTTGAATGAACTACTCAGCTAAGAAGAATCAGAGGGGGTAATGAATGAAGGGGAACAATTAGATAAATAAGAAAAAAAAGAAATCAATAAGGTAAGTAAAATTCCCAAACAAGGGGGAAAAATGGGAGGGGGAGGATGAAACAACATATGAGAATAAAGTTGCAGTAAATTAAATAATCAAATGTAATTGTAGAAGGAAAATACTTTAAAAAGGCTTCAAATAAGAAGAGGATCAACCACAAAAATTTAATTAAGGAAACATCCTGGGGCAGCTAGGTGGTGCAGTGAGTAAAAGTACTGCCCCAGAGTCGAGAAGACCTGAGTTCACTTCTGGCCTCAGACACTTAACACACACACACAAAAAAAACTAGCCGTGTAACCTTAGGCAAGTTACTTAACCCCAATTGCCCTCCAAAAGGCAAAACAAAACAAAAGAAAACATCCTAGAAGCAAAATGGAAGAAAATATGTTCTCATAACTTAAAATATAAATAAATAAGACAATAAAATGAGTGACAGATTTGATTTGAAAATGGAATCTCATTATATTGCCTACAAGAAATATACATTAAAAAAAAAACACCCATAGAATAAAAATTAAAATGAAAGACTTTAACAAAATTTATTAAAATTATTTCCCTTCATTTAATAAAAAAAAAATCAGGATTTGAAATTATACAACTAGCATATAAATGACAAAACATTTAAAAACAAGACCTTTGAAAAGCCGAACAAAACTGATACATTTTTGACCAATTTGATTTAAAAGGAAACAAAAGAATTACAAATTAAAGAATGAGAAATCAACAAGAAAAAATATTTCAGTGAAGCCAGAAATAATCAAAAGTATTATAACATGTAACATACTTAGCTAATTAACATTACAATTGTGAATACAACAGAATTAGAACACGATCTGAAAAATACAAAACAACCAAATTAGAGTTCATAACCCATTCTCCAAAAAAGGAAATGGACCTAGATGTCAAGTAATTACCAGAATAGAAACATTTTTGTTCCTGATGAATTTGCTGGGGAATTCCCTCAAACATTTAAAGCATAGTCAATACAAAAACTTAACAAATTATTCTAAAAATTGAGAAAAAAGAAATCTACAAGATTCCCTTTGTGACGGAGTTATAGGACTAATACTTAATGAGGAAAGGATAAAGCAAAGCATGAGAATTATAGAATGACATCTTTAATTAACATAAATTTAAATACTTAAATATAATCCTATTAGACTACAGCAATTTAGTGAAGAAATAATATATTATGAACAAGCTGAATTTGCTTTTATTTCTTTGGGAGGGAGGGCAAGGTAACTGGTGTTAAGTGACTTGCCCAAGGTCACACAGCTAGGACGTGTAAAGTATCTGAGGCCACATTTGAACCCAGGTTCTCCTGACTACAGGGCTGGTGCTTTATTTATTGCACCACCTAGCCACCCCAAACAAGCTTAATTTGTACTAGAGATCAAGAATGGTTAAAGTTTAAGAAAGCAAAAAAAAAAATAGTCATAGTTAAACCAAAAACATACCTAAAACATTATTTCAATAAATGAAAAAATAGCAAATTAGAAAACATTTATCATAAAATAAAAAACCTATAAAGTGTAAACATAGAGGTATCTTATTTTTTAATATCACAAAAAGCATGATTCTGAAATGAAAAGCAAGCAACTTAGTAAGGGAGATAGAGTAATACTTTCCCAATAAATTTTGGTAAACGAGAAAAGCAAATATTTCTACTCACAGCTATTAATTGTTATTATTTCAGGAATGCTAACAATGTGTAACAGAAAGAGAAAGGAATTATAGGCATAAAGATAACCAAAGAAAAGACAAAACAAACCACATTTTCTGGACCTTCAGATCATGCCATATAAGGATTGAATGAAGGAACTGAGAGCATGTGAGCCTGGTGGATGGAGGGACCTGATCTTTAAGTATCTGAAGGGTTATCACAGGGAAGAAGGGTTCGACTATTTTATTTATCCCCAGTGGTCAGAACCAGGGACAATATGTGGAATTTGCAAAGAGACAAATAATAAGATGAAAAACATAGTCTTACACTTATATACAAAATATCTCCTTTAAAAGTACAAAATGGAGGACACATGATTAAAACAGCAGTTTGTCTTTAAAAGGTCTGGGTCTCTGAGAGTTTGGGTGTGTTGTAAGCTCAATATATGCTAGCAGACTGATATGGGAAGAAGAAGAAGAAGAAGAAGAAGAAGAAGAAGAAGAAGAAGAAGA
>NW_027187419.1:55840265-55883483 GCF_028583685.1 Petaurus breviceps papuanus | reverse complement strand
AGAAGAAGAAGAAGAAGAAGAAGAAGAAGAAGAAGAAGAAGAAGAAGCAGCTAATGTGATCTTGGGATACACTAAGTGGGAAGTGATAGTCCCAATATCTGCCTCATCAGATGTCATCTAGAGAATATCCAGAGACTAGCAACCAAGAAAATCAAGGGCCTTGAATCCATGTTAAATAAGGACTGGATGAAGGAATTGAGCATGTTAGCCTGGAGAACAAAGATTGATGGAACTGGAGGGACCTGATTGCTCTGGAGGAGGGGTTAGACTGAGCATTCAATTTATCTTCAGTGTTCAAAACCAGAAGTGATAGGTAGAATTTGCAAAAAAATAAAATAAAATTAGATTTTTAAGTGAGGAAAAACAAACACTGTGATAATTAGATCATTCAAAAGTAGAATAGACACATTTGGGAAGTGGGGGGTTCCCCCTATTTGGAGGTCGTCAAGTAGATTTCCTATGGCACTCCTTGGAGTAATACAGCATAGATGTCTTTCATATCTAGGTTAGACTTGATGAGTTCTGGGGACCAATTGAATTCTCAAACTTCGTAATTTTGATATTCTATGAGGTGATCAATAGCTTCAGTAATGTGGTCATCTAAAAATAAATGCATAAAATCATTATCATTTCTATGAAATACTGACAAGATTCAGGATGAAATAAGAAGACAAATTATATTCATTTTAATAACAAAAGTATAAAATATCTGAGAATTTACTTAGAAAGAAATTATATATGTATGTATGTGTTATTCAGTAAAAACATCCACATTCAGAAATAAAAAAAGATCATTGAAGAACTATTCAGTGCTTATGATTGGGCCACATCAATATAATAAAAACAATGATATAATCTGAATTTATAGATTTAGTACTATGCCAATAAAATAGA
Organism: Petaurus breviceps papuanus; assembly: GCF_028583685.1. Classification (NCBI taxonomy): domain Eukaryota; kingdom Metazoa; phylum Chordata; class Mammalia; order Diprotodontia; family Petauridae; genus Petaurus; species Petaurus breviceps. Next base: position 55,882,589 of record NW_027187419.1, on the reverse strand, counting down.
AAACAATTGGGCAAATATACATACACACATAAATACTAGAACTTATACTATATAGTTCAATTACTTCCAAATGATACTGTCTCAGTATAAATAATTCATCATTTTCAAAATAGATAACAGAAGAAGGTATCTTTCAAAACCATAAAAAGGGAGAATTATTGACCAAATTAAGGGTAGGGGTGATCATAAAACCTCAAATAATATCATTATATTAAATTCAAAAGCATTTGCAGAAATAAAAATCAATGCATATTTAATGAGACAAATTGTTAAGAGCAAAACTTTATCTTGTGATTTGAAAGTGATATGAAATATTACTAATACAAAATATGTAGTGAATTGACACAATATGTAAGACCAAGTGCTATTCCTCATTAATAAACAGTTTTAAGTGCCTCTCATGCCAAATATTTAAAGACATCTTAAAGAATCATAATAAAGGAAGGAGAGATCATCAAGTTAGTATTCTATACATTAAATCCCATATTCCCTTAGGGGATGAATTTAATTCCTTCAACAACCAACTCCCCAGAAATATTTATCTGTTTTCTGCTAGGGTTGCCACTCCTTCCCCAGCCCCAAAGAGTCAGGCTTCTTAGATGCCAGGTGCAGAGAAATGGTTGACTTTTTTTTTTACCTCTCTATCATTTTTACTTAAAATGAAAGCTTATCAGATGACTTGCTATCATTTATAATGGGGTTGGGTTAGAACAGGAAGTATCTCCATCAATAAGTAGCCTCATAGTGTTCCAGATGTGAAATCTGCCCCTGTGACATGATATTTTTCTAAACACTATCAAATAAGGATGTCTTTCTTATGCTTTCACTGGGCATAACTTATGCTACTTACCCCAGTTCTAGAGATTTATGGCATTGCCTGTTGTCCAACTTTTTGGTAAAGAGACTTTTTGAATTGAGTTAAGTTGGTCCTAAACAATTCCCATAATGCTTATTACTGGATTTACAGTCATAGGATTGTTCCACTTTCTTCATTAGGATTTTTTTGAAGATATTTATTGAATATTCAGTTATAAAGGATTTCCATTCATCTCTCTATTAACAAGCATTTAAGCTTTTACTATGTGTCAGGCTTTGTACTATGTACCTTTATAAAGACAAAGCAAAAACAAGTAATTATTATTGAGGGAGACAATGTGGATTTACATAAGTGTATGTACCCAAATCAATACGTACAGAGTAGATAGATGGTAATGTTAAGGGAAAGACACCACTAGCAGCTCATGGAACTGGGGAAAGCCTCTTGTCAGAGGTGGTATTTAAGATAAGTCTCAAAGCAAGCCAGGGACTCTAAGAGCTGGCAATTAGGAAGGAGGACATTCTAGGTATATGAGAAAACTAGAGCAAATTCATCAAACTAAGGAAACTGAAATGGAACTCAACTAATTTTTAATTATCAGCTACATTTTATTTAAGAATACAAACTTAAATGATGAGATACCAAGTACCAAATATTTTCTGGATAATTTAGGGTATGTGTGAACATACCTGGTACTTTGTATAAACTTGTCTAAGCCCATTCTCCAGGACTTTCCAGCTTGGCAGACACTAAAGAGTCTACCAAAAATCTTCACTGGTACCAAGAATATTGACACTACATTTAGGAATACAACATTACCTCCATATCATGATGAGACATTGTGTGAGACTTAAGGCAAACCTTTTTTTTTTTTTTAAGCAATTGGGGTTAAGTAACTTGCTCAAGGTTACACAGCCAGTTATTTCTGGGTGTGGTGCTAAGTATCTGAGCCCAGATTTGATCCCCAGGTCATCCCGACACTGGAGCCAGTGCTATTACTTGCTGAGCCACCTGGCTGCCCTAAGGCAAACCTTTTTTGAACCATCATTTGAAATTGATGAATGCCTTGGGAATGGGATCTGATCACAATCAGTTTTGAAATTATTTGGAATGTGTCAGATTTCACACTATTCTCATCAGTTTATAAAGCAAAGCTTACTTTGGTAAATAGCAGGGATAACCAGGGTTTCCTGGGACTCACTGAGACCATGTAATTGATTTGTGAAAGCTTTTCATAGAATTACCTTGAGAAATGTTACACCCAAAACTCTGGCTTTTACACTGTGAAAATTTCTTGTCTGCCTGGAATCTTAATAGCTTGGGCAGGTTTCTTTTATTTGCAAGCTTCCTATGAGAGGTTTTATTTCTTTCTCTAATTGACTAATTAAGTTAAATGCCATACAGCACAATGGAAGTACTTCTATTCTAAAAACAGCATCTTGGCCTTTTCACGATCCAAAAATGGCCTCCTCTACCACAAGTAACGTCCTGCTCTGATTTCTGCTTCACCAGGATGGCTGATGTTCCTTTGACTCAGAAATGGAAAAAAAATAATACCCTAAAATCTGCCAACTAGTCTCTCCTCTCTCCCAACTCATTCATTTGCATTGATTTGCTTAGTGGCTCCTATGTGATTGAAACACTCTCCCCCCCCCCAAAAAAAAAAAATGATCATGGCATTTGGTTTGGGACTGGGCAGGACCAAAAGGATTTGGATGTTTATACAAACCAGCTGAGTCTTTCTGCCTGTAAGAGTGGTGGAATGGCATTAATAAAAAGTAATAGGTGAACTTGACCTTACTGAGACTCCAAAGAGACAAACAGGCTTCCAGTCTCTTGAACTCATTGCTTCTTATCTTGATGGAAATAACATGAAAGCAGCTGTAGACAGGTTCTGGGGAAGTCTCATCCCAGCTGAAACCCCTTAAACCCAGCATCCTCAAGTAAACAGAATGTAGGATTTTAAACTATGTTTATGATGTTTATTGAACTGATGCAGATCTATCCATAAGGATGTTGGTCCATGCAGATTCTTCTTGGATAAAAATGCAGTTGAAGAACAGCATTCTGCAGCTGCTGGGTAATAGCCTGGTCCTGTAAACAACTATGAAGTTTGGTAATATCTGAAGTAATCTCATTCTGAGTCTTGGAGATTATTACTATATGCGTTTTTTGGCTGTTTGATGGAGGGTGATGAGACAGGAAGATGTGAATACTTCAACACAGTTAATATGTGATATTTCTGATGTTATTTATGTTCATGGCTTAAATAGACCAGTCTCATTGGATTACAGTATTCAGCAGTAGTACTTCATTTGGAGATGAAGGGACTTGATTCTCCTCAATTTCTACTGTTCTGGCTCCACACAGCCTAAGCACATAGTTTCCCCTGGAAAATGAAAATAAGCTCACAAAGAACAATTTAAGGCAAAGACAAAGGTAACGTGTTGGTGACTAAAGATGTCTCCAAGCTCACTCTTCCTGAAGTTGCCATGATAGTCCGCCCAATCTATTTCAATCAATCAATAAACATTTATTAAGCATCTACTATGAGCCAGACACTGTACTAAGCACTCGTTGCACAAAAAAGAGGGAAAAGAAAATCCCTCAAGGAACTCAATCTAATGGAGGAGATGATGTGCTAACACATGCACATGTACATATATATATGGATGGGTGTGGGTGTGTATGCATATGCATTTGTATATGTATGCATATATATTTGTATAATTTTTACTCTGTTTATACCTTGCTTTGTGTGTGTATACATATACACACATGTATACACATACACACACAGCAGATTATAAACAGAGTAAAAAATAATTATCACAAACAAGGAATTAGAATTACAAGGCATTAGGTAAGACTGTGCCAAAGAAGTGATTTTAGTTGGCACTTAAAGAAAGTAATGGAATTCAGCAGAGTTGAGGAGGGAGAGCATGCTAGGAATGAGGGAGAGCCAGAGAAAAGTGTCAGAACTAAGAGATGAAGTGTTTTGTACATGGAACAGCCAGGAGGCCTCAGTTCCTAGATCAAGGAGTACATGGCAAGGCATAAGGTATAAGAAGACTAGAAAGATAAAAAAATCACCTTTACTCACTTAAAAAAAATAAATTAATTAATTATACCCCACTTACATGTAAAAACAATTTTTAACACTCATTTATAAAACTTTGAGTTTCAAATTCTCTACCCTTGTTCCCTCTCCATCCCTCATTGAGAAGGCAAGCAGTTCAATATAGCTTATACATGCATTGTCATGCAAAACATATCCATAATAGTCATGTTGTGAAAGAAAACATAGACAAAAAATTCAAGAAAAATAAAGTAAAAAAAAGTATGCTTCAATTTATATTCAGACACAATTAGTTCTTTCTCTGTGGATGGATAGTATTTTTCATCATAAATCTTTCAGAATTGTCTTCATTCATTGTATTGCAGAGAATAACTAAGCCATTCATAGTAGATACAATGTTGCTGTTACTTTGTACAAAGTACAATTCACTTCGCATCATCCCAATGCAAGAATTTCCAGCATTTTCTGAGAGCATCCTGATCATCATCTCTTGTAGTACAGTCGTATTCCATGGTAATCACATGCCACAATTTGTTTAGCCATTCCCTAATTGTTGGGCATCCACACAATTTCAAATTCTTTGTCTCCATAGAGGAGCTGCTATAATGATTTTTGTATATATAGTCCTTTTGCTTTTTTGTTTTTTTATCTCTTTTGGGATACAGATCTCTAGTAGTAGTAGTATTGCTAAATCAAAGGGTATGCATGGTTTTATAGCCCTTTGGGCATATTTCCAAATTGTTCTGCAGACAAGTTGAATCAGTTCACAACTACATCAACAATGCATTAATGTTCCACTTTCCCCACATCCCCTTCAAAATTTGCCATTTACCTTTTCTGTCTCATTAACTAATTTAATAGGTATGCAGTAGTACTTCAGAATTGTTTTAATTTGCATTTCTCCAATCAATAGTAAATTAGAGTATTTTTCTTATGGTTATAGATATATCACTTAAAAACTGATCGTAACTTTTTGGTAATTTATCAATTGGGGAATGACTCTTTTTTTTTAAAACTTTGACTCATGTCTGTATATGTTTGAGAAATAAGGCCTTTATCAAAGAAACTTGCTTCAGTTTTTTTAATAGTTTCTATTGCTCCCTGTATTTCCCTTCTATCCCCTCCACCTCTGTTTATTCTATTCTCTCTCTACTTTTATCCTGTCTCTCTTCAAGTGTTTTCCTCTGAGTACCTCTTCCCCTAATCTGCCCTTTCTTCTATCACTACCTCCCCCTACCAACCTTCTCTTATCCCCTTCCCCTCTTATTTTCCTATATGGTGAGATAGATTTCTACATCCAACTGAGTGTGTATATTATTCCATGTTTGAGTCAATTCTGATGAAAGTAAGGTTCACTCACTCCCCCTCACCTATCCCTCTTTCCATCTACTATAAAAACTTTTTGATGCCTCTTTTATGTGAGATAATTTACCCCATTCCATCTCTCCCTTTCTCTTCTCTCAGTACATTTCTCTCTCATACCTTAATTTTATTTTTTTAGATATCATTCTTTCATATTCAATTCACACCTGTGATCTCTGTCTATATATATTCCTTCTAACTACCCTAATAATGAGAATGGTTTTAGGAGTTACAAGTATCATCTTCCTATGTAGGAATGTAAACAGTTTGACCTTATTAAGTACCTTATGATTTCCCTTTCCTATTTACCTTCTTATGCTTCTTTTGAGTCTTGTATTTGAAAGTAAAATTTTCTATTAAACTCTGGTCTTTCATCAAAAATGCTCAAAAGTCCTCTATTGCATTGGATATCCATTTTCCCCCTAAAGCATTATACCCAGTTTTCTGGGTAGATAATTCCTGGTTGTAATCCAAGTTCCTTTATCCTTTGGAATATCATATTCCAACCTCCCTATCCTTTAATGTAGAAGCTACTAAATCTCCTGTTATCCTGACTGTGGCTCCATTATGCTTGATTTTTTTTTCTTTCTGGCTGTATGCAATACTTTCTCCTTGACCTAGGAACTCTGGAATTTGACTATAATATACTTGATAGTTTCCATTTTGGAATTTCTTTCAGTAAGTAATCAGTGAATTCTTTCCATTTCTATTTTACCCTTTGGTTCTAAAATACTGAGACAATTTTCCTTGATAATTTCTTAAAAGATGATGTCTAGCCTCTTTTTTTTATCATGGCTGTTAGGTAGTCCAAAAATATTTAAAATATCTCTCCTGGATCTATTTTTAGGTCACTTGTTTTTCCAATGAGATGTTTCACATTGTCTTCCATTTTTTCATTCTTTTGGTTTTATTGTTTTTTGATTTCTCATAAAGACCTTAGCTTACACTTTCTTCGTTCCATTTTTTTTCCATTCCAATTTTTAAGGAAATATTTTTTCAGTGAGCCTTTGGATCTCCTTTTCCATTTGGCCAATTCTGTTTCTTAAAGCATTCATTTCCTCATTGGCTTTTTGGATCTCTTTTACTATTTGGCCTAGTCTGATTTTGAAGGTGTTATTTTCTTTAGTATTTTTTGTGTCTTCTTTTTTAAGCTGTTGACTCATTTCTAATGATTTTCTTGCATCACTCTCATTTCTCTTCCCAATTTTTCCTTTACTTCTCTTATTTGATTTTCAAAATCCTTTCTGAGGCTTTGAATTTAGATGTAAAGCAGCAGACCCAAAAATGGCAGAGTAAAGGCAGGTACTCACCTGAGCTTTCCCCTAAAACTCTCCAAATACTTTTAAAATATGACTTTAAACAAATTTTATTGCTACCTGTATTTTTGACTTTGTTGTCTTCTTCTGAGTATGTGTTTTGGTCTTCCTTGTCACAATAATAACTTTTTATAGTCAGAGTATTTCCCCTACTGTCTATATATTTTCCTAGTATATTAATTGACTTTGTACAAAGTACTGTTTCTTAAAGCAGGGCTCTGCTTCCAGGGTGGAGGGTGCACTTTCCCAAGCTTCAGGTGTTTTGTGCAATTGTTTCCAGAAATACTTCTAGGGACCTGTAAGTTTTCAGTTCTTCCAAGGTACTATGATCTAAGGAGAGGTGTTTCCTGCTTTCCTGGCCTGTTCTCTTGTCTGTGAGCAACCACAAGCACTCTTTTCTGTCCTGGAACTGTGAGGAGGGTCCCACCTCCTCTGCTGCCACATGCTCTGCTATGCCAGTCTTCCTCCTCACCCTGGGACTGCCACCCAGAACTGGGACCTGGAGCCAAGTGTGAGCAAAGCAAGAATCTTATCTCAGTGCTAGCAAAAAAAACCCCTATAATCTCCTTCTGGTCAGTTGTTTGAGCCCCTTACCATCTGTGATCTGAGAGCTCTGGAAGCACCCACTGCCACATTCAGTCACTCCCAACGCCTACTCCTGGGTTACTCTACTCTTACCCAGATATGATAGATCCTTACTGCTGACCTTACAAGTTTCCTTTGGTGTCTGTGGACTGAGACATCTGGAAACTTCCACTGCTGCCACTGATTGTTACCTCAAGGCCTGTTCCAGGCTTGCTGAGGCCCTGGTCTGCCCTGGAGGCCTGCAGTAAGACTGTGCTCCTCTCCTGCCCTGGAACAATAGAGCTTTCCTGCTGACCTTCCAAGTTGTTGTGGGCTAGAAATGTGTTTCATTCCATCTTTTTGTGGGTTCTTCTGATCTACAATTTGTTTAGAGTCATATTTTTAAAGGTATTTGGAGGGTTTGGGGTGGGAGCTCAGATGGGTCCCAGCCTTTATTCCACCATCTAGAGTCCCTTCTTTTACTCACTTTTCAAGTTCATGATGATATTAATTTATTCCCTAGATGTTTCAAATTCAATAACACTTCATAGATGAACTTACTAAATGAAACTAAGTGACAGTAACAGAAATTCCCTAATTATTCTTTAGGTTTGGTAGAAGCAAGGAAGTTCCCAAAAAGTATGTTGTTGGCTGTGAGTCCTATCAAAGGATTCTGGATGATGTGATTTACAAATAAAACTTTAGCATTGTAGCCCCTTTGGAGGTCTGGTCCTGACTTAACTCTCATTAATCCAATTATCATCATCCATTGAAACTCTAAAAGATTTCACCAGAAGATTGCTTGATGGTCATAGTAACATCCTTACTCACATATATTTTTTGGTACAGGCAATATTATAAATTTTATTTAGTATGTACTTCCTTTTATATACAGAGATGTACCAACTAACCATAGGGCACTGTTTCAAGATGCTTTTTCAGGGACATCCTGTATAATAAGTTTGCACATACATACAACATTTGACTTGTATAAAGCAAGACTCTTGGTAGTCTTTTCACTGTTTATTACAGTGAGAATGAGACTAGTCATTCAAAAACTATGATATATGATATCCTATCTTTATAACCACAAAGTATAGGAGGGAATCAAAAGTACTAGTTTTGTCATTTGTCTGGGAAAAAAGGTGTGTGTGTGTGTATACACTTTACTCCTTTGTCCTCTCATACTACCTCTCTCCAGACTACAGATTATTAACCATTAGACCCACATATGCTAGGAGATCAACACTGGTTGTGTTTTTTTTAAAGCCTATAGTGACCCCCAGGCCTATAGAAACTTTGATTTAATATCAATATCTATTCCTACTGCCAGAACCTTCTAAAATCTCGCCTAAATTCTGATTTCTTATTGCTCAGACTCATTCCTGGTCCTTTTGTTCCACATTTTATCAAGGATGGGTTCCTTATTACTGTTGCCTGAACTCTTTTTCTATACCCTCTCCCTGCTTGCACCTGCCTCCCAGTTTCTCCTTTCCTAAGCTGACCTCTCAGGGTATAGCCTTAAATCTCTCAGATTTAAATTATTTATCGAGGCCCATCCATCTCTCCCTCCCCTTCACCCATATTTAACAAAACTCCACGTCCTAATTTTCTCCCTTACACTGCCACTTCCAACCTGTCCTATCTTTGGTCACTCAAATAACTTAAATACTTTGTAATGAAAATTTCTCACCCCCTATGCTCCAGGTATTGAACTAATTGCAATTTATGTGCACACATCTACTTCACCTACACTGACTACTTGATCATATTTTATGTCCTACAGATGATTCCAACTTTAATCTAACATCACTAAAGAGAACAAAATTATAAAATTATAACCTTTTTATAATAAATATTTAGATACTTCCAAAAATCTGGTTGGATATTCCTTGCATAGATATGAACTGAAAACGCTGTACACCTTTAAGTGATATTTTGAGTAGCTGAGACCAAAAAAAATCATCATCTGGTGCTGATGAATTTCTTTAAAATTAGATAATATGGTCAATAGATGATAAACTACATGGAGAATGCATTGGAAGACTGAGAGGGTAAATTTGACTTAGTGTAACATTTGTATAACCTTCAAGGATCATAGTTAGACATCACAGGAGGACTGTAGTGAAATTTAATTTGGACATATGAATTAATATTAAGTCTTTCTTTAAAGCACTAAGAGTTTACCAGTCCATCTACTTTTATGGTTCATCTCCCCAGATAACATCAATGACAAGGAAGAACTTGGTATTTTTTTCTGCTGACCCAGTATAAGTGATGACTATAACTAGAAATTTTTGCATATGGAGTTTGGGGTGGTGAGATCAACTGGTGTACAGCCTCTAGTGTGTTAAATTGTGTCCCCATACCCTGCATTCTTTCAGTAGCCTCTGTATTATGGGACCTTAGGGAAAAATTCAAAGGACCCTTCCTTAGTTATGAGTCTGCTTGTACTGGGAGGCTCCAGTTGATTCCAGGCCCAGTATTCATTTTTCTATACTGCCATCTCCACAGTCTAGCCAAAGTAAATTCACCATTCATAATTCTTGCCCTATTCTCTAGTTTTTGTGACTTTTCTCACATTGTCCTCTAACCTTACTATACCCCAACCTCTGACTATTGAAGTTTTTTTTCTTTCTTTGAGTCTTAGTTCTTATTTTCTCCATGGAACCTTTCATGCCTTTCTTATCTGAGTACCATATTTCTTTCATCAATTTTCTGATAACTTTCCATCTCATCTTTACACCTTTCATATTCTGCCTTGTGTCATGGTGACACATATACGTCTTAATGTTTGCATTCCTAGTGCTCAATATTATATGTTTCACACAGTAAGTGATTTATAAATGTTAGGGAAATTAAAGATGGGCATGAACGGTATTTGACATATATAGAATCTGTTAATGGATCTGAACACTTTTCCATCTGGTAGAACCTGCCAAAGCTGGTGTTTCAATGGGATTGCCTTTGAGAACCCTAGGGAATATCTATGCCAAGAAGAGTGGGAAAGGCCAAGGTAAGTCACTTCTTTATTTTTTAGTTTGGGTTTAGGAGAAATTTGTGCAAAACTACTACCTAGAATATCAATATAGCTAAATAGAGAAAACTGGTAATTTTATAATATGTCTACACTCTTATTATAAACAATTAGTAATCATGTGACTACCTGGGTCATGTGACCAGCTGGGTCTTCATTTCAGATCTAAATAGCAGTAGTCTCCAATGGCATCTTGCTACAAATAAACCCTGACAGAGAAGCAGGTGTCAATATTCCCCTTTCACCTTAGGAAAGACCATGTAGAAAATAACTTCAAGTTTCTTTGGGGTGATTGCATTATTTATAAAAATAGTATATGTGTGGGAGTTTTGTTTTTAAATTCCTTAAGCCTTCATGTAGGAAAAAAAAAAGTCCTTGATATATGAGAGTCTCCTTGTTGGGCAATATAAGGGTTAGTCAAATGTTAGACTGTCTCATGCTCTATGAGTGAATATGGTTCTGATTAACTCTCAGGAACCAGAGAGGAAAGAACTCAAGAAAGTGAGTTCTCTGTAGTGAAAATTCTAAAAATTTGATGAAATGTGTCTTACAAATGAAATCTCAGACCCCTTTTAAAAAGCACATAAGACACTCTCAAGGACAAAATGCATTTATTTTTTAACACACATAATTAGCTTACAGCTTGTGGTGATGGGAAAATGCGATGTAATAGAGATTGTCATTTAACTTTCATTTCGGAGTAGTTCCTTTGGGTTGTATCTCTTGGCTATGGCCTTAGAGCTCATTTTTCTCTTCTGTCTGAGTGCTGAATAGTTTTCTGTCTGCTTTCATGCTGTTTCTCTCTGTTCCCAGGCCCACCCTCTGTTTGCAACCTTTTCATTCATTTCTGTGAGCAGGTTGGGTTGCTCCACATTATGCTCTATAAAAAACAGCTGGGTCTCACAGGGCCCCTTGTACCTGACTGCAACAATTGACAAGTTAGCTTTAACTAGAAAATGGAGTCCTGGGCTGGAAGGAACTGGGTCAATTTCTCACTCAACAGTATGACTCATTCACTAGGCAAGCTTGAGTCATTCATCATAGACTCAACTTCACATTATTAAAGAAACCCATTTGTTTTCCTCAGACTTGCTGTTGTTCTACCCTAGTTTTTGCCACCCATGCTACAGGTTACTTTCACCCTAAAAGCTCAAGGATCTGCTTTCATTTTTTGTTCTGGTACATAGTCCAAATTCTCACTTCTTTTAAGTAGCATGAATTTACCAAGATTGTGCATAGGATTATTCCCACCATTCAATCAATAAGGAAATATTTATAAAAAATTTACTAGGGGCTCCCAAAGGTAAAGCTAAGATGGTAGAACAGAAAAAGCACTCAGCCAAGATCTTCCAAACACCTTTCTAAACACCTTTAAAATAACCCTCAGATTGAATTCTGGAATGGCAGAGCCAACAAAAAGTCAGAATGAAACATTCTTTCAACCCAAGACAATTTAGGAGGTCAGAAAGATTGATCTGTGATGCAGGGGTGGAAGCTGGCCCAGAGCCCATGTGGATGAACGGTGGTAGGATCAGGTAGTAGCAAAAGAAGCGGCAACAGTTCGGGAGCTCACAAGCCAGAAACAGTAAGGAGACCTGACAACTGATAAGAAAGAGATTAAAGATGATCCCTGTGCTAGTGCTGGACATAGAGCCAGACACTGCTTGGCAAATCAATTGTTATATATCCAATCTGTGTCATACTTCAAAAGCAGAAAGGAGTACCTTTGGACAAGATAGTTCAGGGACTCTAATAAGTAGTATCATTTTTTATGACAAGGGTTCAGTCATCCTAAGGAACAGTATTGCTTGTGACTCAAAGGGAGCAGGGACCCTGAGGAGTGATATCAATTGCAATTCTAAGGAATCAGGGGCCCTATCTGGCCCTTTCCTGCAACAGAGTACAGACCAGGAGAGCAGTGACCATAAATCTTCCCAAAGACTAAGAAACTTGGAAGCACTCAAAACTTTCAAATTCCCGGAAATAGATCTGAAAATAGCAATGTAAAAAAGTTTAAAGCTTGAGAGAGTGCCTATCTCCCTGCCTAATCCCCACATGCCAGGAACTGAACTGAACTTTAGCATTGTTAAAAAACAAGAATAAGGGTGGAAAAGTGAGCAAAGAACAAAAAAGAAACTGACCATAAAAAACTACTATGGAAGCAGGGAATATCAAGACACAAAATCAGAAGACAATGAAAGCAAAACTACTACAGGTAAAGTCTCAAAGGAAAAAAAAAGTTAATTGGATACCAGCCCAAAATGAATTTCTGGAAGAGAAAAAATGACTTTCAAAATCAGAGTAGTAGAAGAAAAATTAGGTTAAAAATCAAGAGCAAAGGAATAAAATTATGAAAAAGACAATTAACAGCTTGGCAAAAGAGGAGAGAGAAAAAAAAACTTGAAGAAAATATCACCTTAAAATGAATTGGATAAATGGAAAAATAAGTACAAAATTTTATTTATGAAAATAACTTCTTAAAAAGTAGAACCAGCCAAATAGAAAAAGAAGTACAAATGATCATTGAAGAAAATAATTCCTTAAAAAATAAAATTAGGCAAGCAGAAGCTAACAACTCCATTAATGATTCCATAAGACTTCAATAAACAATAAAACAAAGTCAAAAGAATGAAAAACATCAAAGAAAAGGTGAAATATCACATCAGGAAAACAACTGAACGGTAAAATAGATGAAGCAGACATAATTTAAGTATTATTAGACTATCAGAAAGTCATGATCAAGGAAAACTGCCGAATATCCCAGAACCAACCACCACCTGAAAGAGATCGTGAAATGAAAACTCCCTGGAATATTATAATCTAATTCCAGAGCTCCCAGGTTAAAGAGAAAATACTTCAGCCAGCAAGAAAGAAACCATTGAAATGTTGTGGATCACACAAGATTTAGCAGCCACCATGTTAAAAGAGCAGAGGGCTTGGCATATGAGATTGTGGAAGTCAAAAGAGCCTTCTGCAAGAATAATGTTTCCAGCAAAACAGTATAATTCTTGAAGGGGAAAATGGATATTTAACGAAATGGAGAATATTCAAGCATTTGAGATAAAAAGAACCGGAATAGAAAAAAAAAATTTTTTTATATTCAAGCCTCAAGAGAAAGCATGAAAAAATAAGCATAAAAGAGAGATTATAATGGACTCAATAAGGTTAAACTATTTACCCTTCTTTATGGGAAAAGGATACAACTAACTTCTAAGAACTTTATCATTATTAAAACAGGGATTCTTTGAAGAAAGAGGAAATGGGAGTGAATTAATTATGTTAGGATTATGTATAAAAATGAATAGTTAAGAAAGACAAATGTCCTGGGAGGAGGAAGGGAGAGGAAAAATGGAGGGAAATATTTCACATAAAAATGGTGTGAAAAGAAAAACTTTTAGAGTGGAGCAGAAAATAGTATGTGTGTGTGGCGAGGGGCAGATCATTCTTGAACTTCACTCACATTTAAATTGGTTTTAAGAAGAGAATTTGGGACTCAAAATTTAAAAAAAGAATGCTAAAATTGTCTTTTACATTTAATTGAGAAGAATAAGAGTATTTTTTCTTTAAATTTTGCATAATATTTTAATTCACTGATTCATTATTATTTAATGCACTTCATAACACCATCATGAGGCTTGAAATAACATTGTTAGGTTGTTAAACCATAGAGTTTAAGGGTTTTGTCTCTTTTCAAAAGAGCATCAAAAGCAGGATTTGCACTCAGATTGTCTTGATTCTAACTCTAACACTATCCATTATGTGTAGAAAATTTAAAAAAAGATTGTACCATAACTTAAGTTACTCTTACTGGCCTTGTCACTTACTGAAAGCTGTGACTAAACCATTAGTTATTTTGTTCTTTTAAAGAAGCAAGCTGGTAAGAGATTTGACTTGACTCATGCCCCTTTAGCAACTCAAAATTAAGAGGACAAAAGATGTATTTAAACAAAAAACATAGAAAAGGATATATTCCATGAATTTTATTTGCTTATTTGATTTTCATATAAATATCCAACATTAATCATGTTTTCTTTTTAATAGGAAATTGTGAATTTCAGTTATAGTTTGTCTAAGAAAGTATATGAATTTAAGAAATTGCCAGTGTATTTCTCTGTACCCATCTGAAGTCATTTTATTTTCCTATGTGCATTTAAAAATTTTATTGACATTTTATTCCTTCATTTCTACTTATTTTTATGTTATTCATTTATTTTATTTACTTTTCATCTAATTTTCATGCCCCATTTTCCTCAATCTTTTTAATTTAATATTTTATTTTCCCCCAATTACATGTAAAAATAATTTTTGACATTCATTTTTAAAATTGAGTTCCAAATTCTCTCCCTCTCCCCCCCATTAAGAAGGCAAGTATTTTGATATAGATTATACATGTGTAATCATGCAAAACATTTCCACATTAGACATGCTGTAAAAGAAAATATCGACCAAAATAAAAATAAAGAAAATAAAAAGTATACTTCGATCTCTATTCAAATTCCATCAGTTATTTCACTGGGGATACACAGCATTTTTTCATGATAATTCCTTCAGAGCTGTCTTGGATCATTTTATTGCTTAGAATAACTGTCATTCTCTATATCTATATATCTATATCTACACATACTGTAGTGCATATACACACAAATATACATATGTATATCACATATGCACATACATGTACCCACACACATGTGTATCTACACACATGTGTGTACATAGATTTGTGTATGTATTATATACACATGCATGCACACACACATATATATTATATAAATCTTTGTATTCTTTTATGTGCTCACACATTGTCCATTCCCCTGTGCTTAGCCCAACAGACTATAAACTCTTTAAAGACAAGGGCTATATCCATTTTTGTTTTTGTTTTACCAGCCTGCAGCACAGAGCTTTACACATGGTAGGTACTTGATAAATATTGGGGGAATTGGTCTAAACTGAAAAAAAAAAGTATTCAAACTTTCCTAAGTAAGCCAAAAAAAATGGGTTTGGGATTAGGTACTCTCAATAAATTGACAAATACTCCATTCTTTATCAGAAGTTCTGCTTGATTTTCATTCCAGCTTCCCCCTTTATGCTGCACTACCTCTGAGGCAGAATGAGCTGATTCATCACTTGAAATCTCATCACCCTGAAGAATGTCTCAGGTCTGGAGACTTTACACATTCTCAACTAACCCACCATTTCTTCTCCTCTCTAACTGGAGAACGATACTAACTCTTTCCAAAGCCTTCTTTTATAAAGGGCTTACAATCTTCCTGGTAACTAAATTCTCCATCAGCATCCCTGCTTTGATTTTACTCCACAGAATAAAACAACATGCCCCTTGGCCAGACCAGGTACTACTACCTGACCCTATCCTCCCTCCTTTTTTCTTTTTTTTCTTTTTTTTTTTGGAGGGGGGTAAGGCAGTGCAATTGGGGTTAAGTGACTTGCCCAAGGTCACATAGCTAGTAAGTGTTAACTGTCTGACACTGGATTTGAACTCAGGTCCTCCTGACTACAAGGTTGGTGCTCCATTCACTGTGCCACCTAGCTGCCCCTCTGCTTTCTCATTTCATATTAGGTTTTTCTATTTATTATTTTATTTTTTTGCAGTTACATGTAAAACATCATTTAACATTCCCTTTTAAAACTTTGAGTTCTAAATTCTCTCCATTCCTTCCTCCCCACCACCCTTTATTGAGAAAGCAAGCAATTCAATATGGGTTATGTATATGTAGTCATGCAAAGCATTTTGTAATAGTCATGTTAGAAAAGAAAACTTACCAAAAAAAATACCTCAAGAAAAATATAGTAAAATAAAGTATGTCTCAATCTGCATTCAGATACTATCAATTCTTTTTCTGGGAATTGATAGTATTTTTTCATCATAAGTACTTCATTTCTTGGAGCATTGTATTGCTGACAATAGCTAAGTCATTCATAGCTGATCATCTTACAATATTGCTGTCACTTTGTGCACAGTATATTTCACTTTGTATCAGCTCATATAAGTTTGTCTAGGTTTTTCTGAGAGCATCCTGCTTATCATTTCTTATATTACAATAGTATTCCATCATAATTGCATAACACAATTTATTCAGCCATTCCCCAACTGATGGGCATACCTTCAATGTCTAATTCTTTACCCCTAGAGAGGAGCAATATTTTTGTACATATAGGTACTTTTCCTTTTTATTTTTTATCTCTTTTGGGATACAGACATAGTAGTGGTATTGCTAGGTCAAATGGTTTGAATCATTCTATGGCCCTTTGGGCATAGTTCCAAATTGCTTCTACAGAATGGTTGAATCAGTTCACAACTCCACCAACAGAGCGTTAATGTCTCATATTTCCCACATCCCTAACATTTGTCATTTACCTTTTCTATCCTATTAGCCCATCCAGTAGGTATGAGGTAGTAACTCAGAATTGTTTTAATTTTTCCAATCAATAGCAAATTAAAGTATGTTTTCATGTGTCCATAGATAGCTTTGATTACTTTATCTGAAAACTGATCATTTCTTTTGATCTTTTATCAATTGGGGAATGGCTCTCATTTTGATAAAATTGACTCAGTTCTCTGTATGCTTGAGAAATGAGGCCTTTATCATAGGAACTTCCTTCAAAATTTTTTCACAGTTACTATTGATAACTATATTTCCCTCCATGTTATCCCCACCCCATTTATTCTATTCTCTCTTTCCTTTTACCCTGTCCCTCCTCAAAGGTGTTTTGTTTTGACTATCTCCTCCACCAATCTTCCCTCCCTTCTATCACCCCTCCCTTCTCTCATCCCCTTTACCTTCTACTTTCCTATAGGGTAAGATAGATTTCTATACCCAACTGAGAGTATGTGTTATTCTCTCTTTGAGTCAGTTCTAATGAGAGTAAAGTTCACTTACTCCCCCGTATGTCCCCTCCTCTTCCCCTCAACTGTAAAAGCTTTTTCTTTCCCCTTTTATGTGAGATAATTTACTCCATTCTACCTCTTCCTTTCTCTTTCTCCCAGTACATTCCTCTTTCATCCCTTATTTTTATATTTAGATGTTATTCCTTCATATCCAACTCATGCCTTTGCCCTCTATCTATCTGTGTGTGTATGTGTGTGTGTGTGTGTGTGTGTGTGTGTCTGTGTACTCCTTCTAACTACCCTAATAATGAGAAAAGGTCTCATTAATAATAAGTTACAAATAATAAGTTACAAAAATAATGAGTTACAAATATCACTTAAGTATAGCTATAATAAGCACTTATTATTTTAGGATCTCTGTCAGGATGCAATCAGTGGATACTTTCCATTTCTATTTTACCCTCTGGTTCTACAATATCAGGGCAGTTTTCCTTATAATTCCTTGAAA
Organism: Petaurus breviceps papuanus; assembly: GCF_028583685.1. Lineage (NCBI taxonomy): Eukaryota > Metazoa > Chordata > Mammalia > Diprotodontia > Petauridae > Petaurus > Petaurus breviceps. The sequence goes on along the minus strand of NW_027187419.1, from coordinate 55,865,059 downwards.
GATGATGTCTAGGTTCTTTTTTTGTCATGGTGTTTCACAATAATTTTAAAAATATGTCTCCTGGTTCTATTTTCCAGGTCAGTTATTTTTCTAATGAGATATTTCACATTGTCTTCTTTTTTATTCTTCTGTTTTGTTTTGTTTTAAATTTCTCATAGTCATTAGCTTTCATTTGCTCCATTCTATTTTGTAAAGTTTATTTACTTTTAGTTTTTAACATTCATTTCCACAAATTTTAAATTTTCTCCCCCTCACTCCCCAAATTCCCTCCTAAGCATGGCATATTGAAATCTGATATAGGTTCTCTGTATACATTCCTATTAAATATATTTCACATTAGTCATGTTGTATGGAAGAATTACAATGAATGGAAGAAGAAAGAAAAAGATGCAATAAAATAAAACAAAACAAAACAAAAAAGAAAATAGTTTGCTTCATTCTGCATTAAGCCTCCATAATTCTTTCTCTGGGTGTGGATGGCATTTTCCATCATGACTATTTTGGAATTGTTTTAGGACTTGAATTGCTGAGAAGGGCTAAGTCTATCAAAGTCAGTCCTTGCACACTGTTTCTGTTATTGTGTACAGTGTTTTCCTGGTTCTGCTCACTTCACACAGCATCAGTTCATATGTCTTTCCAGGTTTTTCTGAAGTTTGCCTGTTCATTATTTCTTATAGCACAATAGTATTCCTTTACATTCATATGCCACAACTTCTTCAGCCATTCCCTCATTGATGTACATCCCCTTAATTTCCACTTCTTGGCCACCACAAAAAGAGTTGCTATAAATATTTTTATATATTTGGGTCCTTTTCCCCATTTTTATGATCTCTGTGGGATACAGTCCTAGAAGTGGTATTTCTGGTTCAAAGGGTATGAATGGTGCTATAGCCTTTTGGGCATAGTTCCAAATTGCTCAACACAATGTTTGGATCAGCTCACAATTCCACCAACAATGAATTAGTGTTCCCAACTTTCCCACATCCTCACCAAAATTTATCATTTTCCTCTTTTGTCACATTAGCCAATCTGATGAGTGTGATGTGGTACCTCAGAGTTGTGTTGATTTGCATCTCTCTAATCAGTAATGATTTAGAGCATTTTTTCACATGACTATACAAAGCTTCAATTTCTTCCTCTGAAAACTACCTGTTCATATCCTTTGATCATTTACCAATTGGGGAATGACTTGTATTCTTGTAAATTTGACTCAGTTCTCTATATATTTTGGAAATGAGGCCTTTATCAGAGACAGTATTTGTGGAAATTCTTTCCCAGTGTTCTGTTTCCCTCCTAATCTTGGTTGCATTGGCTTTGTCTGTGCAAAACCTTTTCAATTTAATATACTCAAGATTATCCATTTTGCATTTAATAATGTTTTCTATTTCTTGTTTGCTCATAAATTCCTCCAGTCTCTATAAATCTGACAGATAAACTGTTCCTTGCTCCCCTAATTTGTTTATAGTATCAGCCTTTATGTCTAAATTGTGTACCAATTTGAACTTTATTTTGGAGTAAGGTGTCAGACATTGGTCTATGCTCCATTTCTGCCACTCTATTTTCAGATTTTCCCAGCAGTTTTTGTCAAATAGTGAGTTCTCATCCCAGAAGCTGGAGTCTTTGAGCTTATCAAACAGTAGATTGCTATAATCATTGAATACTTTGTCTTGTGTATCTAACCTATTTTACTGATCTATCCCTCTATTTCTTAGCCAGTACCAAGTAGTTTTGATAATTGCTGCTTTATAATACAATTTAAGATCTGTCATGGCTAGATCACCTTTCCTAGCATTTGTTTTCATTAATTCCTTTGATACTCTGAAACTTTTGTTCCTTCAGATGAATTTTGATATTATTTTTGCTCATTCTATAAATTAATTTTTGTTAGTTTGATTGGTTTGACACTGAATAAGTAAATTAATTTAGGTAGAACTGTCATTTTTATTAGATTAGTTCAACCTACCCACAAGCAATTGATCTTTTTTCAATTATTTAGATCTGACTTTATTTGTGTGAAAAGTGTTTTGTAATTTTGTTCATATAGCTCCTGGGCTGTTTGTTGTTGTTGTTGTTTTTGATAGGTAGACTTTCAAATATTTAATAATGTCTACAGTAATTTTAAATGGAATTTCTCTTTCTATCTCTTGTTGTTGGGCTCCGTTCTACTTTTTAAGAAATTATTTTCTTCAGTGAGCTTTTGGACCTACTTTTTCATTTGGCCAAATTTGCTTTTTAAGGCATTCTTTTCCTTATTGACTTTTTATACCTCTTTTACCATTTGGCCTAGTCTGTTTTTTTATGGTGTTATTTCCTTTAGTACTTTTTTTTGTCATCTCTACCATGCTGTTAATGTGTTTTTCAAGATTTTCTTGTATCACACCCACTTCTCTTCCAATTTTTTCCTCTACCTCTCTTACTTACTGAGCTCAGGAATATGTTCCAGTTTCACCCACCTGCAACAGACCCTTCCTGCTGATATTACAAGTTGACTTTAATGTCTGTGAATTGACAGATCTGGAAACTGCAACTGCCACCACTGACTCATTCACCCCTAGGCCTGCTCCAGGTTTGCTGAGGTGCTGATTGTGCTCCTCTAACACCCTGGTACAATAGACCTTTCCTGCTGACCTTACAAATTGTCTTGGGCAGGAAATTTGTTTCACGCTCTTTTTGTGAGTACTGCTGCTCTAGAATTTGTTTATAGTAATTTTAAAAAGAGATTTGGAATGGTTTGGAGAAGACCTCGGGCAAGTCCTTGCCTTTCCTCCAATATCTTTTCCCTGCCTGCCTTCCCTGTTAGATTGCAAGTTCTTTGAGGGCAGAGACTGTCTCTTTTAATTTTTTGTATCCACAGTACTTAGCAGAGTACCTGGAATGTTGTAGGCACTTAATAAAAGTTTACTAAACTAAAAAAATAATATTTTTACTATCTATATTTTAGGATTATTGCGGAGTTAATTCTTTACAAAAATTAAAGTATTTAAAAGGGAGTTATTGTAACTTTTTAAATGAAGAAATCCAGAGCTTAATAAGTGTGGAATGTGTATGTAATGATCAAAATTCTCTCTTATGAGAAAATGTTATACACCATTCCTCTTTCTAAGAAATTTTCTAGTCATCCTCTATGAAGAATCTGAATAAAATTTAATTTCCTTACTAATTTTTTAAAAGTTTAATTTTGTTCATTTTTTATTTCCTGAAAGATCTTTCTGAATATATTCCTCTTCTTCTCTTACCCAAAGAGTTATTCCTTATAATTAATAATAAAAGGAGGGAAGGGAAGCAGATCAACAAAACTAATCAACACGTTAACCAAATCTGACCTGTCCAGTGTTCCATGTCTCTACATAAAGAAAGAAAACACTGAATAGGTAAGATTTGGTTAATGTGTTGATTCCTCATAGTTCTTTGATGCTGTTTGGTCATTATAATATCACAGCATTCACTTTCTACTGCTATATTACCATGCTTTCCATTTTCATTGCAGTCATTTTGTATATTGCCTTCTTGATTCTATTTATTTCACCTTGCATTAATTCATGTTTTCTCAGGCTTCACTGAATGCTTCATCTTCATAATTTCTTAATGTGTGGTAATTATTCTATGAAATTGGCACATCACAATTTAGTTAGGCATTCTCTAATTGAAAGGCTCTCATTTTCCTTCCAATTTTTTGGCATTAAAATGTCTTGTTATGGATATGTTAGTATAGTCTACCTATCTTTTACTTCCTTGAGATATATGCCTAACAATGAGATCTCTGGTTCAAGAGTTAGGGCCCATTAGTAAATTTCTTAGCCAAAAAATCCAAATTGCTTTACAGAATGATCAAACCAACTCATATATTTCCACAGTGCCTTCAGCATTAGCAATTCCTTTTTTTGATCAACTTTGCCAGTTTGTAGAGTGTGAGATAAAACTGTAGAAATGCTATGGTTTATATTTAATGACTAGAAAAAATCTTTCACAAGGACATTAATGTTTGTATTTCTTTTGAGAACAATTTGCTCATATATTTTGAGTAATTATCCACTAAAGAGTAGTTCCAAAATCTTATCTTTTGAGAATGGCACTTTCAAAGTAGAAAATTCTCTGCAGTGGCACTGACAGTCACTTTTGAATTACGACTGAATCCCTTTTGTTTTCTGCTCTAAATCCCAACATTGCATCCTTACTCACCTGGAAGGGCTTTGTGACAATAACTTTGTCTTGTGACATCCTGTTTCCTAATATTAAATTCAATATGAGCATTATCATTGTCATCATCAACATGTTCCAGGCACTGTACTTAGTACTGGGGACAAAAGTTCTTTCTCTTTAAAAAGTTTTTATTTTAGTGAAAGGGATGACCCAAAAGAAATTATACACATACAAAATACATATTGTGTAAATGGGAGGTAATCTCAGAGTGAAGACACTAGAAGTGAGGGAGGGAGAGAGACTGGGAGAGGATCTTAGAGAAAGATAGGTGACAGATAGATATATGTGGGACAGCTAGGTGACACAGTGGATAGAGTGTGGGTACTAGAGTCAGGAAGACTCATCTTCCTGAGTTCAAATCTGGCCTTAGACACTTACTAGTTACATGACTCTAGTCAAGTCACTTAACCACATTTTCCTCAGTTTCATCATCTGTAAAATAAGTTGGAGTAGGAAATGGCAAATCACTTCAGTATCTTCATGAAAAAAACCCAAATGGGGTCAGTTGTGTCAGAAAGACACAATTGAAAAAATGAGTGAACAACAGACATAGATAAATATGTGTGATACAGTAATAGCTATATAAAATTAAATAGATATATGGACAAGTATATATAAATGCTTTAGTTATAACTATAGATACATATTTATTTTAAAAACGAGCAATAGGGGTGGAGCCAAAATGGCGGAGTAGAAACACAACCTCTCCACGGCTCCAGCTTCTACCTTCCCCAATCCATGTAAAAAGGGGACTCTAAACAAACTTTGGAAATACAGAACCCACAAAATGACACAGAGAAGCTAATGTCCCACTGAGGACAGCCCAGCAGGCCGGCAGGAATCACCAGCACAGCACTCTGGGAGCCGAGCCCAGCCCCACACCAAGGCTTTAGCCCCAGGGAGGGCCTGACCAGCCTGTCTGGAGGGACTCCAGATCAACAGCATCTGTGGCCGTTTGCAGAATTATCAACACATAGATGTGAAGGACAAAATGAAAGGTCAGTGCAGTCTGGACTTTGGGATGCAGTGAGTGGGAGTGCTTGGCTTTTGCCCCCAGGGCAAGAAGCTGCTGAGACGCTGGCACAGCCAGCCAGCACCACGTGGCAGCTTCAGCTACTGGACTGCAGAGTATAGTGTGACCAAGCACCAGTCTGAGGGGTAATCGCTCTTGCTTTAACTTGATTGGATCTGGATTGCAGTCTAGGGTGGAGGTCCTGGGGTGTGTGTACAGCTTGCCAGAGGGTGTGGAGACCTCAGAGAGGGCACCATCTAATACCTCCGGCAGCTGAAAAAACCCCAGTGTTTGGGACAAAAGCTCCCCTGTCCGGTGGCAGAGTCCTACTGTGGCAAAAAGCCCAGGGGTCAAGTGACTGAGAGAAGACGTGACCAGGCAAAGGAAACAAAGCAGACAGAAGATTCCAATATTATGCTCCTATTTTGGGGATAAAAAGGAGCAAAGCATGGAACAGGAGGAAAACAGTGAAGTCATAACTCCTACACTAAAAGCTTCAAAGGAAAATACGAAATGGTTACAGGCCATAGAGGACCTTAAGAAGCATATAAGAGAAGTGGAGGAAAAATTGGGAAGAAAAATGAGAATGATGCAAGAAAATTAGGAAATGAGATTCAACAGCCTGACTGAGGAATATAATACCTTAAAAAACAGACTAACTCAAATGGCAAAAGAGGCTCAAAAAGGCAATGAGGAGAAGAATGCCTTAAAAAGCCGAATTTGCCAGATGGAAAAAGAATCTCAAAAGCTCAATGAGGAGAATCATTGCTTCAGAATTAGATTGGAGCAAATGGAAGCTAATGACTTTATGAGAAATCAAGATGCTGTTAAACAGATCCAAAGAAATGAAAGAATAGAAGGCAATGTGAAATACCTCATGGGAAAAACCACTGACTTGGAAAATAGATCCAGGAGAGATAATTTAAAAATTATTGGACTACCTGAAAGCCATGATCAAAGTAAGAGCCTATAAATCATTCTCCAGGAAGTTCTCAAAGAAAACTGCCCTGATGTTTTAGTACCAGAGGGCAAAATAGAGTTTGAAAGAATCCACTGATCACCTCCTGAAAAAGATCCCAAAAAGAAAACTCCTAGGAATATTATAGCCAGGTTCCAGAATTCCCAGATTAAGGAGAGAATATTACAAGCAGCCAGGAAGAATCAATTTGAATATTGTGGAAACACAATCAGGATAACCCAGGATCTGGCAGCTTCTACACTGAGGGATCGAAGGGCTTAGAATATGATATTCCAGAGGTCAAAGTAGCTGGGATTAAAACCAAGAGTCACCTACCCAGCAAAACTGAGTATCATGTTTTAGGGGAAAATATGGTCATTCAGTGGAATAGAGGACTTTCAAGCATTCTTGTTGAAAAAACCAGAGTTGAATAGAAAATTTGACATTCAGATACAAGAAGTAAGAGAAGCATGAGAAGGTTAACAGGGAAAAAGAAATCATAAGGAACTTATAAAAGTTGAACTATTAATATTCCTACATGGAAAAACAATAATTGTAACTTATGAAACTTTTCTTAGTAGTTGAAGGGAACAGAAATATATATGTCTATATATGAGGGTATATTGACATATGAATAGGTATGTGAATGTGTGTATATATGTTTACAGGTATACATAGATAGAGGGCACAGGACCCATTTAACAGGAAGGGATGATACTTAAAAGGTGAAATTAAGAGGTGAGAGAGGAATATAATGAGAGGAGATGGGGAGAGACAGATTGGGGTAAACTATCTCATACAGAAGAGGCAAGGGAAAATGGTTACAATGGAGGGGAAGAATAGAAAGGTAAAAGGGAATGGGTCAACCTTATTCCCATTGAATTTGGCTTGAGCAGGGAATGAAATACACACTAAATATGGTATCTCACCCTCCAGGAGAGTAGGGGGGGAAGGGGATGAAAGGGGGAATGATGGAAGGGAGGGCAGGCTGGCGGGGAGGGAAGTTGGAAGCACCCACTTTTAAAAAGAGATGGGACCAAAGTAGAGAATAGAACAAGTGGGAGGTGGGATAGGAGGGAGGGAAATATAGTCAGTCTTTTACAATATATCTATTATGTTATTGTTTTGCATTAGTCACACATGTACAACCTATATTGAACTGCTTATCTTCCCAGTAAGGGTGGGTGACAACAAAGGAAGGGAATGAATCTGGAATTCAAAGTTTTAAAATCAAATATTCAAATATATATATATATATGTGTGTGTGTGTGTGTGTGTGTGTGTGTGTGTACACTATTATTAATATTATTTTACATGTAATTGGGAAATAAGATATACAGGCACTGAGGCAAAGCAATCCACTGGAAAAGTCGAAAGGGGTATGGGAGAAAATCTGGGAGAGAGCAGATTGGAAGAGGGGATATCCTGTGGGACTGCTATTTTGGGGCGGGGGGTAGGGGAAAAATGGGAAGAAAATTTGCAACTCAAAATCTGGCAGAAACGAATGATGTAAATCAGAAGTTAATAAAGCATTAAGAAAATAAATATAGCTATAGATATATGTACATACACACATACATACCTGTAATATATACCTGTGCTAAGGTAAGCAAAATCAGCTCTTCATATGTGAATGCTTTCTTCTTCTAGAAAATAATAATTTTTCTTTTGAAAAAAAAATATCTGGGCAGAGCCAAGATGGCATAGTAAAAGCAAGACCTTGTTGGAGCTCCTGCTCCAATCATGTCAAATACCTGTAAAATATAACTCTAAACAAATTTTAGTACTATAGAAGCCACAAAGTGACAGAGATAAACAAATCAACCACTGAAGGCAGTCTGGCAGCCTGAACAAGAAGGGTCCATCACACTAAGTTGGGAGCAGAGCAAAGTCTCTTGTGAGACATGCCAGCCATTGTGGCCCCAACCAGTGGCCCAGACTGACCGGAGCAGATTTTAGGAGAGTGAATCACCAGCAGCTTTGGTGGTTTACAGACTTTTCAACCCATAAATGACAAAAAGAAAGTAAAAAGTCAATCGGGAACTCTGTTAGAACTGGGTGACAGAAGAGTGTGGTCTGGCCCTTGCCCTTGGGGTGTGTAGCAGCAAGCACCTCAGCATACCTAGGGTGACTGCCAACACAGGTTCTTAGATCTGCTTTTCTAAAGGAAAGCAACTCAAAATGGGTTAACAATCTTGCTTTAATCAATCAAACATATAATTTACCTAGTTCAGGGGGAAAAGTCAGCACCCCAGACTTTAGAATATACAGACAAGTTACAAGCAGAAGTTACAAGAACACAGAGAAACATTTCAAGCAGATAGGCTTCCAGCTGTCTGACCATTACATCTATACCATGTCAATTACCAGAGAGGGAAGCATCAACGTCTGGGTTTTCAAAGCTGGGTGGCTCAACAGCTACCCAGAGTCTCATCTGGTTAAATCACACAACACTTCTCAAAGTGAGTCCCAAAACAAAGGCTCACATCAGGGTTTATATAGCCTTCTCCTGGCTCAGAGAACATCACAATCATCTTCACCCACTGCCCAATCACAAAGTATTTCCTGAAAAACAAGCCTCCTGCCACAGGCTCCAGGTACACTTAAGCCTATCAAAGGGCCTAGGGGGAGGGAAGATCTTAAATTTGATTCTCATAACAGGGTGAGAGGTGGAAGAGGTGCAGCCACTGCAGCTGCTGCCATGTGGCTGCCTCTGGAGCTCCTGGACTGCAGATTTTTGGGAGACCAAGAGACCATTCAGAGGGTAATCATTCTTGCTTTGACCTGCTTGGATCTGGATCATGGTCTTTGATGGTGGTCCTGGGGTGTGTGGCCAGTGTGCCAAAGCTTGGGGTGTCTGTAGAGAGGGCACCATACTCATAGTTCTAACAACATTTGCAAAAAGCCCCAGTGATTTGGGACACAGCTTTCTCCACTCTGGAAGCAGAGTTCTACCATGGCAAAGAGCTCAAAAGGCAAGTAATTGGCTGGCATGATGAGCAAGCAAAGGAAGCATGATAAGACCATAGAATCTTTTTTGGGGGGACAAAAAGGATCAAAACATTGAACAAGAAGAAGTCAACAAAGTCAAAACTCCTGCATCAAAAGCTTCCAAGAAAAATATGAACTGCTTAAAGGCCATGGAGGAGCTCAAGAAGGATTTTGAAAATCAAGTAAAAGAAGTAGAGGAAAAAATTGGGAAGAGAAATGAGAATGATGCAAGAAAATCATGAAAAGAGAGTAAACAGCCTGCCAAAGAAGACACAAAAAATACTGAAGAAAATAATACCTTAAAAAAATAGACTAACTCAAATGGCAAAAGAGGCCCACAAAGCCAATGAAGAGAAGAATGCCTTAAAAAGTAGAATTGCCCAGATGGAAAAGGAATTTCAAAAACTCACTGAAGATAATAAAATTAGATTGTAGCAAATGGAAGTTAAAGACTTTATGAGAAATTAAGATACTCTAAAACAGATCTAAAGAGATGCAAAAATAGAAGACAATGTGAAATATCTCATTGGAAAAATCACTGACCTGGAAAATAGATCCAGGAGAGATAATTTAAAAATTACTGGACTACCTAAAAGTGATGATCAGAAAAAGAGCCTAGAAATCATCCTTTTTAGAAATTCTCAGGGTGGCCAGGTGGCACAATGAGTAAAAGAGCCAGCCCCAGCATTGGGAGACCTGGGATTGGTTCCAGCCTCAGATCCTCGGCACCCACACAAAAATAACTGGCTGTGTAAGCTTGAGCAAGTTATTTAACTCCTACTGCTTAAAAACAAATTCTCAAGGAACACTTCCCTGATGTTCTAGAACCAGAGGGCAAAATAGAAATAGAAAGAATTCACTGATAGCCTCTTGAAAAAGATTCAAAAAAGAAAACTCCTAGGAATATCATAGCCAAATTCTAGAGTTCCCAGGTCAAGAAGAAAATATTACAAACTGTCAGGAATAAACAATTTAAGTATTGTAGTAACACAATCAGAATAACACAAGATCTAGCAGCTTCTAATTTAAGGGATCAAAGGGCTTGGAATATGATATAATGGAGGTCAAAGGAGCTAGGATTAAAACCAAGAATCATCTATCCAGCAAAACTTAGTATAATGCTTCAAGGAAAAACATGGTTATTCAATGAAATAGAGGACTTTCAAATATTCTTGATGAAAAATCCAGAGCTGAACAGAAAATTTGTCTTTCAATACAAGAAGCGAGAAAATCATGACAAGGTCAACAGGAAAAATAAGTCATAAGGAACTTATTTAATTTGAACTATTTACATTCCTACAGGGAAAAATGATAATTGTAACTCATGAGACTCTTCTCAGTATGAGGATAGTTGAAGGGAATTTATATATATATATATATATATATATATATATATATACACACACACACACACATACACACACGTGTGTGTATAAATACATATGTGAATATGTGTTCATGTATTCGTAGACAGAAGGCACAAGATCAATTGAATAGGAAGGGATGATATCTAAAAAATAAAATTAAGAGGTGAGAGAGGAATATAATGAGAGAAGGAGAAAGGGAGAAATACAATAGGGTAAATTATCTCATACAAAAGAGGCAAGAGAAAACTATTACAATGGAGGAGAAGTGCAGGAAAGTGAAAGGGAATGGGTCAGCCTTACTCTCATTGAATTTGGCTTAAGGGGGGAATAATACACACACTTATTTGGGTATCTTACCCTACAGGAAAGTAGGGAGGAAGCAGATAAGTGAGGGGCCTATAGAAGGGAAGACAGATTGGGGGAGAGGGTAGTTAGAAGCACACACTTTTGAAAAGGGACAGAGTCAAAGTAGAAAAGAGAATAAGAGGGGGGTGGGACAGAATGGAGGGAAATATAGTCTTTCACAATATAACTACTATGGAAACTACCATATGCATAACTACATATGTGCAACCTATATTGAATTGTTTGTTCCCAGTGAAGGTGGGTGAGGAGGGAAAGAATCTGGAAATCTAAGTTTTGTGTTTTTTTTTATAAGGGAGGTGACTTTTATTTTGAAATCATCATATTGGTAAGATCTATGTACATTTTAATCCTGACTGAATTAAGAAAAAATTATACCTTGATACAATCTAGGATGATATGGCTTTAGAACCTCAAATGTCATTTCTTGGGTGGTCCCTACACCACTAAAGGCTGAGGTTTACAGGTATCCTACATAGGGGAATCTTTGAAGTTTTTTTTCTTTATCTTTTTTAAAATCAATTTTTTAAATTAATTTTTAGTTTTCTATATTCATTTCCACAGGATTTTGAGTTGCAAATTTTCTCACCATCTTTCCCTTAGCCCCACCCCAAGATCGTGAATCTACTGAATACCCCTTCCCCAATCTGCTTATAACTTTCTAGTTGGGCAAGATGTATTTCTATACCCCAGTGCCTATATATCTTATTTCCCAGTTGCATGTCAAAATGGAAATCAAAATTTTAAAAACAAATGTTAAAAAAAATGTTTCTTTTACATGCAACTAGGATATAAGATAGACAGGCACTGGCATATAGAAATCCATCTTACCCTCCTAGAAAGTTAGAGGGAGGTTGGGGGAGGATATAAGAGAAAGCAGAATTGGGGAAGGGGTATTCAGTAGTCTCAGTATCTTTTGGTGGGGGGGGTGGGTAGGGGAAAGACAGGGAGAAAATTTGTAACTCAAAATCTTGTGGAAATGAATGCTGAAACCTAAAAATTAAAAAGAAAAGTTTTGAAGAAACAAAAAAAGAACTGAAGGCCAAAAAAAAAAATCTCTTATACATTAAGGTAATTTTTATTGTTTTAAGGTTTCTGAAACTAATTTACATAGTTTTAAAATCAGTATTGTTAATACCCCACTAACTAGGAAGTTAATATTCTCTCAACTTTCTTGAATATAGCCCTGATTTCACAAAATCCTTGCAGATTAAAAAAAAATTAGACTTTACTTTTTGGAGGGGAGGAAGGCAGGGCAATTGGGGTTAAGTGACTTGCCCAAGGTCACACAGCTAGTAAGTATTTTATGCCTGAGTTCAGATTTGAACTCAGGTCCTCCTGACTCCAGGGCTGGTGCTGGACACTGTGCTACCTAGCTACTCCCTGGACTTTACTTCTGAATACCACCCCCATTCCCCACTTCTCCCAAAGACTTACTGGTTCTTGATTCAAATAAAATTCTTATAGCTTAAGTAAATGGTTTTCCCTTGACACCACAGACAAAAATTATCCAATATAGCTGTCAGTATAGGCAGGCACAATGACAAGGAAGTGACTTCCTGATGGGTTGTCATTGCTAGGGGCAAAAGGAAAATTGAAAGTTGCTTTGTACAATACTTCATATTCATAACAGCAACAATGAATCATCAAAATAGATTTAAATAATAGACAAAATTATCTATTTATTTCTCATTATATCTTTGATGTATAGTAACATTGAATCTTACATATATATGAAAGCTTAATAAGTATTAAATTTAAGAAAACAAGGAATTACATTTATATCTGAGGAAGACTTTCACAAAAGTGTTTAAAATAAAATGTTGCTACTTGAGGTGTGAAGTTTCATTTATTTAGAAAATTCACCCATAGACTTTCTCATTATTCCATAAATTATGCACTAATGACTATAATTTGAAACATGAAATTGAGAAATCAAAAAACAAAGATCAACAAAACAGCATTCTTAGGTGATTGGCACCTGCATCACATTTACCCTGATATCATTCCCTAGACTAATTTTGATTGTAAAAGTTGCATGGAGGGATAGGGAAAAGATGAGAGAAAACTCAAATAGAATGATAAATTAATTGTGTAAGTTAATTCCAAATTGTGTGAATATAGGTATTAAATCTTCTAGTAAAAATAGTTAGCATTTTAACAGTACTTTAATACTTGCAAAGCACTTCCCAAATATTATCTTATTTGATCCTCAAAACAACCCTGGTAGGTAAGTGCTATTATTATCCCCATTTTATAGCAGAGGAAATTGAGGCAGTCAGAGATTAAATGACTTATCCATGGACACACATCCAGTGAGTGTGTAAAGCAGAATTTGAACTCAGGTCTTCATGACTCTAGTTCAGAGTTCATCTGCTTCACTGTCTATTGTGTCTTATCTTAATCTTCATAATATTTCAAAACAACACAATATTAGTAGAAAGCGGAAAACTAATGTTTGTATTATTCTGAAGTAACAGAAAGTGATCTTTTATGTTGTAGAGGACAATTGGAAAAATATGTGCATGGTATGAGAAACTCATTAAAGCTACTGACCTTTGGGAATGGTACCACATATTTCAAAGACATAAGTGAGTCAAGTGGTGGTGAAAGGATAGTATAGAGGGAGGAAACCCAAAACACTGGATTAGGAATGAGAAGATATGAATTATGCTCCTGATTCCACTAGCCAGAACTACTACTAGTTTTCTCTAAAATTTTATTATTTTTAAACCTAATTGTAAGACTTTTCATTTTATATCTATCCCTAATCAATGTCATCTTAATAAAACCTACCCAATGTTCTAGCCTGCCAGGAATGTTTTTGGATCCCAACTCTATTAAGTAGCATGCTATCTACCACTTTCAGCCTTATATCATCTGTAAATTTGACAAACATTTTCATGTATATATTTATCTAGATAAGTAATGAAAATGTAAGGCACAGTACACCAGATAGATGCCTAAAGCACCAGGCTAAAAATCTCCCAACTTAATGCCGAACACATGAGTATTCTTTGCATCCACTTTTTCAAGCAATTCCCAATCCATCTAAATATACTGTTATCTAGACAAAAGCTTTGCATATTTTTTATAATAGCAAGAGAATTTGCTGAAATCAAGATGAACTACATCTAAAACATCAATCTAGAGGCATGATACTGCAATGGATTTGTGACATCACTGAAAAGGACATTTCTCCCATCTATACAGATCACTACCCATCCACACTTTCCCATTCTATATAATTCTAGTCAGCATCCTTTTATAACTCCTCCACAAGAGCTTCATTGAACATCCTGGGCAACTTCCTCATAATTTCCTGACATTTCATGGGATACTTGTGGAAGACATGAGCTAATCATCCGTTATTATGTGTTCTCAGTATATGATCAATCCTCTTCCTTTTCTGATTAAACAATTCTTAGTGATATCCTTTACATAGCTTCTCCTGTGCAGTACTGATAAAATTTTGCAGTCTACAGTAAACATCCACATACTACTGTCTGGTGAATGAGTCAAAAAAGTAATTTTAAAATATTGTCATTTTACATTTCTTGCTGCAGAAGAACAGTGTTATTAAAATGGAAAAGTTTGTCTAGAAACCATATTTAAAAAGGTTAGTCTGACATGACCAAAAATATGTCGATACTTAGTGATTACTTGTCCTCTTTCTAAATGCTCACAATTACTTCAATAAAACGTTCTAAATTTTTGTCAGCAATCAAATTTAAGTTCACTGTTTTATAGTTCACAGGTTTCATTCTCTTTCCTTCTTTGTATATCAGGACATAAATTGTACTTCACTTAGTTGTGGATGAACTATCCCATTCTCTCTAATGTTTCAAAGATCATGAGAGTTGCCTAACAATTACACCTACAAGTCTGGTTTTGTTTTATTTCTCAATGCCCAAGGGTGCAGTTTGTCTCTACCTCATGATATGAATTCATCAAAGACAAATTGCTCTCTTGTTGAACATAGGAATACAGGATAAGGTCAAGCAGGTTGACCACATGTAATAGTAAGAGGATTTGAAAATTTTTCCTGCCCCTTAATGGACCTCACTTGGAATCCAACAAGAGAAGCTTGCTTAGGGGATGCTTTTTTTTTTCAGGAAGGCCCACACCTTTTGTTAGTTGGTAATTAGGCAATGGGTCACAAAGGTTATGATGTCCTCTGACCCTGGAGAAGGATATATGTATGCATGCATGTATGTGTGTGTATGTGTGTGTATGTTTGTATGTATGTACCCTGAGGGGAAATTTTTCTTTGGAGCTCACTTATGGGAAGAATTGCAAGACTTGGCCAGGTTAGCCTCTGGGTAGCTGTTGAGCCCCCTGGTTTTGAAAACCCAGATGTTGGTGCTACTATCTCTGGTAACTAACTATGTATGTATGTAATGGTCAGATAACTAGAAGCCCTGTCGGTTGGACTGTTGAATTGTGTTATTTTCTCTGTCTGTATTTTTTGTTTGCTTGTAATTTCTTTTTGTATTTTCTGAAGTTCAAGGTGCTGACTTTTCCCCCTGAACTAAGTAAATGATATGTATATGTTTGATTAGTAAGATTGTTAACCTTTTTGAGTTGCTTTCCTTTAGAAAAGCAGATCAGAGAACCTGTGCTAACAATCATCCTGGGTATGTTGGGTGCTTGCTGTTACACCACCCTACATGTCAGGGGGCAGAGTCTGACCTGGCACAAAACCCCAGTTAAGGAACTAAAGCTGGAGATAGAAATAAATGGTACCTCACTTAAAGTCAGGAAATTGAGTCCATGCTCCAGGTGCTTTCTCTCCATTGACCCTACATTTTGGAGACTTTTCACTCATAGGCACAAAAAAAGTTAAATATAAAACAAAATAATTTTGCATGTGACTTTATTTGTATGTACTATGGGAATGTCAGAATATTCCTAAATAGGCCAATTTTACTGGAGTATGTGATGTGAGGGTGATGTGTAGGTAGCAGGAATTTGGCAGGAGAGCCCATGATGGAATATGGGAGGAAAAACTCAGTTTAGAACTGACAAGGTTTCTTGTCTATCTGTGCATGTGACAAGCTCAGTTTCAGACAATATCATCTCTGCAACATAGGGTTCCCATTCCCAAATCCATCAAGATGAGTGTTTGGGGCTTTTCCTAGAGAATTAAGTTCCACCACCCATACAAATCGTACTGCCTGAGCTCTTGGTTAGACTAAGGAAAACTCATACCTCCCCTCCAGTATCCCATTAGTGGGGGGGTCAAGCCATAGTCTGGGGATGGTGTTCAAGGGCCTATTGTTTTGGCATGATTTTTCATATTGTTTCAGAGTTTTCGGTGATATCTCGATACCTTGACTATTAAGCTGCACCATGTCTCAGGACATGATGTAGGTGGTCCTCTGAGTGGTGGAGAAAAATAACTCAGTCAAAGATATGTTGGACAACAGTAAGATGAGGCTGCTAAGTGCATGAGTGGTCTTCTTCAATTTGCTCCTCAAACGCCAGTGTAGGAATTGCAAAAAAAGTAAATTTATACTTGATCAAACAAAATCTGCACAACCAGATGATGAGTGTTCTGTAGAAAGGATTAATATTCATCCAACCTCAGATGCTTATTAGCTTTGTAACTCCAAGCAAGTTACTTAAGCTCTGTTTGCCTCAGTTTTCTCATTTGAAAAAGGAAGATAATAATAGTACCTACCTCCCAGGGTTATTATGCAGATCAAATGAGATAAAGTGTTATTTAGATATTATAGTATCATGATATCATATGACAAGATAGGATATATTATATTATGTTATATTATAAAATGGCATATAGATCTTGGCTATTATCATTGTTGTTGTTTAAATTAGGTTAGATGCCCTCAGAGACTCTTTCCAACTCTGAGATTCTGGGGTCCTGTTATTTCTACTTATAAATTTTTTTGATTTTGAATATTCTATTGGGTAAAATATCCTTTATCAAGAGAAAGGTAAATAATATTCCCTAAAGTCCAATGTGTCCTTCTATAACCTTAAATAGAGATATTCTTCCCCTTGCCGCCATTCTTCATTTTCTAGGGCCGGGCTCAAGTACTCTCATCATAGGATTTATAGTTGGAAGGGATCTTGGAGGTCATCAAATCCACCCCTCTCTTTTACAGAGGAATAAGCTAGGGTCAAGCAGGTTAAGTGACTCCCTGAGCTCACACAAAAGTAGCAAGATCAATGGTCTTTCCACTACTCACCAGTCCCTTTCATGCTGTATGTGGCAGGAGCAGAGCTAGTGACCAGGTGTTCTCACTCATTTTCTTACATGCCCAGAAGTCATCACTCTATTGGCAGGAATACAGCCTTTCTCATGTCACTTAACTTTTCTTAGATTGTTCTGGGTAACTAGATACTGGCACCTGAGGAGCCATAGAGAGTCAAGATATTCTCCGTTTTAATTGGGTGCTAGTAGTACCTGGGAGGGGAAAAATGATTTATTATATTGTTTGGGCAAAAAAAATATACTATGTGGGGAAAAATATTAAACTGTTTAAATCCACCTTTATGTGATTAAAGGTTGTCCATACCCAGAATGTGGCTTGACCCTGGTAACTTTCTAGGAATGCCAAAGATGGCTGCAAGGTATTTCTGACTTCCTTAGGCCCCTGATCCACCCAAAACATCCTTGTTTTGAAGGGTCCACCCCAAGCTTCTGTTTTGGGTTACAATTACTCATATCTCTCTCAATCTACCTTCTTTCAGGGTGCCCTCAGAAAAATTGCTTAGCTGTATACCTGCGGTACATGGGCTTCCTATATGGGAAACTTCTGTCAAAATCACAAATAATACAAATCTTTCAGAACTTGGATAGGCCACACCTCCTCCCTGGCTTGATGTCCTCTACCAATGAATGACCTAATATTTTTTTCCCTAAAACTATTTGAGATTTGGGGGTCTGTTCCCAAGAACATTCCCTAGCAGCTACAAAAGGAAGATCCATTCACCTTGCTTAAAGTAAGGTGTGTGTGCATCCAGTGTGTTTTGGATTCATTTTTTACGATTAGATACATTTTGTAATATGCTGCCAACATCTTGAGTTGATAAGTCAATAGTGTGAAGAAGATTTTGAAAAGCAGGAATGGACCTAATGGTCTATGAGTTTAGGTCTTTGACCTTTGAGGGTCAACCTGGACATATCAGCTAGACATCATGGAAATGATAATAATGCCTCAGTGCTGGAAAAGAATAAGAAATAAACACTGCATTTTTGAGTAATTTGTATATATTGTATTTTCCCTCTAATTTGCCATTTGTATTAGATCAATACAAAAGCAATACATCAGTGCTGTTATTAATGATATAATTGGATTTGATATTTTGACTTTCACTTTTAATGTTTGATCTGTTCTAGGATTTCCGATGATTTTTTCTATAAATTAATTTATATAATTTTAATTTTCAACATTCACTTCTATAAGCTCTTGAGTTTCAAATTTTCTCTGCCTCCCTCCCCCTCCTCTCCCCAAGATCGTATGCAATCCAACAAAGGCTCTACTTATACATTCCCACCTAACATATTTTTACGTTAGTAATGTTGCAAAGAAGAATCAGAATGAATGGGAGAAACCATGAGAAAGAAAAAATGAGAGAGAGAGAGAGAGCAGCTATGCCCAAATTGGCATTCAGACTCCATAGCCCCTGCTCTGGAGGTGGACGGCACTTTCCATCGTAAGTCCTTTGGAGTTGTCTTAGATCCTTGCATTGCTGAGAAGAACTAAGTCTATCAAAGTTAGTCACACAATGTTACTGTGTACAGTGTTCTCTTATTTTTGCTCATTTCACTCAGCATCAGTTCACATAAATCCTTCCAGATTGTTCTGATCCGCCTGCTCATTATTTCTCATAGCACAATAGTAACACATTGCATTCATATCCCACAATTTGTTCAGCCAGTCCCCAATTGATGGACAATCCTTCAATTTCCAATTCTTGGCCACCACAGAAAGAACTGCTATCAATATTTTTGTACATGTGGATCGTTTTCCAATTTGTATAATCTCTTTGTATGATATAGTCCTAGAAGTGGTGTTGCTGGGTCAAAGGACTGATGATGTTTTAAGATAAGGTTTTAGGCTCTTATTTTTGTATATTTTTTCTTGGGAAAAAATCAAGTTAAAATGCTACTGTCTCCTTTTTTGGGAAAATTTTTATAGTTTATTTTTTCCTAATTACAAGAAAAATAAATTTTAACAGTCATTTAAAACATTTGAGTTCTAAATTTTCTCCCTCTTTCCCTTCCCCTCTCCTTGAGAAGGCAAGCAATTTGATATTGATTATACTTGTGAAGTTATGCCAAACATATTTCCATATTCAGATGTTATAAACAAAAACACAAATTAAAAAAAAACCCAAAGGGTTTTTTTTTGTTTATTTATTTGGTTAAAGAATGCTTTGATTTGCATTCAGATTCTATTAGTTCTTTATCTGGAGGTGGATAGCATTTTTAATCAAAAATCCTTCAGAACTGTCTTAGGTCATTCTATTGCTGTGAATGGCTAAGTATTTAACAGTTGGTTAGCATACAATATTAGTGTTCCTATGTACAATGTTCTCCTGGTTCTGCTTACTTCTTTTTGCATCGGTTCACATAAGTCTTCCCATGCTTTCCTAAACTATACTGCTCATTATTTTTATAGTACGATAGTATCCCATCAAACTCATATACCACAACTTGTTCAGCCATTCCCCAACTGATTGGCATCCCCTTGTTGTTCAATTCTTTGACAACACAAAAATAGTTACTATACATATTTTTGTACATATGGGTCCTTCTAAAAAAAAATCTCTGGGAAGCAGACTTAGTAGAGGTATTGCTGGGTGAAAGGGTGTATGCATTTTATAGTCCTTTGGGCAAGTTCCAAATGGCTCTGCAGAATGGTTAGATCAGTTCACAAATATCACTTTCTTCAAGGAATTTTTCTTTAGCTCCTCAGGAATATCTTATGCGTATGCATATACAAAATATTTGAATTAGTAGGAATATGAAATTCCTATTCTTTGGATGGGTACTGTGGTTTGTATGCTTGAACAGCTTTTTCATCAGAAACTCTCTTTGTATCTCAAATGACCAACAAGGCCCTCCTTGGGGCCTTACTCAGATGCGGTGTTTATGAGACAATCAGAATTGAGTGTGTTAGTACAAGAACAGTTATAAAGGGCATAAGGTTTAGAATGAAGAGAACTTTTTTTTTTATTCTCTCTCTGCTACAAACTAGCTATGGGACCACACAAAGCTAACTTTCCTGCACTATGGTATAGTAGATAGAGAGCCAGGTGTTTGGAGCAAGGAAGAACGGAATAAATTCGTTCTCAAAAACTTTCTAGGGGTGTGCACCTGGTTAGGCAGCTTCATCCCCTTCAGCTTCAATTTCCTTATCTGTAAAATGAACAAAATGAGAGCATGGACTGCATAGGGTTATTGGGAACATAAAATGAAATATTTTGTGTTGAAATAAGGGAAATTTTTAATCCCAGCATCCATAGTTGACTGACTGAATATGGTAATATAATTTTATCATAGATACATGTAGATTAATATGTATATATATACACATATGTGTATACATATATACTATACATAAATTTATGTTTTATATAACTTTTCAAACTTTAATGAAAAGTTATTATTAACCTATTGATTATCATCATCACTATCATCATAATGACTATTATTATTATTATTGCCTTTACTTCCCTCATTTGTAAAATGGCAGCTAGGTGGCCCAGTGTGGATACAGCAATGAATCTAAAATTAGGAAATTCTGAGTTTAAATCCAGTCTCAGGCCTATACTAGCTGTATGACCCTAAATAAATCACTTATCTTCTGTTTGCTTTACTTCCCTCATCTGCAAAATGGAAAAAAGGAATAACTCCTATATTCCAGGGTTGTTATAGGGATCAAATGAGGTCATTTTTGTAAATTACTATATAAATGATATCTATTAACATTATCATCATAATCATTAATGATTATTTTGTGTCATAAAAAGGAGTTGGACAAGGTAATAAGGGTAATAATCAAAATAATAATAAGGTAATAATCAAATATTATTAGATGATAAATTTGAGAAAGAGTTGTACCTAGTGTAATAAGACTATGTCTTGAATGCACTGAAGATATGGTTAGTATTCTACTGCTAGAAAATGGACCAACTAACTACAACCTCTAGGAAGCTATTATTTTCCTCTCTGGAATTTTTAAGTGCATACACTGAGTGCTGACTTTCCTGGCATTTGAATCTCTCCTGTAAACTGTTTCTCTTACTAGATTTCTGACTCAAATGACTTGTGCTCAACCATAATGGAATTTGGCTTACTCTCTTCCATCGTGACATGGGCTATGTATGCCCTCTTGTTCCCAGACCTCTACTAGAAGTCCATTGCTACTGTGAGCTCATATTTTGCTTAGGAAATAAGCCTTTGTCCTACTTGGGGAAGTTATGGTTTCCAAAGTGTAAAATCCTTAAGATCCTCTCTCTCATATCTACAGCCCCAAAGCCCTGATTGAGATCCGGATAAGTCAGACAGAACCTGGAGTGTTTCTTTCTTCTATCCTTTTCATTGTAACATGCTGCATTGTCCCCTTTTCTCTGACTGCACATTCACGATAGCAAGACATAACCATTACAACTTAGTATGGTTGATCAGATAATAGTATATCTATGCAGTTCTGAATTAATACTAATTAAATAACTATGTAAACAGTCTCCAAACAATAGATAAGATTTCTACCTCTTTTTACCAAGCTGTTAATTCTCTTTTCATAATTGTCTTGCATTGCTTATATTTCTTTCCTCAATTTCTCTCTACTGCTCTTATTTAATTTTTGAAATCATCTTTCATAGCTCTTTCTTTTTTTTTTTTAGTTCTAAGATGTTTTTGTAAGTTCATCTCACTGCATGTTGCTCCAAGATCATTGACTACCTTGATTAACCCAGTTCCTGGTTCTCTACTAGTCTTATCTCTCTCTGTTCTATAAGATTATCCTTTACCTACTTGATGTCTTATATATGTATATAGGATAGGATATTTTTGTAGAAAAATACCACACTTTCTAAATGAACCACAATATGTCAGTTGCCATAACTTATAAGCAGAAATAAAATTGAAGAAAGCAAATCTCACAAGTAATAACAAAATATCGGGTCTTTCTTGTACTGACTATATTTTTCTCAGCAAAAGGAAGGAAGGAAGGAAGGAAGGAAGGAAGGAAGGAAGGAAGGAAGGGAGGGAGGGAGGAAGAAAGGAAGGAAGGAAGTGTAGTACCAACGCAATATTTATATCACCGGTCATTATAAATATACCCACTGTGACTATAAATATTCCTGCATGGTGCTCAATCGCAAAATATAACAAACTCTCCATATAGAATACAGAAGAAAAACATTTATTCAGAAAACCAAATCCCAACATCAGGAACCGAATCCATCATAGCAACATGGAAGTTGATGTATCACAATGTAGCAGACAGCCACACTGTCCTCTAACATTCCCACAAACCAATATAAGCTCAATATTTACTGACAAATCTCAATAATTCCTTGCCTGAGTGTCCTCTCTCTTCCACCATCTTTCTGGCTTTGACTCCTAACTTCCTGTGGGCTCTGCTCTACCCTTTAGCAAACTCCTCCCACCATAGGCTCCATGTGATTATATTCAGGCTCTTGGGGCAGAGTATATCTTCAAAGCAAGGGAGCTTCCTGTGACTATGCTCCACCCTTCAGCAAGCTCCTCCCACCACATGCTCCATGTGACTACATTCAGCCTATTGGGGGCAGAGTTTACTTTCAAAGCAGGGAAGGTATTCAAATTCCCATTACCATTACAAGAAGGTAGGAAGGAAAGGATAGAGGGAGAAAGAAAGAAAGAAAGAAAGAAAGAAAGAAAGAAAGAAAGAAAGAAAGAAAGAAAGAAAGAAAGAAAGAAAGAAAGAAAGAAAGAAAGAAAGAAAGAAAGAAAGGCAGATGGCTATATTCTCAGCTATGTGTATTTGTTGCCTAAATTCAATTTTTTCCACTTGTAGAGACTAGATCTGAGCTGAGTCTTTCTCCTATTTTTCTAAATGTTTCATAAAATAGCTCCTGCCATGCCAATCTCATTCTTTCTTCTTTCAAGGATTTCCCAAGTGTGTGACACATGATTATCTTCCCTTCTTTCCCCAACTTCCAAGAGTTCAACCACATATGGACCTGTTCCAGGATGTGGTCAAGACCACCCAGGTGAACCTTTTGGCTGAGTAGCATCCATGGTGAAAGATGAGCCCTCTTTTGCCTCAGGAATGGGGAAAAAGAAGTAATAAGAAGAATCAGCAAAGATGAAGCACAATCATTGGGATGATTTGGAATGGGCAAGTGGCTAAAAGAGCTGTCAGAGGTAAAAGTAAGATTTCACAATGAGGTCAGAGAGGATTTATCAAGTGGCCAGTTCTGTTTTCAGCTATATGAGTTTTATACCACTAGAAACCTAAGGGATTGAACTAGACAAGAAAATCAATATAATTTATCATAATTAATAAAGCATAGAGTACAAGTGAGTTTTAAGGGTGACCAGACTCTTTTTTCCCCCTCAAGCCTTTATTAGCTTGAGAATTCCTTGTGTTTCTCCTCCCATCACCAGCCCCCACAGAAAGTAGAGGACAGGGCTTATTGAGCAGAAATTACATTAAATTACAACATTTCCATCTTTCAGGAATCATAAGATAGTTAACACAAACAAAAACACGCAATTTAAGTGGTTCAAAAGTTGAAAAGGGATACATTTAAAAATATGGCTAGTCAAAAGATTATTTTCTGATCCCTATAGAATGGACTGCTTTTCATCTTTATACACACACACACACATTCCCCTTGAAGCAGATATGAAACAATTAGCACTTCATATTCATATAACACCTTCTATACAATTGACCTGGAAAAAATCCATAGATAATGTGCTTTTAAAAAAATATTTCAATAAATTCCAAGTCTATTTGTCTATGCAGAAAAAACAGAGAATGAACTATCAGAAATACATGGAGGAAAGAAACTTGAGATTTATGTAAGGTAATATCTATGTCCTATAATGCACCATTCTGGGTCACAGAAATATGCACAGCTCAGTTGAGAGTATGACCGGAGGGAAGGAAAGGAAAGTAAAAAAGATGGAAGGAAGGAAGGAGGAAGGGAAGGAAGAAAGGAGGAAAGAAGGAAAGAAGGAAGGAAGGAAGGAGAGAAGGAAGGAAGGAAAGAAGAAAGGAAGGAAGGAATCAGGGAAGGAGGGAGAAAGGAAGGGAAGGAGGGGAGGGAGGGAGGGAGGAAGGAAGGAAGTGTAATAGAAATGTAAAATTTTAAGATCTTCCCTGCCCCTAGGTTAAGTGCACCTGGAGCCTGTGGTGGGATGCTTGTTTCTCAGGAGATACTTTGTGATTGGGCAGTGGGTCAAGAGGGTTGTTACATTTCTCTGAGCCAGGAGAAGGCTATATAATTCCTAATGTGAGACTTTGTTTTGGGGCTCACTTTGAGAAGTGTTGTGTGATTTGACCAGATGATACTCTGGGCAGCTATTGAGAGCCCCCCAGCTTTGAAAAACCTAGATGTTGATGCTTCCCTCTGTGGTGACTGTGATTTGGTATGGATGTAATGGTTGGACAGTTGCAGGCCTGTCTGCTTGAAATGTTTCTGTCTGTATACTCTGAAGTTCGTGGTGCTGACCTTTTCCCCCTGAACTGGGTAAATGATACATTTGATTAATTAAAGCAAGATTGTTAACCCATTTTGAGTTGCTTTCCTTTAGAAAAGCAGATCTAAGAACCTGTGTTGGCAGCCACCCTGGGGATGCTGGGGTGCTTGCTGCTACAGGAAGAAAGGAAGGAAGGAAGGAAGGAAGGAAGGAAGGAAGGAAGGAAGGAAG